>NC_085841.1:127049231-127371731 GCF_035594765.1 Anolis carolinensis
TCCTCAATCAGGGCCAGCTAACACCTCCCAAGAAAGGATTACCCCAGGCAAAAAGCAGCCAGGCCTTGAAGCTGCAAGGCTGTTTAATGCTAATCAAGGTGGCCAATTGCAACATTCACACCTGCCTCAGACAAGAGTTATTTTTCCCACCCTGAACATTCCACAGATATATAAACCCCACTTGCCTTGTTTCCAACAGACCTTGCAACCAGACCTATTGAGGGTGCCTGCAATAGATGCAGGTGAAACATCAGGAGGGAATACTTCTGGAACATGGCCATACAGCCCTGAAAACTCAAAGCAATCCAATCATTCTTTTTCTCTCTTCTCTTTCTTCCCCCCTTTGCCTGCTTTCATCTCTTTTTTCTCCTTCTCCCTCCTGCCTTTTTTCTTTCTCCTTCCCTGAACTTTCAAGGCAGTCTTCAGCCTCCTTCAGAAGCAGGGGAAGCAGGGGGTGTGGTCTCCGGGGAGGGGCATGCCCTCCGTGCCCTTAGGCCCCGCCCCCTCTGCAGCCTGTGCATGGCCTGATCAAGATGGCAGTTCTCATGGGCTGTATGGCCATGTTCCAGAAGCATTCTCTACTCATGTTTCACCTGCATCTATGGCAGGCACCCTCAGTGGTTGCGAGGTGGAATGTTCATGGTGGGGAAAAAAACTCTTGTCTGAGGCAGGTGTGACTGTTGCAATTGGCCACCTTGATTAGCATTAAATAGCCTTGCAGCTTCAAAGCCTGGCTCCGTGGCATTCCCTCCTTGCAGAAAGGGAGAGCAGGGAAAAGAGGAAGGAGGGAGGGAGAAGAGGGAGGGTGCCAGGGGATCCAGAAGCCTGGCAGCGGCGGTGGCGAGAAACAAAGGGCTGAGCCCGCTGCCGCTGCTTCTGCTGCTGCTTCTGGTCATCGGAGGGCAGAAAAGAGAAACAGGCGCCCCAGGGACACAGTTCAAGGGGCAAGGTACAAAGAGGGTGGGGGAGCCAGGGAGGGAGGCTGGTGCTGCGCCCTTCCAGGCTCTGCTGGCTCTTGCGCCTTCCACCACAGCATAGTTGGTGTATGGCTTGAGCCGCCCTTGGTTGTAGGCTTACACATTGTTTTAGCCTTCTGTGACAAACAGAGATGCCAGGATTCCATATCATTGAGCCAAAGCCATTAAAGTGGTGTCAGATTGTACTAAGTCTACAGTGGAGATAAACACTAAGGCTGGATCTACTCTGCCCTATATCACAGGATCCAATTTCAGATTATCTGCTTTGAACTGGATTATATGAATCTACACTGCCAATAATCTGAGATAAGAAGATAATCTGGGATCAGATCCTGGGATATAGGGCAGTGTAGATTCAGCCTAAGGCCCCATCTACACTGCCATATAAAATCTAGTTTATGGGTTTTGAACCGGATTATATGGCAGTGTAGAATCGTATAATCCAGTTCAAAGCAGATAGTCTGGATTAAATGTTAGGCTTCTGTTCCCCGTTCCCTTCCCCCTCCCCTTCCCTGTCTCCTTCCTTCCTTCCTTTCTCCCCCCCCCCCCCATGATTCCTCTCTCTTTGTCTTTCTTGGATGCCATAAAAATAATAGTGAAGGTAAGGTGAGAGAAAATAGATTCTGAGATGAGCAGAGAAACAAGATTTAATTTTGTGAAACCTTGCTAGAGGGCTAAGTATTTGAAAGTGCAAGTTTGGTGAAAATTAATTTTCACACATTGTTTTCAAAGAGATTTTATTTTATCTTGAATAGGTGTCGCCTGCAATTATTTCAGTGTGGAAAATAATGGCAGCTAATGACTTCCAGTTTACTCACGTTTGTCTGTTACTGACGAATTAAAGGAACCTTTCAAAATGTGAATGCCACACTATTCTGGTTCTACAACCTTCGGAAACTTATAATTGTATAGTATTTTTTCAGAACAATAACTTTATTACGAAAAAAAGGATTAGAATGATAATGAAAATAAAATAGCAACAATAACAGGCATTTATAAATGCAGGCTAATTTACAACTACAAGATAAAGCACATAGAATTCTTACATAGAATCGTTGGTGAGAAAATCCCATTAAAATCAGTATACATGCATTTGTATATATACAAAATCCCTGTCAGCTGCAGTGAGAGCAGAAATGGGAGTACTCCCAATTTCCACAGTAATCCTGAAGAGGCAGATCAATTGGTGGTACAAAATAAGACAAATGCAACCACATAGACTCCCAGCCATATGCCTATTAGAGTAAGAAAACCACAAAGAATGGTCATCATGGCTAAGCAGACCTGGTCACACTGTCAGTGAGTTAGGTTTTGCCCCTACCGAGCTAATAAATTTCGGGGCTGAAGTGTGCTCAATTGTTTACCAAAGAGCCCTTGACATTGCTGCACAAAATGATCTTATGATCATAGCGCAAGCTAGAGCCACTCCATACCTGGCTAAATTTAAATGCAATGTGTGCATGGAAACCTATCTCTTTTTTACACTTCCACTATATATTAGAAAACTTTTTACCTGAGCTAGATCCGAGCAACTTGACATTAAGTCTAAGCTAGGTAGACATCAGAATATCCCCTATACAAAGAGAACCTGTGGGTGCCGTGAGATAGATGCAGAAGTGGAGGACTCAGAACACTTTTTCTTAAAATGCCCCTATTACAACAGAATTAGATCTTTCTGTTTAGAGCCTCTGCTGGAGAACCATCCTCATTTAGAGAATAAGGAGAAATTGCACATCCTTCTACAGGGTTTTGATAAAAACTCTTTTTTAAAACTGACTCTTTTTACGCAAAAAGCGCTGGTCATCTGCGAGAAGATGGAATCTGAGAGCTGTGACCTTAATGCCATTAACAAAATCCAAATTTAAAATTTACTATGGACAAGCTACTAGTTTCACTTACCCTTGCCCCCACTCAAACCTTACCTTAAGGGAATAATTAATTAATTAATTAATTAATTTTAATCTTTTTGTTCTGTATTTGCACAACTACCTAGGCCTGTAGGGCGGGATGCTTTGTATCTCTATACATGGTTTTACTGTACGTATGGGCAAGTGTGTACGTTTTGTATGTTTCACATGTTTTGATATGTTCAAAATTGACTAATCAATAAAGAGTTGTTGTTGTTGTTGTTGTTGTTGTTGTTGTTGTTATATACAAAATAGGGTGGTCAATAGAAAATATACATTGTTTTTACTCTCTTTAACAGATGAATGATGCCTGATTTCAAAAATGTATACACATTATTTGTATTAATGTTTTATGACCCATTCAAGAAATGCCACCCTTTTTTAAAGAAGTCATTAACTCAAGTAATAGATATCAAATTCTTTTTCTTTTTTGTCGAAATATCCCAATATTTCATGTGCCTATTGTGTAACTGTTAAAGCATTAGCATTCTTCCGGAACTGAAATAGGTAGAACACATGAAGGGACCTGAACTGCATTCCAAGAAGAATGCAACTTCTGAAGGCCACACAATATGGAGAAAGGAATAAATAAATGAGGTGGGGCATGAATGTTAGTTTCAGAAAATGTGTTTTTGGAAGAGACCCTGAATTCGAAGACATGTACATAATCCTCACTGAAGACAAATGGCATATTCTAGTTGCTCTGTAAAAAAAAAAAAGGTATTGTCTACCTAAAGTGAAATTGAGATGACTTTACTGATGCATCTGAGTATAGAACAGTTATGTGGGAAGGAGACACAGTGCTGAATTTTCTTTTGTTACTTAGAATGCTATTCTCCAATTTATCAAGGACATTTTGCTTTTTTGGATTTGACTCCTGTTTTGTACTGGTTTGGCATTTTGTTCCATCTGCAAATCTGATAAGAGCCATACTATAACTCAGATAACTAACAAAGGTGAACAAAAACAAAATAAGAATGCCAGTGAAAACATACATAATTAATACAGTAGAGTCTCACTTACCCAACATAAACGAGCCGGCAGCATGCTGGATAAGTGAATATGTTGGATAATAAGAAGGGATTAAGGAAACGCTTATTAAATGTCAAATTTCATTATGATTTTACAAATTAAGCACCAAAACATCATATTTTGCAACAAATTCACAGAAAAAGCAGTTCAATACATGGTAATGTTATGAAGTAATTACTGTATTTTTTTAATTTAGGACCAAACATCATGTTTTATAACAAATCCACAGAAAAAGCAGCTCAATAAATGGTAACGTTACATAGTAATTACTGTATATATTAATTTAGCACCAAAACATTGACTGCAAAAACATTAACTGCTAAAAATTTACTACAAATATAGGTAAAGTTAAAGGTTTTCCCCTGACGTTAAGTCCAGTCATGTCTGACTCTGGGGGTTGGTGCTCATCTCCATTACTAAGCCGAAGAGCCGGCGTTGTCTGTAGACACCTCCAAGGTCATGTGGCCGGCATGACTGCATGGAGCGCCATTACCTTCCCGCTGGAGTGGTACCTATTGATCTACTCACATTGGCATGTTTTCGAACTGCTAGGTTGGCAGGAGCTGGAGCTAACAGCGGCCGCTCACACCGCTCCCGGGGTTTGAACCTGGGACCTTTCAGTCTCCAGCTCAGTGCTTTTACACACTCCGCCATCGGGGCTCCTTAATATAGGATTGCATAAAACGAACTTACAGTAACAACATTGTGGAAGTAAAAAGTTCAGTCCGGTGAAGATTTAACAAAATCTCTAGGCAGAAATGCACAGCAGGGCTCTCGCCCCTCCCTGTTTTGCTCCTGGCGAGCGGAGCAGCTGACTGAGTGTTGCTAGGCAACAACATGCAGAAGGCTCCCACACCCTTCTGGGGCAAGCGAAGAAGCTGACGGAGAATTGGGAACATGTAGCCTTGCATATATTGTTGTAGAAAAGTCTAGGTATCTTCTTAGCAAAGTAGACATCCCATGGTTCTGTAAGATGTCCTCAAACTGTTGTAACTTTAGTGTATTGATAAAGCTCTGGCTGACCAGAAAGGTTTGGTCATGCATACATGCATGCATAGTATTGCATACATATGAAATAAACAAAAAAAAAATCCACACTATTACAAAAAAGCAACTGGTACATTAAGTAAAATTTAATACAATTATCATTTTAAAAAGTTAAAGAGATAACCTGGTAATTATGGCATTTTATGGAGAATCCAGATTTGTCAAATTCAATATATGGAGGTCCATACCAAAACAATCTCCAGAGATAGCTCACACAATAAACTGGCAAGCAATAGATAAAGCGATGAAGGACAGCAATAGACATATAATAATTACTTTCAATAAATGAAAATGCTACACTGATGGCAGCTTTATGACCCGGGTAATAATTATGTTTACTGTCATAATTTTATAGCATTTTGATGCTTAAAACAAGCATAAAACTAGTGATAAAACTTCCTTTGGCTTACAGAACCCTCCATGCAAATATGCTGAAGATATCACATCCTGTAAAGAAAGGCAAATGAAAATAAAAAATACATCTTAAAAAATGGTTGATGATACTGTCTATTCTAAACTCTTATGGCTTTATGTATATGGTAATATGACAAATGTATAATGTACTATTATGATCTTTAAAATCAGATGAGAACATAAAGTATGCTATATGGTTTTAGTAGATCAGAGCAGAGAAAAGAAATGAGAATCTGGAAAAGTATTTTAATACCTCTGCTGGAAAATGGAACCCAGGATATTACAGGTCCATTAGCTTTACTTCTGTCCCTGAAAAAATAAAGTATTAAAAGAGATCATAAAATGATTGATTGTATTCACCTAAAACAGAATGACTGTTAAGCAGGAACATAGATTTGTTATGAACAGAAAATATCAAATCAGTTTAACATTGGATATGATAATAATAACTTTATTCTTAATAATAACTTTATTCTTATATCTCGCCGCATCTCCCCAAAGGGCGGCTCACACAGGGACTAACACAGGGGGGTAATCAGACGTGCCTAATTGAGCTTTGTTGTTTTTATGTTTTAAAGTTTTAAAGTTCTCCTTATTTTATTTTACCACATCCCTCCCAACTCATTTTTGTCTTTGCAAATGGGGAATAAGAAAAACAAAAAAAAAATTGGACAAGGACAAGCCCAGAGACACTAAAACATCAAAAACAACTCAACAAACCTTCTAAACAACTCATGATATCTGCTGCAACTGAGCTTGGCGTCAGCCCAGGTTTACTCCCTCGACCGAAACACACCAAACAGCCAAGAATGGAAGATTGTTTTGCATGGAAAGGAGATGTAAGTAAAACAAATATCCTTCCTACGGCTAATGGATTTGAAATCCTGGAAAGAGAAACTCAGCTAGATCAGGGAGTCAAATAGATATTGGAATCTCCCTTGCCTAACAGAGAGGAGCTTAAAGGAACCCAGGATCATGAATTAAGATCCTCGCAGGTGCCACCACTGTTTGCATTTAGCCCAGATACCTGCTGTATGGATCCTGAAATGAAGCCTCAAACTAAAACAAGGGAAAATACAACAGAGTTTATGGCAAAACAATACCTGATCACAGCACAAACTCTATTTTTAATATTTGAACAGCTATCAGGATTAAAAGACAAGCTGAATGAGTTAAAAAGTGATATGGATACCCTCATGCAAAAACATGTATCTAGACCTGTTACTACTACCTGCATTGCTTGTGGAATAGATGTGCATGAGCCTCATATCAATGTCCAATGTGCTGAGAATGATAAATTGGTTAAAGAAAATAAGAGGCTGGATAAAAAGTTGCAGCCTCAAAAGAGCCACCATCTAACATCTAAGCTGTAACAAGAGACTGCAATAGCCAAAGGAATGGAACATGGGAACTTTAAGATGGCCGATGGGAGGGTGCCTACCCCTGCAGCGGGCCTTCCCTGGCCCTTGTTGGAGGACCTGTGTGGCAAATCCGGGGTCTGCACTCAGGAGTGTTTGTTTGGCGACTCCTGTCCTCTTGGTCGGAGTTTGAATGGCCTTTGCCCGTGGTCTGGCCAGGGGGACAGGGTGGAACCGGCATGGTCCTTGAACGTCATCGAGATCTTGGACGGGGGACCGGAGCAGCCCAAGTGGCCCCAGAGTCCGGACACCCGCCACCGGCGCCGTTTGTGATGACTCATGGGCCTTGTAGTCCTGTTCCTAGTACTATTGTGACAGACGAAGAGGAAAACATGGGGTTTTTGCCGGTTCAGCAAGAGCCGGAGTCTCTTCACCTGCAGGATGTTGATGTTTGCCCTCAAGAATTCAGCCAAACAGGCCTTGGGCAGAACTCCCCTCCGTTTCCCAGGAAGGAATCTTATGCTAGAGAAAGGGGAGTCAGGGAGGCCCAACGAAGGAGTTTACGCATCGCTGCCAAAAATCAAGCTGATTAGGCCTGCTTCCCTTGGGAAATTCTAAGGAGTCACACATCTGGACAGAGTTGGGTTTCACTTCTCGTTCTCTAGGGAAAGAGTTCTGTTGGCGGGAAAACGAGACCCAATATAGGTGTTTGGCGCGAGGGATTCTTTGCGGAGTCAATTGATCACCTTCAGGAGAGAGATCGTGTGTGGACTTCGTACCCCAGTTCCTTGCTTCTCGGATCAAGCTTCAAGCCTTGCCCTGCCTCGCGGTTTTACCACGGACCCTGCTTCATGCTTCATGTTTTGCCTTGTCTCCAGTCACGGACCTAGTCAAGAATCAAGTTTATTACCAGCCTTGTTGTCAAGCTTCATTGGACTCTAAGACTCTGTTATTTCCCCACACTATTGCTTGGCAAAGTGTGTGTTTCGGTCAAGTGGATTAAAACTTTGAACTCTAATATCATTTATTGGACAATATATTTTTGGACTATATTTGACCTCATTTGAAAGGTCTGCTTCTGAACTATATTCTAACTTGTTTTTATTGATTTTATATATTTCTTTAATAAAGATATTAGATAGAGACTGGCCTCTGTGTAAGGTTATTGGTGCTCTGCTGCCAGGGTTCTGACACCGTTGCCTCTCCTTATCAGCAAGGCAGGCCCTGGACTGCACCTCGGGGATGGCGCCCAGCTCTGCAGACACTGAGAGAGGTTTGTCTCCCCCTCCATCAAGTCCTGGCAAGCGAGTGCGCAGGCGCAGATGCTGCCCAAGAAGAACAAGGCAACAACCTTCTGCCTTGTGCTCTGCCCCTAGCACAGCTATTCTCGAGGGCCCCATTTCAATAGCCAGAGCTATAACAGTCGGAAGCACCTCCAGTGTTCAGCTGAAGAAGAAAGATACATCTATGGGCCAGCAGGGCAAGGGTGGAATGCAGCAGCCTCGGAAGCACAGAGTTCCCTCAGTCTATAGGTCTAGGACTTTCTGGGGGGGCTGGATTTAGGAACCGGGCAAGCCTAACAGCACCAGCCGCTACCCAGAATCTCAATCCAACTACCAAAAGGATTGCCAACCGAGATGGGGGAGGATATATTCCCTCCACTTCTCAGGGATAAGAAATCCCCTGATTCCCCCCCTAGATCCCTGGACTCTGTGGCTATAAGACCTCTATTAGGCCTTAATCTACAGCCGGGAGAGCTGTCCTTTACGCCTGCTCCAGTCTACTTAGAAAACCCTACTCAAAAACTGTCTGATCTTGCTCCGTCCCTTTTTCAGATAGCGGGCCGAATGCTGGACACATAGCAGGCGTTAGCATGGAATGCAAATTTGGGAGGGGAATTCCTGTCATCAGTAGTGATGGGACAAACAGCAGTGGTCCTAGGTCAAGTGCCAGAGTGAGGTCGAATCGATTGGAAACTCGTTCTCTCTCCAACTTGCGTTCCATCCCCAGGCATACGGCTGAGAAGGTGCTACCAACGCCCCTCCTATTCCTGCTACTATTCAATTCTACCTCTATTGTTAACAAAACTGCTACCCTTTTGGACTTTATTCTCAATCAAGCAGCGGACCTGGTTTGTATTACAGAGACCTGGATCCGTGAGGGTGATAACATTCCCTCACATGGACTGACACCTCCAGGCTTCCAGATATTTCAACAGCCATGGAGTGTAGGACGGGATGGAGGGATAGCAATACTCACCCGTGATTATTTCACCATCAAAGTTATTCCAACTCCAAAGATAGCCGGTATTGAGTGTGTTGGTGTGGTCTTGGCTAGTAGGGAATCCCTAGCCATTCTTGTAGTTTACCACACACCTGGGTCTCTGGGAGAGAGTCTGCTTAATTTATTAGATCTTGTGGTGGACTGGGTCCTGAAGTTCCCCAGACTAATTGTTCTGGGTGACTTTAATGTACATGTTGAGGCACTGCCATCTTCATCAGTGACTAAGGACCTAGTACCAACCTTTGAAGCTTTGGGGCTCTTATTACTCAAGACTCGCCCTACTCATCGGGCTGGTCACACTCTAGACTTGATTTTTAATATCAGAGTACAAACATTTCTATCCGCAGTAATTGATGTTCCCTGGTCTGATCACGCTGTCCTGAAGGCCCGGATTGAGATTCCATCTCTTCCTCTCCATCTTCCCAAACCAATCTTTGCTCGGCCTAGGAGACTCATGGAACCTGTTGGGTTCTTGAATGCCCTTAAGGGCCTGGGAACTGTGTGCGCCACTCTGAATGAGCTAGTCGACAACTGGAATGTCAGTTTGTTGGCTGCCTTGCATGAGATTGCCCCCAGATGCCTCCTTCGCCCTCACCGGAATCGCTTCCCCGGTACACTAATGAGCTACGGATGATGAAGCAAGCATGAAAGCGGCTGGAACGTTGGTGGCGACGGAAACCTGATGAGATGTCACTGTCCGCTTTCAAGGCTTTTCGCAGGTCCTATGAATCAGCCATCGACGCTAAAAAAATCTTACAATTCCTCCTTAATAGCCTCTGCTAGATCGCGCCCAGCACAAGTATTCAAAATTGTTCGTGCTCTGACCACTCCAGCTCCCTTAGTCCAAAACCCAGCAACCACGGCTCTCACAGCAGTGGCATTCCAGAAGTTTTTCGCTGATAAAATCACAGTGCTTCAGCAGGAACTGCCCCCTACAGTTGATACCTTAAGTGAGCTTGAGACTTTGTGGCTGCTTAGTGGGCCTATCTTTGACCGATTTACTCCGCTTGACAAGGAAGATGTCGCTAGAATCCTGGCTGTTGCAAAACCAACCACCTGTTCCCTTGATCCGTGCCCCTCCTGGCTGGTGAAGAGCTGCCTGGAAGGTCTACTCGATCCATTGAGTAATATAATCAATGGCTCTCCCGGACAACCTAAAAGAGGCAAGGGTTCGTCCCTTGCTAAAGAAGCCTAGCTTGGATCCCATGACCCCTGCCAACTATTGTCCTGTCTCTAACCTCCCATTCTTGGGTAAGATGATAGAGCAGGCTGTACTGGGACAATTGCAACAATTTGTGGATGATACAGCCGGCTTAGACCCTTTCCAGTCAGGCTTCCGCCCTGGCCATGGGACGGAGACAGTCCTGGTTACCATTACAGATGAACTCTGTCGCCAGTCTAATAGTGGCGGATCAGCGCTATTGGTACTTCTCGACCTTACCACAGCGTTTGACACCGTTGACTATGATCTAATGATTCACCGTCTCGCCATGTCCGGAGTTCGCGGTCAGGCCCTCAATTGGTTCAACTCATTTCTCCGAATCCGGAGCCAATGCGTGGAGTATATGGATCAAGTCTCTGAAAGATCTTCCCTCCTATGTGGGGTACCCCAAGGTGCAATTCTCTCCCCTCTTCTCTTCAACATCTACTTTAGACTCCTTGCTAATTTGGCTCAGAGTTTCGGCCTAGATTGCTATCAATATGCGGACGACACCCAACTCCTTCTGCGCTTGGAGCCTGGAGCAATGTCAATACCAGACAATTTCACCTTATGTCTGGAGGCTCTGTCGAACTGGTTACATGCTAGTAAACTGAAGGTGAACCCGGCGAAGATTCTTGAGATTCTTTGGCATGGCCGCTCGACTGGTCTGACCCATTTGCTACTCACCTTCGATGGTGCTGCCCTATCTCCTTTGCCTACCGTTAAGAGCCTGGGTGTCATTTTGGATTCGCAGCTGACAATGGAAGCTCAGGCCGCTGCTGCCAGCAAACAGGCCTTTTTCCATCTACGACAAGCAAGGCAACTGACACCCTATCTATCTGATGAGGCTCTGGCAACAGTCATCCATGCCACGGTCACGTCTAGGCTGGACTATTGCAACGCCCTGTATGTTGGCCTTCCAATGTCCACAACCCGAAAGCTCTGTATTGTTCAGAATGCGGCAGCCAGGCTACTCACAAGAACACCCATGAAATGCCACATAAAACCAGTGCTGCAGCATCTGCACTGGCTTCCAACTGATTACCGTGATCTATATAAGATGCTAGTTCTGACCTTTAAAATTCTTTACGGCCAGGGCCCATCATACCTTAGGGACCGTCTCTCCTTCTCCCATCATCAGAGGTAGCAACAACCATCCCAACACGACTTACTTTATGTACCGGGTCCTAGAGAAGTGCACTTGGAAAGGACCAGAAGCAAGAGCTTTTTCTATTTCTGCCCCTGCCTTATGGAATGCCTTGCCGCCCTATATGAGAGCCATGCGTGAGTTAGGACCTTTTACCCTAGCACTCAAGACCTGGCTCTTTACTAGAGCTTTTAATCTATGTTAATTTTATCAATATTTGTATGTATGTATTTTTATACTTTACAATTTTATCTTGTAAATCGCCTAGAGCATCTTGGATGGAGGGCGATTAATAAGTAATTAAATGATGATGAAATGAATGATGACTAAGCCCAGCAAATACCCAATAAAATACAATCACATAAATACATTTAAAACATATAAAACATATAACTATGAACTAAGTAACGCTATCCATGTCTACACAGAAACAAATCCTAATTAACTTCCTCAACATATAAATGTAAAAGGGTATACTCTGATTGTACCCATATATATATGAGTAATGGTGTCTCCCCCTGCCACTTAACAACAAAGGTACAAACCCCAGAACCTAGAAATTTGGCAGCACAATCCACCATCCTTGCCCCTAGGTTCTGACAACAAAAAGAAAAGAAAAATAAAGTCTTAATTAGAGGGAGAGGAATAATTTGGTATAATAAAACAGAACAATACAATCTCTAAAATCAGAACACTAAATAAAGAACAACACTCTGAAAACAAGGGAATTCCACACAGGAAACAATCAGGGCCAGCTAATACCTCCCAACAAAGTATTCCCATCATCAAAGTCTGGCAAATCTTCTTTTTCTCAGGGCCACAGACAGTAGAAGCACATAAAATATCGCAAATAACACTACTCTGAAAACAAGGGAATTCCAGACAGGAAACAATCAGGGCCAGCTAACACCTCCCAACAAAAATTCACTCAGGGAGTAAGCAGCCAGGCTTTAAAGCTGCAAGGCCATTATTTATTTATTTATTTATTTATTACATGCATTTATACCCCCACCCTTCTCCCCGAGGGCACTCAGAGCGGCTTACATTCTCCCACGAGGGCCAGCAACAAATATACTATAAAACAAAACAATTAAAACATGATAAAAAGTATACAAAAATTAAAACGCTGCAAGGTAGCGATATTGCACCATCCTCAGTCATTCAATACTGCTACAATTACAGATTTGCGACCCGATTACATCAGCCAATGAGCTTATTCGCTGAATGCCTGGGCGCAGAGCCAAGTTTCTAGTTTTCTTCTAAATCCCAGGAGGGATGGGGTTTGCCAGATATCGCTGGGGAGGGAGTTCCACAGCCGAGGAGCCACCACCGAGAAGGCCCTGTCCCTCGTCCCCACCAGCCGCGCCTGCAAGGCAGGTGGGATCGAGAGCAGGGCCTCCCCGGAAGATCTTAAGGTTCTAACGGGCTCATAGGAGGAGATACGCTTGGATAGATAGGCAGGACCAGAACCGTTTAGGGCTTTGTAGGTCAAAACCAGCACTTTGAATTGGGCTCGGTAGCATATCGGCAGCCAGTGGAGCTGGCTTAGCACGGGGGTTGTATGCTCCCTGTAAGCCGCTCCCGTTATTAACCTGGCTGCTGCCCGCCGCACCAGCTGGAGCTTCCGGGCATCTTCAAAGGCAGCCCCACGTAGAGTGCGTTGCAGTAATCCAGCCGGGATGTGACCAGAGCGTGGACCACCGTGGCCAAGTCAGACCTCCCAAGGAACGGGCGCAGCTGGCACACGAGGCGGAGTTGTGCGAAGGCTCTCCCGGCCACCGCTGAAACCTGAGGCTCCAGGCTCAGCGATGAGTCCAGGATCACCCCCAGACTGCAAACTTGCGTCTTTAGGGGGGAGTGCGACCCTGTCCAACACAGGCTGTAACCCTATTCCCTGTTCAGCCTTGCGACTAACCAGGAGGACCTCCGTCTTATCTGGATTCAATTTCAATTTATTGGCCCCCATCCAGTCCGACACAGTGGCCAGACACCAGTTCAGGACCTGGACAGCTTCCTTAGTGACGGGTGGGAAGGAGTGACAGAGCTGGACATCATCTGCGTACAGATGACATCTTACCCCGAAACTCCGGATGATCTCTCCCAGCGGCTTCATGTAGATGTTAAACAACATGGGGGACAATATCGACCCCTGCGGGACCCCACAGGACAATGGCTGTGGAGCCGAGCAGGTGTCCCCCAGTGACACCATCTGGAATCGCCCCTCCAGGAAGGACTGGAGCCACTGCAGAACAGTGCCTCCAATGCCTAACCCGGCGAGTCATCCCAGAAGGATACCGTGGTCAATGGTATCGAAGGCCGCTGAGAGGTCTTCTACATGCTAATCATTTTGCCTAATTGCAGCATTCATACTTCCCTCCAACAGACAAAAAAAATCAGAAATATTGTATTTTCACAAGCTTTAGGAAATGGCACAGCATGTTAAAGCGCTGAGCTGCTGAACTTCTGGACCAAAAGGTCATAGGTTTGAATTGGGGGAGCGGAGAGAGCCCCCATTGTTAGCTCCAGATTCTGCCAACCCTAAAGTTCAAAAACATGCAAATGAGAGTAGATGAATAGGTACTGCTCTGGCGGGAAGGTAACAGCGCTCCATGCAGTCACGGCACATGACCTTGGAGGACTCTACTGACAATGCCAGCTCTTCGGCTTAGAAATGGAGATAAGCACCAACCCCCCAGAGTCAGACACGACTGGACTTAATGTCAGGGGAAAACCTTTACCCTTTACCTTAACTACCACCAATTCCTCAAAACTTTATTTCCCATATCACCATACTTCGCCACAGCAATGCGTGGCTGGGCACAGCTAGTTCTTTATATAGAAGAAAGTCATATTGAAGTTAATAGGTCTAAACAAACATATGCACAATATGCTGTGAATGGAAACTTCACTGAACTAGACCATTTTCAATAGGGCCACAGAGACCTCAACCTCAGTTTCCAAACCAGATTAAAATATTGCATTTAGCAGAAGTACAGGCCCCCCAACCTCAAAATTTGACAACACAACCCATCATCCACGCCTCAAGGTTGATACAACAAAAAGAAAAGAAAAATAAAGTCCTAATTAGAGGGAGAGCAATAATTTTTTTTATCCAATTGCTGCCAGTTTAGAGGGCTAATCTCTGCCCACTTGGTTGCCTAGCAACCAAGGGACAGCCAGGTTTCAGTTAGGGGACAGGCAGATTTAGGCCTCACTGAGTCTTCTTCCACAGATTATCTAATTTGCACTGGATTATATGGCAGTGTAGACTCAAGGCCCTTCAACACAGCTATATAACCCATTTATAATCTTATATTATCTGCTTTGCACTGGATTATCTTGACTCCGCACTACCATATAATCCACTTCAGTGTGCATTTTATAAAGCTGTGAAGAAGGGGCCTCAAATAATCCAGTTCTGAGCAGATAATATAAGATTAGAAATATACAGTAGAGTCTCACTTATCCAACGTAAACAGGCCGGCAGGATAAGTGAATATGTTGGATAATAAGAAGGGATTCAGGAAAAGCCAATTAAACATCAAATTGGGTAATCGTTATACAAATTAAGCACCAAAACATCATATTATACAACAAATTTGACAGAAAAAGTAGTTCCATGCGCAGTAATGCTATGTAGTATTTACAGTAGAGTCTCACTTATCCAACACTCGCTTATCCAATGTTCTGGATTATCCAACGCATTTTTGTAGTCAATGCTTTCAATATATCGTGATATTTTGGTGCTAAATTCATAAATACAGTAATTACTATATAGCATTACTGTGTACTGAACTACTTTTTCTGACAAATTTGTTGTCTAACATGATGTTTTGGTGCTTAATTTGTAAAATCATAACTTAATTTGATGTTTAATAGGGTTATCCTTAATTCCTCGTTATCCAACATATTTGCTTATCCAACGTTCTGCCGGCCCGTTTATGTTGGATAAGTGAGACTCTACTGTACTGTATTTACAAATTTACCACTAAAATATCACAATGAATTTAAAACACTGACTACAAAAACATTGATTATGAAAAGGCAGACTGCGTTGGATAATCCAGAACATTGTATAAGCGAATGTTGGATAAGTGAGATTCTTCTTTAATATGAAATAATTACTGGGATAGAATAATGCAGAACAATATAATCTCTAAAACCAGGACAGTAAATAAACAGGGGAATTCCACACAGGAAACAATCAGGGCCAGCTAACACCTCCCAACAAAGTATTCCCATCATCAAAGTCTGGCAAATCCTGTTTTCTCAGGGCCACAGACAGTAGAAGCACATAAAATATCACAAACAACATTACTCTGAAAACAAGGGTATTCCAGACAGGAAACAATCAGGGCCAGCTAACACCTCCCAACAAAGTATTCCCATCATCAAAGTCTGGCAAATCCTCTGTTTTCTCAGGGCCACAGACAGTAGAAGCACATAAAATATCGCAAACAACACCACTCTGAAAACAAGGGACTTCCAGACAGGAAACAATCAGGGCCAGCTAACACCTCCCAACAAAAAAATCACTCAGGGAGGAAACAGCCAGGCTTTAAAGCTGCAAGGCCATTACATCCTAATCATTTTTCCTAATTGCAGCATTCATACTTGCCTCCAACAAACAAAAAAACCCAATCAGAAATATTGTATATTCACAAGCTTTAGGAAATAATATCCCCTGATGGCGCAGCGTGTTAAAGCGCTGAACTGCTGAACTTCTGGACTGAAAGGCCACAGGTTTGAATTGGGGGAGCGGAGAGAGCCCCCACTGTTAGCTCCAGCTTCTGCCAACCCAGAAGTTCGAAAACATGCAAATGTGAGTGCATCAATAGGTACTGCTCCGGCGGGAAGGTAACGCCGCTCCATGTAGTCATCCCACATGACCTTGGAGGAGTCTACGGACAACGCCGGCTCTTCGGCTTAGAAATGGAGATGAGCACCAACCTCCAGAGTAAGACTTAATGTCTGGGGAAAACCTTTACCCTTGACCTTAACTACCACCAATTCCTCAATACTTTATTTCCCATACCACCATACTTCGCCACAGCAACGTGTGGCCGGGCACAGCTAGTTGCTATATAATTGTATTGTTTTACCTTGTTTAATAATGTGTTATTATGCTGTTATGTAATGTATGTGTTGTTTTTATGATTGAAAACCACCCTGAGTCCCATCTGGGAGATAGGGCAGTATATAAATAAAGTTTATTAAAGTTTCAGAGGAGACCTCACAGGTTGAATTAGAACATACAATGAACTTTTAGCAGATACAGGCAAAAAGTTCTTTATGGGCCTGAGTAAAATAGGGCATTTTTCTCCCGTTATATATATTTTTTTCCCCCATTGAATTTTTCCTTCAGTCGCTAAATATCTAGCATTGCAAAGATATGGTGCTTGTATGCATGGGCATTAAAAGCTAGATTTGCCCTAAATAGGCTTATGGCATTTTTCCACTTCTGGTGAGTATTGCAGGTTATACCATGCTTAAGTAACCAGCTTTCCCCTGCTTCAGTAAAAATCAGAGGATACTCTGGGGATTGCTTGAATCTCTGGAGTATCCTTTAGTTTTGGGGCAGTGTGATCATCTGGATGAAGTCTGATTTGGACCCATCTGCTGTCCACATCTTTGTTGCCTTTTTCCTGTGCTCATCAGGACAGAGTGTGCCCATGTCACCACCTTTACAATCCCCAGACAACTGTAAAGCTCCGGATGAGTTCCTGACTATCATGTGAAGCCAGTTCTGACATCAAGAGAGAAATCCACATGACCAAGTAGGTGTAGAGATTGGCTCCCTGCCTCTTGGCTATGCAGACATCTCTGCTGACGTTTCTGCTGATATCAGAATTGAGTGACCACTATATTCAAGAGCTGACATGGAGCTCTGCAGTTGAACTGGGAGCAGTGATAGTGACATAGGTGATAGTCCAGTTGGGCTAATGCAGCATCAACCCAGCTGGACCTTGTAAACTCCAACTCACTTCACCGGAAGGTTCAGGAGGGTCTGTGTGCTCTGGATTGGCCCTGGATTTATCGTTGGTGTAGACATGGCCCAAGTTTCTGACCACTGGTCACATCTGACACTGCTGCAATTTGCTATCTGATAACTTTGCCTGATTAAATACTCAATTGAAGTTTTACATTACAGTAAAGCTAGAAATTTGGGGACTGATGAAAAATGTCATGGGGAAATGAAAATTTTACAGGGGCTGTACCCCAATTTTCCTCCCTGGCAGCTGCACCCCTATGCTTTACATGTTTATATAAAGACAGAAATGACAATGTGCCTTTTAAATGGAAATGAAGTCCAGTAGACAAAATGGATGTATTTTAAACTTGCAGTCTATAATCCTCTGCTATTGTCACTGCTCTCTGTTCTTTTTTCTTGCAAATAATAAAGAATATTGAATCAATGTCAAATAGGTCTTACACATTTTACAAAGAGATTTGCTAATATTTGTAGTGATGAATGAATTGCAATGTAGTTTCATTCCCTTTCATTTCTTTGTGTACTGAAAAAGTTAAGCAAAAACGTTAGCAATTAAAAAATGCTACTCTGCATTTTTTTTGCAAAGCAGAAGTCAATGTGATTGAGTGATAACAGACAGGATAAAAAAACTACATATACTTGAAAATGCTGAGGAAGATAACAATGTATTGATCTACAGCATTTAATAAAGGGAAGTTGCAGACTGGGGCTGGTTATGCACTTGATATACGTAGCCATTCTAATGGAACTTAAGTAGCTGGAGTAATGATATACCATTTTTGTAAGATTAAATGTCATAGAAATAATGCAAGATAACATACGTTACAGTTTAAACATTTCTTTTCTATTCAGCAACCATTTTCCCAATTCAATTTTCTGTCTCTGTGATTGTTTCCATATTAAATCTGTTTTTTATCTTAATTTCTCAGTGTCTGCTATTCCTCTCCTACTGCACCTCTTTTCCAGCTAACTATATTAGGATTTTGCATTGCTATCCCAGTACAACTATCCATAAACTGCAGGGCTCATTAAAGGTTTGTTACGAGAAGCAATAATGAGTCATAGAGAGAGGTGAGATAATGTTATTTGTCCAGAAAAAGGCACTCATCTTTGAAACTCAAAGTACTCTTCTGAAGTGCAATCTGAATAACAACTATAATATTTTAGAGCTATGTGTAGAGTCCAAGAAATTCTATTTCAAAGTTTATCTTTGAATCTTTTTAAAACTTCACTAAAGGTTTATTACAGATCTCAAATGTTAACATGTTAAATGGATTCCATGCGAAAATTCTATGAAGCTTTACAAAGTTAATGAAATGACCCCATAGTGTTAAGATTTCAGGAAGCATTAGCATGGTTACGTAATCAAAATGGAATGTATATGTTTTTCTAGTATGTATTATTTGTTTTTCTAACTTGTAGAGGAAGGGGTACTGATGTCTTAACTTTTCCTATGTGGACGTTGTGTTGTATTATCACACAAAGGAGGAAAATGGCATTGATGTATGATACTGAGCATATCCTATTGCCAGTCTGTTTCCTCCCCATGATAAACCCATCCCTCACTATTGATGGGAAACCTGTAAATAATTTTAGATTGCCCATGTTCCCATCACCTACCTGCAGTCAGGCTGTTGGTTTCTGTGCTGGTATGCCAGCACTGGAATAACATCAAGTGACAGGATTGTTCTCTTCTTCTACTATTTTCCTAGACCCTTCACTATTACCAAGGCAGCACTTATTTAAGTTTTAATCATTTTAATAACCTTATTTAGAATTGCAAAATTACATTAAAACTCCACCACAGATATCAGAAGAGCTGCAAGGCCAAGAACAAGCCAAGAGAGTCAAGACAAAGATCCACTCAGAGGAAGGGCGTTCTTACCATATATCAAGGGAACCACTGACCGCATAGGCAAACTGATGAAGAAGCACAACTTACAAACTATCTACAGACCCACAAAGAAAATCCAACAAATGCTACGGTCAGCAAAGGACAAGAGGGATCCTATCTCCTCTGCAGGAGTCTACCGGATACCATGCAGCTGTGGACAAGTATACATAGGGACCACCAAATGCAGCGCCCAGACAAGAGTCAAAGAACATGAAAGGCACTGCAGACTAACTCAACCAGAGAAATCAGCCATAGCAGAGCACCTGATGAACCAACCTGGACACAGTATATTATTTGAGAACACAGAAATGCTTGACCATTCCAACAACTATCATGCCAGACTACACAGAGAAGCCATTGAAATTCACAAACATGTGGACAACTTCAACAGAAAGGAGGAAACCATGAAAATGACCAAAATCAAAATGACCTACCAGTATTTAAAAAACTCAAAAATCAGAACAGTAAATAAGAAGCAACACTCTGAGACATGAGAACTTGGGGCAGTTAACAAAGAATGCCCCCAGGCAGAAAGTAGCTAGTAGATGTAGGCATTCAGTGCAAATTAGGGTGATTATCTGCAACATTTACGCTGGCCTCCAACTGACGGGAGTTCTTCCCTCACCCTGGACTTCCCACAGATATATACAAACCTTCCTTGCTTAGTTTCTCCATACCTCACAACCTCTGAGGATGCCTGCCATAGTTGTGGGCGAAACGTCAGGAGAGAATACTTCTAGAACATGGCCATACAGCCCTGAAAACATACAACAACCCCTATGTTGAGTTATAACCACAGGGCCACAGAACAGCAGTTTGGTACAGTTGTGCAAATGCAGAGAGGTATAATAGTGAAGGTGCTCATTCTGATATGTTGTTGCTATTGGTGATCATGCTAATGCTATGGAATAGGATCTTTGTGTGATAAAGCCTATAGAGAACAGTGCAACCAAGCTAAACATCAATGGCAAAGTAGGCAATGAAGATGACATATCTAGTGTTCCATGGCTATGAAAATGTTTTGACAATGGGTTCTCTTTAGAGGTGGGTGAATCTGTTAGTGTCTCTTTCTCTCATACTCTTCCTTCCTTCCTTCCTTTCTTCTTTCTTTCTTGAAAATGTCAAGTTCTTTGCAATTATTTCCAAACTTTAACATGTTCCAATTCAAGCCAAACTGAATGAAGTTCTCAAACATTTGTACTGGCTGAATTCAAAAGACATACCTGTCCCAACAAAGACATTGGTCATACCATGTAGCTATTAAGAACAAGAAGCCTGTCAGAGGGAACTAAAATAGGTGGCAGTCTTAGCTGAGCACCATAAACCTGGCTGAATAAGTAGGGAGAGAAACGAGATCTTGGAGGGCTAAGCAGTCAGGCTACTGGGACAGTCAGTTTCACTTTTTATCACTTCAATATTCATTAAAAACTAAATGGTTTTCCCTGACAAGCTGATTTTAATGGCATATGTGGGAAGGTGTCTACTCAACATATCCACTGATTGCGGGGCAGGGGGAGGTGTTGGGGAAAATCTCCTGTCCTTGGGGCTGGTTTCTGGGTCATTGTCCTCACCAGAGGCTTGGCAGCCTGGTAGCTTACGCCCTCTAACTAGCCTTCCAGTTAATTAACTGGCCTGGGAGCAACTCTTACTTTAATGCTCATGTAAGGAATAGCTGCTGGTAGACCACATGGAAAACTTGGGAAGACCTTCCATGGAATCCAGTAAAATATGAGAAAAAGATCCATTACTTAATGGGTTCTCTAACTTGGGAAGTGTTATATGAACTATGGAATTACTTAGAAAGCCAAGCAAGAGGAAGTTGATGGAAAGAATCATCTAGTGTCAGAGATACTGCAGGAAATTACATTTTCAGTGAAGGAGACATTTCTCTTTCCTCAGTTGTCTTGCTGTGTCTTCCTGAAACATGTGACCAGTTATATCACTGTCAATTTTATTTTTTCAACCATAAAGAACTCACTTCCTCCATTGACAGCTCAGATTTTTTTTTTTGATGGGGATAAACTCAATTCAGAAGTACTGTGAGAAGTAGTTAAATTTGTGTTTCCCCAGAAAGCTTGCAGAAATTTTGAGAGAAATACACTTGTTTTTCATGAACTTATACAATCATAGAGTTAGAAGAGACCCTATGGATTATCCAGCCCCAGCCTGAAGTAATACATGATCAAAGTACTCTTGATAGATGGCCACCCAGGCTCCCATGTAAAAAACCCCAAAGGAAATGACTCTGCCACACTATGAGTCCAGACATTCTTCCTAATGGAATATGTTGTCCTGGACTTTGAATCCATGCAAAAAGTTCCCATAGCAATTAAATTAAGCTAGTTAAAATGTTTAAGCACTACACATTCATAGTTAAAAGAATAAAATACAATTATAAGTTTCAAAAGCTATTAAAACTGTTTGATTTAGGACAATACACTATCAGTTAGCCCAGGCATGGGCAAACTAAATTCCGAGAGTCAGATGCAGCCCCCAGGCACTTACCTAAGCCCCTCCTCATTTACCCTGTTCTTTTGGCATAAGGACACGGTGGCCTGCAGCAGCTGAGAGTCCTCTGGAGCACTCTCAACCACTGTGTGTCTCATCCTCCTCCCAGCATAAGGATGGGGCAAACAGCCCCATCCTTATGCCAAAAGAACAGCTCAAGAAAGGCATGTGGCGGCTGAGAGTTCCCCTCAGCCACCTCCTGTATCATCTTCCTCCTGGCATAATGTCAAGAGAAAGCCCGAGGATTAGAGGAAGAGGATCAGGGCAGTTACTGCATGTTCCACCTTCCTACTGGCATAAGGATGGGGCAAGCAGCACCATCCTTATTCTGTGAGGGCAACCTGAGTATGACCAGGCCCTGCCCTATCCCCTTCTGCCCTCATCCTTTCCTGGGCCCTATCCCTTGTGGGCCCACCCCACCCAGCGTGCGAATGGTCCCACTCCCTCTCGGCCCGACCCTCCAGGCTGGACCCACAATGTGGCCCCAAGGCAAAAATGTTTACCCATGCCTGTGCTAGCCCTTTAAAAAATTATTAAAAGACTGCCAGAATACAAAGGGTTTTGCCTACTAGTGGAAGGATAGCAGGAAGGGGGCTATTCTGGCATCTCTGGGAAGGGAGTTCCAGAGTTCAGGGTAACCAGTGAGAAGGTCTTCTCTCATGTCACCACCAACCAAGATTGAATGGTGGCGGGATTGAGAGAAAGTGAGTGGGCTCACAATTGGAGATTTGATTTACATACTAGATCAGTGGTTCTTAGCCTGTGGGTCCTCAGATGTTTTGGCCTTCAACTCCCAGAAATCATAACACTTGATAAACTGGCTGGGATTTCTGGGAGTTGTAGGTCAAAAAATCTGGGGACCCACAGGTTGAGAACCACTGAGGATGCTTTAATGAATAGTGGTGGTTTATATCCAAGGTGTTCCCTGCTTAAGTTTTAATAAGGCTGTATTTATTTGGTTTTATCTTGTTTTTTTATTATGTAGATGCTAATTCATGCAGTATGTAGTATTTTAAGGCTGTATCTCAACACTGATATATGTAGCATTGTAATGATTTATATAGGATTTTAATGGTATTTAATAAATAAATTAAATAAACTGTATTTAGTAATCTGGTTTTTATGTTTGTATTTGTTTGCCTTATATGTGAAATACTTATGGTCTAAGCATCAAATTGAACTTAAAACTGTATTAGAAAGTCTAGACCTGAGCCATCAAGGGAATTGTGATTGGAAACAAATTGGCAACCAGTACAGCTGTTTTAACAGATTAGTAGTATTTGTGATAGTTTGTATTCACTTTAGAATATCTTAAACTGTACTATATGTCACAAACATAACATATCTTGCTGACAAGCAATCTAATGTAAACTGCATGGCAAAGGCAGATCAATTACCTGAAGAAAGATGTATACCAAGATTTTTTTCATGCTACTCATGGAGAAAAATGAGAAATGAGAGCTGTTTATGAATAGAACTTTAATTAAACTTAGCTGTAGAAACTTGATAAGATGCCTAGGCTGCTAACTAAGGAGATGAAATGCTACCTCACTAATCCTTGTATATGACATTTGTGAAAATGTAGTATTAGACAGTATGCTGGGAAACCAATAAAATATTAAGGAGCAGATTATGCCAGTGTATTAATGGACTTTCAGAAATTTATATATTAATAAAAATTAAAACCTTGAAATGATTTATTGGGGAGGTAGAGATTAGAGGAGTATATGAGATACAGATAAAGGCTAGAACACCATGAAAACCAGCAGAACATGGATAGAACAAAAGTACTAAAATGATGGGTACATCTAGAATGTGGAATTAATGCAGTTTGATGCCACTTTAAGTGCTATGGCTCAATGTTATGGAATCTTTGGATTTGAAGTTTGGGCTCTGAGCAGTGAAGGCTAAAGACCCTTGTAAAATTGCAACTGCCATTATTCCCTAATATTGAGCTGTGGCAGTTAAAGTAGCAAACTGCATTTACTCGGCATCACAGATACACCCCAGAATGAAATTTTAAATATACCTATTAGAGTGGCTTTAAATATGTTAGTCTCCAACTTTTTCACTTTTTTTCTGTATGATTTTAACATATTTGCCTGATGAAGAAGCCAGTGAAGGTCTGAAAGCTCATATGATGCATTTTCTATATTTTTGGTTGGTCAACCCCACTTTTTGGGCATGTCTACACAGGCCACATACCCTGAATTTGGCCAGACATTGTTCCTGGGCATTCAGATGATGTCCAGGAGCTTCTGACATCTCGTAATACAGGATAAAACTGGTAAACCTGATTTTACCTCACATTAATAGAAGTCAGGAAATGATCCTGAACTTTCTTAAATCTCCAAAGCAGCCCCACATCTCAGGTTGTATGTGAACAGCTTGGCCAGTTCTGAACTTGAACTGGTCCCTCTTTTCACATAGTCCAATGCCACTCATCCCATTTCCCCCATACTCTGCAGCATAGAGAAAATTGGATGGCACTTATCATTGGGATCATCCAGACAGTGTCAAAATGTGGAAAAAATAAGTGGAGCAAAAAATTGCGGGACCTGGCAGCAAGTCCAGACAGAGACCTATTAGTCCCAAGAAATGGTTCCCCATTCTCCTTTTTTTTTTTGTAGCAAATTTTAAAATTCTACAAGATGAATGAGGGACATCTGGCAGAAGTTTTTTTTTTTTTAATTGACTGTCTGAGATGCGCTGGATGTTATATGTGCTGATTCAGATATCTAAATATCCAGATTTCTTATTATCTCTCCTCACCCTACTGTAAATTCAGGCTCTGTTTAATTTCATAAACATTAGAAAAAAGGAATGGTTGCAGATAGTTCTCATGGGAATTGTTTTCCAATTGTGCTTTCATTTAGCCACCTGTGTGACTGTGGCTCCATTTGTTTACAATCCTCCTTAGGTATTTCAGGATTTCAAAGTGTGCACATGCACTAGAGCAGCCCATACTAGCATATAGCAGCGAAGTCACGTGTTTTTTGGGGTTTTTTTTACTGCAGAGATATACAATCATTTGAATGTGTGTATCTTCTGGCTGAAATCGGGTTTTAAGTGCACCTTTTAAACACATGTTTTTCAGCTGTTAATCTGAATCAGTGCACATTTTCCTTAAATGTATTTAGCCACCCTCTCCTTTTATCCCGGTTTCTTCTGTGTTTTAGGGCCTGTGTAAAAGGGCCCTTTGTCATCCTCTGTTGCTGCAATGGCAGCCATAGAACTCAGGAGAGCTCCTGGCCATTACTGGTGCCTTTTTGCTGATGTCAGCAAAAAGTTCTCACATGACCTGGAGAGCGGAAGGAGGTTACCTCCTTCCTTTCTCCTCTTCTCTCCTTTCTCCAGGTCATGCAAACACTTTTGCTGACATCTCCAGAGCCCCATGGCTGCTACAAGGCCAAACCAGGTTTAGCCTGACTGGAGGGTCAGAACTTTGCTCCCACTGCTGCTGCATTTTAGAAATCGAGAAGTGAAAACAATGTGGCAGAATATGGGTCAGTCTGAAGATGCAAATCTTAGGGAACAGTCCCAGATTAGAGTGCCTGTGTGAACAGATTGGCCCTTGAATTCTGTTGTTTCAAGCACAGCTGGTGAGGACGAGAGAGAGGGCCTTATCCGTGGTCGCCCCTTCCCTCTGGAACTCCCTCCCCACAGAAATGAGAGCTGCTCCATCACTCCTCTCCTTCAAGAAAGTATTTAAAAACCTATTTCTGTTTGTTGGATTGTGGAGAGGAAGATAAATAGTTACCATTGAGTCCGTCTTAGTGGACGAAGTTGACAACAACTATTTTAATTTCAAAGAGCCATATGTTTTTACATACAGATTTTAACTGTGAAATTGTAATATCTATGATGCTGGACTGACTGATTTATATGTTTTAGCCAATGTTGCTTAACTTGTTTCAGTTGTATGTTTAAATGTTTGCATTTTATTAATGTATATGGCATTCAATGTTTGCTATTTTTGTTTATGGAATCTGCCCTGAGTCCCTTCGGGGAAAGAGGGTGGGTTAAAAATAAAGTTATTTATTTATTTATTTATTTATTTTTGTTTTATAGGCCAATTGACTACTCCTGAATATGTTTCCTTTACATGTTGACAGGGATTGTCTGTAGAAGAGAATCTCCCATGTCCATGGAGTTTGTTACAAACACTTCACTCTTCTCTTTCGAACTTCAGCCTTTTTTGTAGAGGGAAATGGAATGAATAATGGCGTGGATCTGACATGCTCTTCCTCATCAGGTATTTACTGAACCCGGATGAAGAATGATTAAGTATATGCAGTAATTGTCGCACCTCAGGCTAGTTTCACCTTGCTATATACACCAGGCTACACACAGGTTGAAGTCTTTTGTAGTTTATTAGGAAATAGAAAATAAATAGTTCTTCCAAAAGCAAAAGTAAAGTTCCCAAAGATTGTTACAAAACAAAGCTTCAAAGAATAATCCAAGAAATCATAAGAAATAGACAAGGTCCCATAAGAGCATGACAAAGTCCCATGAACATGAATACACCAAAGCTGCAAGATAATCCAGGAAAACGAGAGCTTTCTTCTTGACTTGAGCGAGAAGTTGCTTTGACAAAGGTTTGTCTTCCAACACACTGTTTTAATACCCTTTGCATAGCATGAAAGCATTTCTTTGGCCACTGACCTCCTTCTTGTTTGCTATTCTCACCCTCCTTTGAACCCTGAATTCCAAACGGCCAGCTCGATCTAGAAATTCCATTTCATCAAGGCCAGCCAGCTCGTTAGTGTCTGTCTGCATGCTATCAGACAGAGAACTGTCCTCCTTTTCTGAGTCAATTTGCACCTGGCTAGTTTCAGTATCAACATCATTCCCTGCTGTGGGAAAAAATCCCTGTTCCTCATCTTCTACAACAGGGACACTCTGAACCTGAATTCCATTATTCCCATCAGAGTCATTTTGAACCTCAATCCCATAATCCCTATCAGAGTCACTCTGAGGTTCCAGATGAGTCACAACAATAATAACATTTGATAGTTCTGCTGTTTTGCCCAATTCAAGGCATTGTTTACTTTTACTGAATCCAAAATAGTTTGTAAAAATTTGGAATGAGGTAGCAGTGATGTAGATCCCACTGAAGGACCCCTGAGCTTTTTGAATGCTCCAGACTTATGGTAGATGGCCTTCCTTTAAGGATATGTTTTCTTAACTCAGCTATTATTTTAAATGAAATCTTTCATTGTCTATATACACACACTCCCTAACACTTTAAAGGAAATGAGTTTACTTATGCAGAAAATCCACAGGTCTGTTGCTGCTTGCCACCCACGTTTTCACATTTTATTTTTCATGTTTAAGCTTTCCCACAGTTCTCCACACAATTGAAGGAAAAGACAGATAATTAACTTCCCCATGAATATTCATAGACACTCTTCTGTTATTCAAGGATAATTTTCATGGAACAGCAGGCTATTGTACTATATAGAGCAATTGAAAAACAAAACAACATGTAGTTTTTGATGGAAACAAAAGAACACTAAAATTCAGGAATGTGTAGCGGTAAGTTGAGGTGGCACTTCCTTCATTTAAGCATAGAACATCTTGAAAATAGTTTGTAACTGTTGGTATGCTTTTCACTCAGAAACCTTTGCCAATAAAAGTATTAAATACATGTGTACTTCTAAAGCATTTTGCTTGAAAATCTTTTATTGTTGTGTGCCATCAAGTCACATCCGATTTATGATGACCCTAAGGTGAACCTATCATGGAAGATTAATAGAGCATTTATAAATGGAATGGTGAGAAATCATCTGAAAATACAAGCTGGAATGAGTAACTTCACTTGTAGCTAGCTGCCCATCTATAGCAGAGAAAGACATCGAGAGAGAGACAGAGAGAAAGAGAGAGGATTTTTTGGAATTGTTATTTGAGGGGTATCTTTAACAGTTTTTAGAATATCTACAACCCACTTTTACTTCTTTAAGTTTTAATAAAAGTATAAATACATATTATAGAACATAAACCAGTATGTTTGATACAGCTATGAATGCCAGGAGTATAACCCTGTATAGTGCTAGAATAGACATAGTTTTGCAGTTGTCTTGGTGTTAAGAGTCTGATTTTCAAGTCCAATTTATAATTTAGGTACAAACTAATGCAGTGAATAGTTTCTCAGCGCAGGGCATTTCTTATGAATTAAGGAAAAATTGAGGTAAATGTGTGTAAAACTGGGCTGAACAATAGCATTAGTCCAGAGACTGGAGCAACTCTCTGAATGGAAACTGTGCAGTTGGGAATGTCTTTTTTGTAGGAGATAAATCTAGAAAGATAGAAATCAGCTCAATCTGATTGCCTAAATATTAAAGTAATTTAAATAATGTGACTATAGATGGTAATTTAAATTATACAGATGCATTACATATCTGCATTGCTTGTCACATGTGCGCGCTTCTTCTCTGTGTTAACAAGTCCCTCCTTATTAAACTATTCTTAGATGAACAAAGTAAAACACCAAAATATGGATTTTTATCCTTAAAAGGTAGTTAAAATCTTCAGAAACTCATAAACATGATACTTAAGCTGCAGTCCTATGAAGACCCACCCAGTTTCAATAATATTACAGAATCTTAGGTACAAACTAAACGCTATATTTTGCATATACTTACCATAGGTGCTCTCTCAAGTATGAAAAGCATCTTTTTTGTACGAGAATGTGATTGTCATCGAATGACTGTATCTTGTATTTAGGGCACAGTGTGTTGTGATTGGAATGTAAACATAGACTCTATTACTTACTACTAAAGTGCATTTCTATGAGTAAACACAACTGCAAAAGCAGAAACATTAGTTGTACTGAATTTGTATTTACCCTTAATGTCTATTTTGATCCTCAGAAAAATCTTAGACTAATTCACTGGACTTCAATTAGTTAGATTTTCCTTCAGAAATTATTACTGTTGTTAGGAAGTGCTGACATTATATATAAATTTTTAGTTAGTTGAATTTAAATTGTGTCTGTGTAGTGTTGAAAGGGGTGTTATGAAGCTTCCTTTCAAAGTGGTGATTGCCATGTTCCTTGATGTGGATTTTAACTGACCAAGAACATCTCTGCATTGTATTGATTAAGTTTCAGTATGTTTGCCCTCATCTAGTCCATTGCTGAAAACAGACTGGTTCTTAACTGGGACAGCTTCCTTGGAATCAGATGGAAAGTAGAAATAAAGTTGGAAGTCATTCACATATTTATTTATTTACTTATTTTTTTATCCCACCTTTCTCCTGAAACAGGAGCTCAAGGCTGCTAGCAGCAAATATGACACAATACAAATTAAAACCAAAGCAAATGCATGTAAATATGAATATAAAACTAAAAACACAATTAAAACTTTTTTGTCATGAAGCATAAAACTTAAAATTATTTGTGACACCAAATCCCAAAACTCTGGATGAGTTCTGCATCTACATGGACCCCTTGTAAACTTACTATGTTAATCAAGGAGAGATCTCTAATCAACTTTAAGAAAAGCTGGGGCCTATTCACTGTGTTCCTCTAGCAAAGATGGGGGTCACATCTCCATCACTGGGATTTTTTTTTTTACTAGAAGAGTGTTATTAATTGGGGAAAGAATGTATCAATTGTTCTTTTTCAATAAATTGGTGTAGAGTATTGAGATACTATAACCATCAGACAGAGAATGTAAAGACCTTGGATTAGATAATGTAGATTAGATTGTACGTAGTAAATATTTTCTGATGTTATGAAAGTATACTAAAGTTTTTTTTCTAAAGAAAGTAATTTTAACTTTATTTTTGTTTGTTAGCTTGTATATACATTTACATGTGGATTTTGTATTAATTTGTTTAAATAAAAATTATATATATATATATATATATATATAGAGAGAGAGAGAGAGAGAGAGAGAGAGAGATAGGAGAAGAAGGAGAAGGGGAAGGAGAAGGAGAAGGAAAAGGAGAAGAAGAAGAAGAAGAAGAAGAAGAAGAAGAAAAAGAAGAAGAAGAAGAAGAAGAAGAAGAAGAAGAAGAAGAAGAAGAAGAAGAAGAAGAAGAAGAAGACATGGTCCTAAGTGGGCTGTCAATAATAGTGTGTCCTTCATTAATAAAAGGTAAAGGTTTCCCCTGACGTTAAGTCCAGTCGTGACCAACTCTGGGGGTTGGTGCTCATCTCCATTTCTAAGCCGAAGAGCCAGCGTTGTCCATAGACACCTCCAAGGTCATGTGGCCGGCATGACTGCATGGAGCGCCGTTACCTTCCCACCCTAGCACTACTTATTGATCTACTCACATTTGCATGTTTTCGAACTGCTAGGTTGGCAGGACCTTCATTAATAGGATCACCATAAAACAAGGTCAACTTGATAGCAGTTATGAATATAAAGTGTATGTAAAATACAGAAGTATTGACCAATGGATGATCCTATGCTAAAATTCAGTCATCATATTTTCCCACTTTTCTGTATATTCTTCTGATGAATAATATTAAAATGCTTGAATGATAGAAGCTTTTAGCGTAATGCCCAAGTCAATAACTTTTTAAAACACCTTTCTTTGCGAGTTGTCCTGAAACTTTCAATTGGAATTAATTATGTTGCCTTGCAAAGAATAGAACAGATTTGCCTTTAGTAAGAGCTTAATGAGGTGTATAGTTTATCTTTTTCTTGACTGTTTTACACAAACACTGAAACTCCTGTAGTCATTTTGATCTGTCATTATGCATTACAGTGCACATGAACTAAACTTGATAGAGATGCTTCCTAGCTAATTCTGTGGACCACTTCAGGCAAAAAAAGAAGAAAATAAAATGTATTCTGCATTTCTTTGGATGCATGTCACATTTGATGAAGACAACATGCCATTGCTTATAATGCATACAGTAGGAGGATTTCAGTAATAAAGTTATTTCATATATGCACAGACAGCATCTGATTTCTCATCACCTGTAAGCAGATTCCATTCAAGAGCAGTATGGGAGCAGAGTAGATGACTCACATGGGAAATTCATAGCTTGATTCTGCTGTAATCGAATGCGCTATGGGCCCTTCCACATTGCCCTTTATCCCAGGATCTGATCCCAGACTATTTGCTTTAAACTGGAATATATGAGTCCCCACTGCCAGATAACCTGGGATACACAGATAATCTGGGATCTGATCCTGGGATAAGGGCAGAGTGGAAGGGCCCTAAATTGCTAGTTACAGGTGGTTGACAACATGTAAGTTGGAACAGAATGCTCTTCGATATAGTGATTCCCAAAAGAAGTGATACCTAGGTCCCTTCTACACTGCCATGTAATCAAATCAGATAACCCACATTACCTGGTTTGAACTGGATTATATGAGTATACACTGTCATATAATCTAGTTCAAAGCAGATAATCTTAATTTTATATGGCAAGAAGGGGCCTTAGAGGAAACTAATTGACTGAGGCCCCTTCTACTCTGCTATATAAAATCCAGATAATCTACTTTGGACTGGATTATATAGCAATGTGGACATATATAATCCAGTTCAAAGCAAATCATGGGATTATCTAATTTGATAATCTAGATTATATAACAGTATTGAAGGGGCTTTTGAAGCTAGAGAGGTTCTGGGCTAAATTACAGCTGCATAAAATTGTTTATTCATTATATATCTATATAGATATATAGATATATAGATATATAGATATAAGCCAGAATCCCATTGATTTGTTATAATTGTGTGGCTGAGAGTTATGCATTCATGACTGCTTCAGATTCAGAATTCTTACATATTCCTTTGTTTAGGGACACATATGGTCTGTTCAACTGTCTTTCAAAAAGAGGTTCATTGATGTTCTCCACTATGGGGTGGAATTTTGACAGGTCCCCCATTTCTACCTGTCAAAACAGAAAATGCTTGCAGGGATAGATGGGAACACAAGTCAGCTGCTTCCTAAGTTACATGAGTTACTGACTACAGTACCTGCTGACTAGAAAGTGAGGATTGAAGTGCTAGGTAAGGATTCACTACATAGTAGGCTTGTGTAATCCGAGTAAACTGAGATCCATTTCAGGGTCCCAGATTTCAGTGGGGGTCCCAATCTATTTTTTGGGAGCCTCCCCAATTCGAGGGGACAGAAATCCATTTTCAATCCAGGAAGCCAAAAGATTTAATTTTTTTATCCAGTCCATTGTAAGGGGGAGGGGGGGGGGAGAGAGAGAGAGAGAGAGAACTTCCCAGGCTCCCCTTCTCATCATTTTAGGCATTGTTTGTCCTTATATCCTTCATTAAAACCTGGATTTAAAGCATTGAAGTTAAGATACCACTCTTTCTGCAATCGTTTCCCTTCTGTCTGTAGAGGAGACCAGGTTTAAGGCTTAGTTAAAGCTGTTTCTACTTTAGAGGAGAGAGGCGGTGCAGGTGCATCTGGCGCTCTCTCCCTGGAGCACACAGCTTTCCAAGGCATTTTAAGGAGGGTTCCCCACTTCCCAGGGAAGGAAGAGCGATCAACCTGGAGCTATCATACCCTGAGCTTCCCTTTAAAAGTCCTCTCTTTCCTCTTGATTACAGATCCTGGTGTGGTACTTTTTTTTCCCCTCACGCTTTTTCCACTTGCAGCTGCCCCCCTCACACATTCCACTTGTAACCAAAGGCAGCCAGTTTCTGACAGCCACTGTCTGTTGTGGCTGAAGAAAACATGGAGGCTCAACCCTTGCTGTTATGGCCAGCCAGAGCAGCCGTATTAGCCGAAGGGAACCAGACAAATCGAATCTGTGTACAAGCTTACTATATAGCTAAGTAGCTACCATGGTTACATTGCAATGTAGTGCATAGAAAATTCCAGCCATTATCTATCTATCTATCTATCTATCTATCTATCTATCTATCTATCTATCTATAATTAAATTATAATTGCACATGTCTTTTTATGGTGATTGTCGATATGTGTCCCTAGAACTCAATCCACCATGACTGCTGGCCATACAACTTACATGCTACTGCTGCCCAGACAACCCTCTCTCCCTCTTACACACAAAACACTCATTTACTGCAGCTGGGCAAGAAGAAGAAGAATCTCCAACATTTCCAACAGGATCTCTGTAGATCTATGAGGATTATCCTATTTTAACTATCTGAAAACCACAGATTATGCCTAGGTCCCTCAATCTTCTCCTAAATAGATTCAAGGGAGATGGGAAGGGTTAGGATGCCTGGTGAAGCTACAAGGTCAGTGAATGATCTCAGCCACTGGCAATGACTGAGGGTGACTATGGCTGACTCTACACTGTCCTATATCCCAGGATCTGACTCCAGAGTATCACCTTTGAACTGGATTATATGAGTCTACACTGCCAGATAATCAGAGACAAGGAGATAATCTGAGATCAGATCCTGGGATATAGGGCAGTGTATTTCCAGTCTCTATCTTAGACCACTTCTATACTGTTTTATAAAATCCAGATTATCAAATTTGATTTGGATTATCTGGCAATGTAGACTCATAAAATTCAGTTCAAAATAGATAATGTGGATTATTATTTGAATTATATGAAAGTGTACAAGGGGCCTTAGATGACCAACTGAGGAACCAAAGTATTTCATTGGCAATGTTTACTTGCTTGTAAAAGAATTAAAGACATTGTTTAGCTAAACCATCAGGTAAATTAAGAATTGGAAACAATGATCCTGCAAATATTGTTGACCTACAAATCTCATCAGCCCAACAATCATAGCTAATGGTGAAGGACTGTGGTAGTTTCAATCTCAAAACATGTGGGAAACCTCACTGAGACAGAAATATCCAATTTCTAGGAGATTTTTTTTAAAATTGTCTGCAAAACTTTCACTTTTTGTGATGGTAAAAAACTGTTGTATTGAAATGCTTTCTGTACAAATGTGCTGCAGGAACATTTTTTTTTGGAAAAAAGTTTTAAAAGTGTGAAATGTGCACAATCCTCTTAGAGCCTTGCCCAGCAGGGGGAAAAGGTTTAAAATGATTTGATGCTGCATGGAAGAGAAACATATATATTTCTTGATCTCATTCTGTCCTTGGCCAGGATATTTTCTACATGCAAAGCATATATTGCGGTTCTTATGTGAGATAGATAATTAGACAGACAGATAGAGAATGTTTACCTTGTTCCTTTTAAAAATGCAGGTTATTCAGTCTAGTCTTAAGATACTGTAATGAAAGTGAGATGAGCACTCCATGGTTTAAGACTACGCCCCCTTCTACACTGTCATATAAAATCCAGATTACCTGCTTTGAACTGGAGTTAATGGCAGTATAGATTCAGATATTCAAGTTTAGAGCAGGTAATGTGGATTATATGGCAGTGTAGAAGGAGCCTAATTCACATGGACAGCAGATTAGATAGGGATGAAAGGATTATTCATAATTATTCATTCTCACAACAACATTCTTCCCTACCCCAATTTCCCCCTGTTTTATATAACCCAAATAAAAGTAATTAAATATGAATTTCATTCCAACTGGGAAATCTTGTTGAGAATCCTAAAGCAGAAATAATTTTGCGCAATTATTTCCTGGTATTCCATGTTTTCAATGAAACTCCAAAGTGTTGATACATTCCAACAGATCAGCTCAAGATCTTTTTCATCTCCACCAGGAGTAAGCCTTAATTGGTCATTCAAAACATAGAGCTCACAAAATAATTGTGTACAATTCCAAGAAATAACATGTGGGATTTTTCTCCTAAGAATAATTCTTCTGCAACACTTTGAGATGTTTGAACACAGTGAGAATACAGCAACCAAATATCCCTTTTCATGAACAGGAAAAATCTACAATGAGTTGCTGTTCTCACATGTGAGGATGAAATAGTCAGTAAATATTATTTTCAATGTAACCGTATATTTAGAGCACAATGAGGTCCACCATATTTGCAGAACTTCATCCATATAATTGGGCAGGTTCTTGCTCATGTTTATTTGCCATCCTCTGTGCTGCCTCCTTTGTTGAAATGAGCGAGGACCATCTTCCTGGAAGGCATTCATTGCAACCTTCCACACCCACAGTGATTGTCTCACTAGGGAAACAAGCTAATGGATACCTTTTCTCTGTAAAAACTGATATGTTGCATAAATAACTTTGTGTTTTCAGCATAATGAAACCGTATTTATTTATTTGTGAGCCTGAATTCCCTTTACGGATATGCATTATCACCACATGCTCACTATATATTTTTAGAGAACAGGTCAAAGTAGAGGGAATGAGCCATTTCAAATCAATTATTGTGCCTTTTCACTGTATGAATCTGAATTTTTTTCTCTTTCAGCCACATGTCCATCTCCTCCTACTGTTTCCAGTTCTTTATGCTGTAATTGATGTCTGTTCAGTAGATCATGACATGTGGCCTGTTTCAAGTATTAAGTTTCTCAAGTAGAAAAGCCAGCTTGCCATCAATAAGCATTTGAACCAGCTCCCAAAGCAGCAGGATGACCTAAAAGAAGCTATCAAATGGGAAGTTGTTACTTTTTCATTCATTTCCAAAACCTCTGTAGTATTTACCAAACTCCTAAAGCTCTTTCTCAATACTTCACATCTTGATTCTTTGCAGATTCTTTGTCTTGTAGAGGAGCAGTAGCATAGGCATTAACTAATGTCAGATGCATTCTTGTAGGGAACAGAAAGAGAATCCCTACCTATTACTATCCCGGAAACCAGAATAAAAATATCCAGCAGCATCAACTTATAGGTGTTTTGCAGATTAACTAGCCAATATTATCAGTGGGAGAGTGGGAAACATTGGCATGGAGGCACTGATCAAGGCATAGCCATGCCTTGAAGGAAACTCCAAAATGGAGGTAACTACTGCCATCCCCACTCCCTTCCTTTAGTCTCCCCCCGGATGATCCTGTGAGTTGAGTTGGGTCTTAATGGTACTGGTATATGATCTTCAGCCTAGATTTTAAATTTTGTCAAGGATTCAATTTTATAATGGTTTTTATTAATGTTGAAGTTTTTAGCCTAGATTTTAAATTCTATCAATGATTCAATTTTATAAGGGTTTTTATTAATATTGAAGTTTTTAGCCTAGATTTTAAATTTTGTCAATTATTTAGTTTTATAAGAGTTTTATTAATTGTGAAGTATATAACCTCTCGGATTTTATATGGATGCACGGGACTGGGTGCCCTTGATATGAGCTGGTCATTGACCGTAATAAAAGTTTACAATACTGTGATATCTTTCTACAAATCATCTCTATAGCATTTTCATTAATTAGCCATTCAAGATATAGGGATTAAAATACTTTTTCTTACAACTGAAGTAGTTTGCAATTATATGTGGTTGAAGTAGAAAATCTGTTTTCCCTTCAGTAATGTGACAATAAAACCTTCATTCCAGGTTAGAAAGGAAGCCTTAGGCCCCTTCTACACAACTGAATAAAATCCCACATTTTCTGCTAGTAGATATTGTGGGATTTTTTGCCTTGATATTCTGGGTAAATGGCTGTGTGGAAAGGCCCTGAGTGGGATGATACCATAATCCTGGTTACTTTTTTTCCTTTTCAAATATCCCTGAATTTTGATGCGGTTGTTCTCTGCTTCTCTACACCACAGGGCTCAATGGTAAAATATGGAATCCTGAGTGAATGTATCATTCTTCAGTTTGTTAGCTTTTGAAATAATAAGTAGAATTTCGTGCAAAACTGGTGTGATCTCTGACAAGCCCATAGACAACTTCCTGTAGGTCCTTTCTCAGAGTCAATAGCACTTTGAAATTGAAGCAAATCATTTTGTTCCATTTACACTTTGATGAAGTGTTCTAGGGAAGTTGAACATTTACTCATTACTTTGTGACATTTTGATTGTCAGCACAAAGAACTGAATTACTATTCTGTGACTCAATGAAATTTTTCACATCTGTCTTTATTTTAAAGCAGAGTAAAGAAAGAACTCTCTATCTTTAAACTTTGGCTGATATATCAGCTTCAGACCTTCTTGGAGAAACTTATCAATGTATAGGAGACTTTTAAAAGTTGCTTTCAATGAAGTGAAATCCACTGAAATGGAAAGAGTGAAGCCAATTGAAGTGAAATAAAAATCTCCCACCACATTCTCAAATGCCTGAAATTCATGGTTGTAAAATTGTTGACTGAGAAAACTAGACAGATATAATTTCATTCAATGCCATATCTATTTGTTTTAGAAACATAACATAATATATGGATAGAGAGAGATTTGGCAATATATTCAGTGCAAAAATAGGGTAGAATATTTCTAAAAGCAAGATCAGATTAGCATTCCCAGTATTGTATGTGGTCTTCAAGTAGGCAAACAGATAACCTATTGCAATCTGAAAAATGATTTATTAAAAAAACTTTAAATCCCACCTCAAATGACACTAAGGATATCTACAATACAGGCTGAGCATCCTCTTTCTGAAACGCTTGGGACCAGAAATATTTGGGATTTCAGATTTTTGCATACCTATATTTATTTGTACATATGTGCATAATGAGATATATCTTGGAGATGGGGCCCAAGTCTAAACACTACATTTATTTATATTTCACATGCATTTTACATACATAGCTTGTAGGTAATTTTATATAATATTTTAATATTTTTGCTTATGAAATGTATACATTGAACCATTAGAAAGCAAGGAAGCACTATCTCAGACACTCATTTGAACAAGTTTTGAATTTTGGATTTTGAAATTCTGGATAAAGAAGTCTCAGGCCCCTTCTACACTGCCATATAATCCATATTATCTGCTTTGTACTGTATTATATGAATCTACACTGCTATATAATCAAGTTCAAAGCAGATAATCTGGATTGTATATGGCAGTGCAGAAGGGGCCTCAGTGAGTAAAAGGTATATTATTATACCGGGTATGGCATCATGGCGACTGGGTGAGTGATCGCGGAGCTCGCGATCACCGTTCTCTTCATTGACCGGGTAGGGCAGTTTTTTCGCCCACTCTCCTGGACGGATCGAGCTCCAGGAGACAGCAAACCCACAAAGCTCCCTTTTTTGGATCCCAGGGTTGGTCTCCCTCAAGGAGGCCAGCTGAAGGATCCGAATCGGAGCAGGGTAGCGGGTCGGGAGAGACGGAAGGGCAGAAGGCCCAAACAGAAGCCGTGCTGTACTTCCAAGATCGAGAAGAAACACAATAAGATTCAAAAGAAAAAAGGTGGTTTATGAGCGGATCGACCCACAGATACCAGAAACGGGAGTCGGCTTGAAACAAAGAAAGGACGAAGAAAGGAGATGAGAACAGAGAGGACAACGTTGAAGGTAACCCACCAGATCTAAAACCTAAAACCTAGGGGGATAACGGAAGAAATACGAGGAATAAAGGGTCAAGTCAATGGAGACTAACCTTTATTGAGGGAAAATTTGCTGTTGATTTGCTGCGAGAAAACCCAGGTCTTGAGCTCCACTGAAAGGGTTAAGGCTAAATCCGGAAGAGAAAAAAAGTCCTTGAGTGGTTATTGTTTAGTCTATTGAGCTCGACGTCATTGAAGGCCAGCAGACCCAGATAAGAGAGAGAGAGAGAACACGGAAGTGCGCAAGCGGAAGTCAAACTAAAGAGAAATCAAGAAGGCAACCTCAGCTACGACGGCCACAAGTGTGTGGCGGACTGAGAAGGGAAAAAAGAGTGAGCCTTTGGACTTTGGGCTTTGGGCTTGGAGACAGGAGAGGAGTAACGAGGAGTAGCGAGGACGAGAAGTAGACGGGAAGGAGAGACGAGACGGGAGGAGGGAGATGGCGTGCGGTGTGAGTGCGAGGCGAGAGGAGCGAGGACGAGAAGCAGACGCGGAGACGCGGAGACGAGGAGGTGGTGCGAAGCTCCCGAGGCGAGAACAGACGAGGACGAGAAGCAGACGGGAGAAGGGATTGGAGGAGGCGAGAGGACGAAAGCGGACTGGAAGAGGAGAACTACTGAAGAGGGACTTCAGACAAAGAGGAGAAGTACACGAACTTGTGGGTGAGACAAGGAAAGATTAGATTGGTTAAAGCTGTGGGAGGGCAGGATAAGGATAGGAGGACCAGAAGAAGAAGGGGGGGGGGGAGAAAGAGGAAAGAATAAATTATTAAGTTAAGTACGAGGTAACAAAGAATACATAGACTGGATAGAAACCTAAGACAGAGCGTCGGGGCAGAAGGTGTACTTAATCAATTCTTTAGGCTTTCTCTGAAGCCAAGTAAACAGTGCTTACTCTTCTAGTATGGTTGGATACAAGAGAGGGACACTGGATATTAGAGAGTTCTAGATAAGGTGCCAGGTTAAGATTAACCCCAAATAAAAAAAAAAAAAAGGAGGGGCGCTTGAAGGTCAAAAAGAGGAAACATACCTTAAACCAAAGCGTTTATACTCATTTATTTATATCGAGAAAAATACATTTCATATCTACGACAAACATTAATCAAAAATTAATTCTTATCAATTTCACTATTGATTTCCACTTTTGTATAAATTAATTTTGTATAAATTAATTAATCTCAATAACATTTTATAATTCAAAAAAAAAAGAGTTGACTCATCAAATTAAGTTTAAGGAGCATAATCTAAGTGACTATATAGAAATCTACGAGATAACAGAATCAGCCTTGAGTGCAGTAGTTGATAAGACTATTGACATAATACTGTATAACCTCAAATCTTTACAATAACATAACCAAAGAAGATGTCAACGCAAAAATTGAAGATAGAAGAAAAAAAAGCTACTGGGAGAAAAGGATCATTTTCGGATGAGATCAATTTAAAAGATGTGATGAGAGAACTTCAGAAAATCACAGAAAGTCAAAAAAACCTACAGGAGCAGATGATAGACATGAGAAAAGAACTATCAGAAGAATTTATAGAGGTGAAGAAAGAAATAAAAGATTTACAAAGAGAGATGAAGGAAGTCAAAGAAGACAAGCAGAAGATGGAGAAGAATCAAGACAAACTTCAAGCAAGATTGGACAAACTAGAAGCAAAGAACATCAGACTAGAAGAAAGACAAGAGAAATTGGAAATGAAAGAGCTAGAATTCCAAGTACGAATAAGAAACATCATAGAAGAACCTAAAGAAAACTTGAAACAAATTACAACTCAAATCCTGGCTGATCTCTTACAAGTACAAGACGACGAGATGGAAGATAGCATCGAAAAAGTCTACAGAATTACTACAAATTACTCCAAAAAACATAAAGTAGCAAGAGATGTGGTAGTACAATTCGAAAAAAAGAAAATAAGAGAAGAAGTACTGAGGACAAGTAAGAAAAATACTATTCGTTACAAAGGTCAAAAAGTAACAATACTCAAAGAACACCCTGCCAGTACGATGCAAAAACGTAAAAAATATATGTTCCTGACAGAAGAACTAAAAAGACGCCACATCCGCTTTCGGTGGGAACGGAAGGAAGGAATCATGGCAACCTATAATAACGAAAGAATATGGCTAACATCGGAAGAGAAGGCAAAGGAATTTTATAAGAACTTAATGAAGAAGGAGATCGGACCAAACCCACCGGTACTAGACCTCGAGAGAGAGAGAAAGAGAGCTAGAACTATATCCCCCGAAAAAGTCCATCAAGTAACCACATCACAAACGCCAAACCTAATAAATCTAGAAGAGGAAGAGGAAGAAGAAAGAGGACCCTCTCAAAACCAGAACTAATTTATAATAAATATTAAAAAAAAGAGAGAAAAAAATGCAAATAAAATGTTATTCCAACAATATTAACGGTTTGAATGCACCCAATAAAAGAAATAGTTTATTTAATCACCTGCAAAAGTTGAGACTTGATTTAATAGCACTGCAAGAAACACACATTTGTCATAAACACACCTCACACCTAATCCAAGGAAAATTAGGGAAAGAATTCATTTCATCAGCTTCGGAAAAAAAAAAAGGGGTGGTCTTGTACATAAACCCAAAATTAAACCCAGAATTAGCATTTAAGGATGATGAGGGAAGAATGGTGGGAGCAAAAATAAGGGTGGGAAATCAGATTATATTAACTTGCAACATCTATACTCCGAATGGACCAAAAACAACCTTTTTAGAAAAACTAAAAGGTAAAATTGCGGAACAGGAATTTGATGAATTAATGATTATAGGTGACTTTAACGGAGTTCTGGACCCGGATTGGGATAAGAAAGGAAACAGTACTAAGGGAAAAAAGAATTCAAACTCGGGCAAACTACCCGTAAATTTTATTAAAACCTTACAAGATTGGGAGCTCAGAGATGCCTGGAGAACACATCATAGGGGAGAAAGAGACTTTACATATTTCTCAAATAGGCATAACTCATGGTCAAGAATCGACATGGCATGGATGACCCCTTCACTGATCCCAAAAGTGACCAAAATTGAAATATCTCCCAGGTACATTTCGGATCATTGCCCATTGGAATTTACATTAAATAAAACCCAAAAAGATTTAAATTGGAGATTAAATGAAAACTTAATAAAATCCGAAGAGGACATCCCAAATAATAAAAAAATTCTGAGGGAATATTTCCAAATAAACGATATAGAGGAAACAGCAATACAAACAATTTGGGATGCAAGTAAAGCAGTCATGCGTGGCCATTTCATCCAGCAAAGTGCCCGAAAAAACAAAGAGAAAAATAGAATTTTAATCAAAATAAATGAAGAAATTACCTTAAACGAAAAAGAATTAAAATCAGAACCAAACAATAAAAAAGTTAAACAAGAACTGGAATGTTTGAGAGAACAAAAAATCCATATGGAATTAGAAGAAACAGCGAAAAAACTAAAATTCATAAAACAACAACAATTTCAGAACGCTAATAAGCCAGGGAAATGGCTATCCTGGAAAATTAGGAAGAAAAAGCAGGCCCATAGCATTACAGAAATCACTTCAGAAGGAATTAATTACACGACAGAACAAGGGATAATGACCCAATTTAAGAAATTCTATAGCAAATTATACTCAAAAGATCAGGTTGAATTAGACAAAATATCCCAATTCATTAGTAACCAAAAATTGGAAAAACTATCAGAAAAACAGAGAGAGATATTAAATAAAGAAATAACAGATAAAGAATTTAAGAGAGCCATAGACAAGATGGATGGAAATAAGGCTCCTGGGCCTGATGGCCTAAGAGGCATTTACTACAAAGTTTTTGCGGAAGAAACAATACCTTATCTTAAAAAAATTATGAACAAAATTCTAGAAAATCAAAAAATTCCAGATTCATGGCGTAATGCAACAATAACTATGATTCCAAAAGAAGGACAGGACCTTAAAAATGTCAAAAATTACAGGCCAATATCCCTATTAAATTCAGATTATAAAATTTTTACAACGATACTAGCGGAAAGATTGAAAGAATTCCTGAAAGATTGGATAGGAGAGGAGCAAACGGGCTTCCTACCAAAAAGACAAATGAAGGACAATGTAAGAGAAATAATAAATATAATTGAATTTTATGAATTTACAAAGAAAGATGAATTGGCCTTACTCGCTATCGATATGGAAAAAGCATTTGATAACCTAAACTGGGATTTCTTCAAATTATTAATAAGGGAATTGGACATGGGTTATAAGTTTATAAATGCGATTAATCAAATTTATGATAAACAAGAGGCAAAAATTAAAATAAATTCAGGGGAATCGCAAAAATTCGAAATATGTAAAGGAACCAGACAAGGATGCCCGCTGTCCCCGCTACTATTCATCTTTTCACTAGAAATTCTCTTAAAAAGTATCAGAGACGATCCCAAATTGATAGGAGCAAAAATAAGAAAACACAATTATAAAGTCAGGGCCTTTGCTGATGATCTTATATGTATAATAGACGACCCCATAAAAACAGTACAATACTGGCTAACTAAAATAAAAGAATATGGGGAAGTCTCGGGTTTAAAAATAAACACGGAAAAGACCATGATATTACCAAAGAATCTGACTAAAATAAGACAAGAAGAACTAAAAAAAATTTCGGGGATACAGATCAGGGGAAAAATAAAATACCTAGGTATAAACATAACGGCGAGAAACTCCCAATTATTAGAGAATAACTACGACCAAAAATGGAAAGAAATAAAGAAGGACCTAGAAAGATGGAGATACGCAAAATTATCATTATTAGGTAGAATTTCGGTAATAAAAATGAATATCCTGCCCAAGTTATTATTCCTATTTCAAAATATCCCTATTATTAGAAACACACAGAAATTTAAAAACTGGAACAAGGATCTTAACAATTTCATATGGATGGGTAAAAAATCAAGAATTAAAAGAATTTACATGATAGACGATAAGAAAAGAGGCGGACTAGGCCTCCCTGACCTGCAACTTTACCATGATGCTTGTGGCCTCATGTGGGTGAAAGATTGGTGTACACTAAGTAATACTAGAATCATAACACTAGAAGGAATAGACTTAAGGGCAGGGTGGCATGCATATTTATGGTATGGGAAAAAATCGATGGAAAAAAATTTCGGTAATCATTTTATTCGGTCTTCACTTCTAAAAATTTGGGAAAAGTATAAACCTAAATTATACCAGAAAACTCCAAAATGGATCTCCCCCCTGGAGGCATGCCAGAGAAGAGAAATAGGAGGAGCAACTTGGCCCAAATATAAAGATATCCTAATTAAGGAGAAGGAGACATATATTCTGAAAAGTAAAGAAGAGATTAATAAAGGATTCGGCAATTTGGGATGGTTCCAATATAAACAATTAAAAGAATACTATAATAAAGATAAAATACTAGGATTTGAAGAAAAAGAGAGTTTTTGGGACAAGGTAATGAAAATGGAAAAAAAACAAATATCTATAATTTACACAAAATTAATAGAATGGGAAACGGAAACGGTACCAATAAAAGAAAGCATGATCAAATGGGCCCAAAACCTAGGTAAAACAATACATTTAACAGAATGGGAAAAGGCCTGGAACTCTAGATTGAAATTCACCTATGCAACCGAATTAAAAGAAAACTGGATCAAAATGTTCTACCGCTGGTATTTGACCCCCCAAAAATTATCAAATTTCAATAAGAAAATCTCAAATAAATGTTGGAAATGTAATGATCAAGTGGGTACATTTTATCACTGTTGGTGGACTTGTAAAAAGGCGAAAATTTATTGGAAGAAAATCCATCAAGCAATACAAAAGATGTTGCAAATTAATATAGAATTAGATCCCAAATACTTCCTTCTGGGGATGATCAATATAGAAAAGGACAAAGACAAAGAAATTCTCTTCAATTATCTCATAACAGCTGCAAGAATAGTCTATGCCAGATATTGGAAAAAGAAAGAAATTCCGGAGCTGAGCCAATGGCTAGTCAAGATTTTGGAAATAATGAACATGGATAAATTGACGTATTTACTCAAAAATAATTATGGCATTCCCAAAAAGCAAACAAACTGGGACCTGGTTAAGAATTTTTTGATTGAAAGGCAAATGAAGGTGCTAATTTAACCCCAATAGAAAATCCAATGTTAATGATGGAAGAATTTAATAAAATAAAAATAAATAAATAAATAAATAAATAAATAAAGAGAATAGGCTGACACCAAAGCAGAACGAACGGAAAGACCAATTAAAGATAGAAACCTTTCTTTAAGTATCTGTGTGAGAGATGGAAGTGACCAATTATTTTATATTTTTGTTTATTTTACCTTACTTTTCCCCTTTTTTTTCTTTTCTCTATTTTTTCCCTCTTTCTTTAATTTCTACTCACTTATTGCACTTTTTCCTCTAAGAACCCACTGTGTTCTTAAACACGTACTGTAATTTTTATTTGAAAACTCAATAAAAAAATTTTTTTAAAAAAAAGATTGTGCATGCTTTTTTGGGGGGAAAGGGAGTCCTTTTAGTCATATTCATATTCATATTTTTTTTCCTCGAGTTTGATGACTCATTAACCCCCTTCAATGCCAGTTTGGAATTAATCCTGTGACATTCTACCCCTTCTTCAATTGCCATAGTTTTGTCAAACTTAACTTTCTTTTAAAATAATAATAATAATATAAGCAAAAATGGGAAAAATTTAAAATATTATTTTGGTTGCTCCGGGTCTTGTTTTCTCTATAAAACATATGTAAATGTATCTTTAAACTGTCCAAAGGGCCTTTGTCAATTGTGTGCATATTTCAAATGTACAGTTGACTTCCTAGCCTTAAGCAGATTCACAGAACTCTGGTTCATTGGATTGTTTTCTAGGATGCCCAGATTACTTATGAAAACAAATTGCTCCAAAAGGCAGAAGAAAGCCCTTCAGAAGTAAAATTGATGCAGTGCAGTCGTTTGAACATTGGATTCCAGATCTGGAGACCAGGCTTTCAATCTTTGCTTGGAATGGAAACTCATGGGGTGATCTTGGGCAAATTGTACTCTCAGCCTCAGAGGAAAATGAAGGCAAACTGCCTTTGAATACTTCTAGAACATGGCCATACAGCCCGGAAAACATATAACAACCCTGTGATACCGGCCATTCGACAACACATTGCCTTTGAATAAATCTTGCAAATAAAACTCTGTGATAGGTTCACCTTAGTACTGCCATAAGTTGGAAATGACTTGAAGGTACACAACATAATTTCGAAGAAACATTAACTATTGTTACAGACCTAATAGCTTGACCCACTTTGTTCATAGAGAAAGTTACTTTACTCAAACTGAAAAATGTCTACTGAATTGTCATGTATTATGCAATTAAAGAAACAGATGCACCAATCACCTTCTGAGTTTATTTAGTGTCTTCCCTGCTTTTTTCTTTTCCTTTCTCCCTTTCTGCCCTCCTCCATTATGCTTCCATTCTGCAATACTGTTGGCACTAAAAGTCTCATGGAAAATTGTGAGGCTGTTAGCCCCATTCCCATGTCTTGTATTTTTTCTTGTATATTTTCCCTTACATAAAGGCCTTCAGAGAGAAAAGGAATGGGAGAGGATGAGTAGGGGATGCATAAATTATCATCATAATCTATTGGAAGTCAGAGAGGTATAAAAATGCTTTGTTTTAAGTGAGAACTTGACTGTAAAATATTAGCATGCATTTGTCTTGCAGTCACACTGTTCCTTCTGTATACACAAAATGGGGAACAAAGTAGAGGATTCGATATTTGCAGCTTTTCATTACTTTTAAACCTGGAAGCACCCACTATTTATATCTGGTGGGACTAATTTCAGCAGATCCCATGCTATAGGGTTGTTTTAAGATCTCATTAGTATTCTGTAAATCTTACGCTGACCATGGAATAATGAAACCAGATAGAGAATTGGGTTCAAAAAGGACGATTGATTAAACTGAATACCTATTCAAACTGTGTTAAACCTAGAAATAAGCAAGAGAGAGAGAAACTTAGTGCAGAGACATCTGAGCCCAAAGGTCATCCTTGACTTCCTCCTCAAAGTTTCCCAAGTGAACCACAAGAGCCCCAAGGACAATCCAATAGCTGGGTTACTCCCTGTCTGAGCATCTTCTGGAAATCAGACTCAAGGCATATACATCCTCTGGTCACAGGATTTAAAGTGAGGGCAAAGCCCCTATTTCCACCCCAAGAGTAGTTTCCTTCCCTACTCCCAACCTTGGTCACAGGATCTAAAGAAGCAACTCAAGAACCTTGTTCTTCACTAAAAAAATTTCATTATGGCTCTCACCCCCTATTGCAGATTGCTAAGGAACTTCAGATAAATGTACACCATTAGACCTGTAGAGCTTTAAGCATTGCAAAACTATGGTAGTGTATGAAAGGAAGTGCCCTAACCACCTATTCATTTCAGGTCTCCCTAGTTACCTTTCTATGGGCAAGGTCAAAACACCAGGAATCCCTCTCACAGTACCAAGTTCTGATGAGGCAAAATAGCTGACTACATCAAGCATGTTCCCAGCCATGTACTCTGAATGCCTTGGGTATCAGGAAGGATAAGGACCTTGTCCTTTAACAAACTCAGTTGTGAATTACAAGGTCAGCCCTGAGCTGGAGACTGAAAGGTCCCAGGTTCAAACCCCGGAGCGGCATGAGCGGCCGCTGTTAGCTCCAGCTCCTGCCAACCTAGCAGTTCGAAAACATGCCAATGTGAGTAGATCAATAGGTACCGCTCCGGCGGGAAGGTAACAGCGCTCCATGCAGTCATGCCAGCCACATGACCTTGGAGGTGTCTACGGACAATGCCGGCTCTTCGGCTTAGAAATGGAGATGAGCACCAACCCCCAGAGTCAGACATGACTGGACTTAACATCAGGGGAAACCTTTACCTTTACCTATCACACTAGTATCCCATCTGAAAGGCTGTGGCGGCCTCTGGCAGAATTAAAGGGAAGGGGCCTTTCAAATGTTTAGCCAGGGAAGTCTTGGGTCTCACTAAACTACAGGCCCCATAATTATGCTGGAGGCAGCCACAGGATTTCAGGTGGGATGCATACTTTTTGCCTACTCTTTCAGCTCTAGTGTGATAATGCACAACGAGATCATGACCAAACTGAATGGCCAAAACACGAGGAGGAGGCCCTTTGTGTTCCTTAGATAACAGAGACATTCAACTATGTCAGCAAAGGCTTCTTTTCATGAGCCACTCCACTATGGTCCAAAATGACCGTCTTGGGCATGTTGCTCTGCCCAATAAACCATACTGTGACCACAGATTATGGTGTGCCATCAATTCAGTCAAAACCAAGACTCTGGATAACAACATTGGTAAACAGCAAACCATGGCCCAAAACTTGAGAGGTTGAATGTAGCTCCGAATGTTCAGAATTTCAAACACCTAATATGCACCCAAACTCATGTCAAAAACTGTACAGGCTGACCCTGTCCTGAATAAATGGATCCTGAACTTAACCCCATTCTATGGGATTGTTTTCAGAGCTCAATAGCATGCTGCAGTGGTTTTGTTAGAGTATGGCATATGCACATTATGGAGGAGAGGGAGCTTAACAACATGTGATGCTGTTATAGCTTTCACATCTTTTAAATTTCTCCTCAATTTCTCATTAATACTTTCATGTGATACAGTATATTACAATAATAATTATTTTTAATAAAAGAAAAGAGTTTAGAAGTTGGCTGTTCATCAACAGCAGCCATACAGATGTTGCTGTGTTCTTTATATTACTGCTGCTCCCTCCTTCCCTCTCCCCTTTCTTCTCCTTTTCTTTCTAAGGATCTAAGCACTCAGTGATGGGGTGATGAGAGAAATGAAAAGAAGGAAATGAAAACTGGTAAATGTGATGAACCTGGGCTTCATATAAAACTAAGGTGTCGCTTAGTGTGCGTGTTTAATGGAACAAAGGAAAATCCATTTCATGTAGGACCAGATGATTGGCCTGTTGGTAATATAATTCTTGGGATGCAAAGCATTGTGAACCTAATTTTGTGCATTCAGAGAATTGTGTTTCTGAAATAACACCATTCAATGACACATGGCAAATTATCTTTGAAACCAACTTGACAAGGAAGAGTATGATGTGAGATGCAATTCATAGAAAATCTCTCTAGACGTACCTCATCCCATGGGTGTGCCTAACGTTTTTCATTGGATCTATGCCTATATTCCCATCTTCTCTGACTTTCCATCAACATGTATTATGTTTTTAAAGTATTCTTGCTATGGTTGTTTAAATTGGAAACATGATTTATTGGACATTAATGTAGGGGAGTTGCAACTCCATGGATGAGTTGTTCCATACTATTATAATCAGAAATAGGAGGAAGGACAGTCTGTGGCTTATACACAGGAAAACAAAACAAACAAAATAATACACCAAACAACTCAACAGAGCAATCTGAAATTTCTGTCCTGTATATAGGACAGAGACAGCTTTGATCATCTAATCTGGAAACTGGAAATGGGGACCATGTTGGTTCTATTTGATATCTCAGTGATTTTCTTCTTTTTTAAAATCAATTTTTATTAGTGCTTTTAACATACAATTATAGTAAAATATAAAGAATAAAAAACAATAAGAGAAAAATCAGGAGAAAGAGAAGACAAAAAGGATACAACAGAACCAAAAAAAGAAAGAAAAGGGGAATTGAAAAAGAGGGAAAGGAAAATATACAAAACAAAAACAAAAAGACCAAAAGGTCTTTTTGTTTTTGTTTTGTATATTTTCCTTTTGGTCTTTTTGTTTTGTATATTTTCCTTTTGGTCTTTTTGTTTTGTATATTTTCCTTTTGGTCTTTTTGTTTTGTATATTTTCCTTTTGGTCTTTTTGTTTTTGTTTTGTATATTTTCCTTTTGGTCTTTTTGTTTTGTATATTTTCCTTTTGGTCTTTTTGTTTTTGTTTTGTATATTTTCCTTTTGGTCTTTTTGTTTTGTATATTTTCCTTTTGGTCTTTTTGTTTTTGTTTTGTATATTTTCCTTTCCCTCTTTTTCAATTCCCTTTTTCTTTCTTTTATTGGTTCTGTTGTATCCTTTTTGTCTTCTCTTTCTCCTGATTTTTCTCTTATTGTTTTTTCTTCTTTATATTTTACTATAATTGTATGTTAAAAGCACTAATAAAAATTGATTCTCAGTGATTTTCAATATCATTGACCACAGTATCTTCTGGCCTGCCTTTCTGGGATTGGAATAGGAGGCAATGTTTTATAGTGGCTTTAGTCTTTCCTAGAGAGGCACACTCAAAATATTTTTGTTCAGCTAGTCATTGATTTGTGGGGTCCTTCAAGATTTGGTCCTTTTTCCCATGATGTTTAACATCTACATGAAACTGCTTGGGTTACATCTATACTATTGAACTAATGCAGTTTGACACCACTTAAATTGCCATGTCTCAATACTATGGAATCCTGGCAGTTGTAATTTAGTGGGGAACATCATTATTTGTCAAGGGAAACTAAAAACCCTGTAAAACTACAATTCCCATGGTTTCTTAGCATTGAGCCATGTATTGGTCACACCAACCTCAAACATTACATTAACTGCCATGGTTCAATGTTATTGAATCATGGGAGTTGGGGGTCTTACAAGGTCTTGAGCCTTCTCTCGGAGTGTTGGTGCCTCACCAAACTACAAATCTCAGGGCTGGGAGCAAAGAGGCATTGAGTAATGACAGTAAAAGTAGTGTCAAACAGCATTATTTCTACAATATAGATCCAACCAGAATCTCAGCATTGCTTTCAGTAAGCATGACAAAATCATTTTTGCTTCATAATTTACTGGTCCCAGTAGATATATGAGTAAATAAGCTGTACATAATTTGTTTTTTTTAAGCATATTGGAAACATATGCTATTGGCTTTTTTTTTTCAGTGCGCTAAACAATTATTGAACAGTGCTACATTTCTTATGCTACAAATTACCATTTCCTATTAAATACATGCATCACAATTTGTGTTTCTTACAGGAAATGTTCACTTTTTGTTTCTTTATTAATCATGTAAGTACAGTATTTCCACTTCTGGAGCAAGTGCTATTTGAAGCAACTATGGTACTGTTTTAGGTTCCTGAGCCCCATGTGATGACACAGATGAGGCTGCAAGGTTTGCTGGCATGTATGCATGATTTCCAACATCTTGTGATGACTCATGGGCCTTGTAGTCCTGTTCCTAGTACTATTGTGGCAGACGAAGAGGAAAACATGGGATTTTCGCCGGTTCAGCCAGAGCCGGAGCCTCTTCACCTGCAGGATGTTGATATTTGCCCACAAGAATCCAGCCAAACAAGCCTTGGACAGAACTCCCCCCCGTTTTCTCGGAGGGAAAATTATTCTAAAGATAGGGGAGTCAGAGAGGCTAATCGCAGAAGCCTGAGAATCGCTGCCAAACAAATGGCTGATTAGGTCTGCTTCCCTTGGGAAATTCTAAGGAGTCATGCATCTGGACAGAGTTGGGTTTCGCTTCTCGTTCTCTAGGGAAAGAGTTCTGTTGGCGGGAAAACGAGACCCAATATAGGTGCTTAGCGCCAGGGATACTTTGCGGAGTCAATTGATCAGCTTGAGGAGAGAGATCGTGTGTGGACTTCGTAATCCCAGTTCCTTGCTTCCCGGATCAAGTTTCAAGCCTTGCCTTGTCTCATGTTTTTACCACGGACTATGTTTCATGCTTCATGTTCATCTTGCCTCCAGTCAAGGATCTAGTCGAGAATCAAGTTTATTCCAGCCTTGTTGTCAAGCTTCGTTGGACTTTAAGGACTCTGTTATTTCCCCACACTATTGCTTGGCAAAGTGTGTGTTTCGGTCAAGTGGATTAAAACTTTGAACTCTAATATCTTATATTGGACAATACATTTCTGGACTATATTTGACCTTATCTAAAAGGTCTGCTTCTGAACTATATTCTTCACTTGTTTTTATTGATTTTATATATTTCTTTAATAAAGATATTAGATAGATTCTGGCCTCTGTGTAAGGTTATTGGTGCTCTGCAGCCTGGGTCCTGACACATCTCTCTTTTCTTTTAGCTAGCCGATTAGTTAAAGGACCAGTCATTTTTATCCCATCATATGGAAAGCAAGGACATGGATGAAATACATTGGCTTCTTGTGAAACAAGTACTGTATGTGGGAGTGGAGAAAACCATCTAAATCTCAAATATTTTCCCTTAAAAAAATAACAAACTACTAATGTAGAAAATCTGAGTTTCAGGTCGGTTTTGGAAAGATCTTGATTTGTTATCCTGGAGAAATACCACCCATTATTGAAGACAATAATGAGTTAGATGTGCTCCAAAAGCAAGAGACAGCTTTTGTCATTTCTAAAGAACTGTTTTGTATAACCCATATATAATTAATTTGAAATGCAGATACTACTATGCTGGTGATGCATGGGTCAAATGATTTGCCCAAAGGTAACTCTCTTATTCTTTTTTTAAAAAATCAAGCAACTTCTATAAAACATCTTGAGAAGGAACTGCAAACTTTTCTGGACCATGCAGTTTGACACTACTTTAACTGCCATGGTGCTGTGGGTTTGGAAAGTCTTTAGCCTTCTCTGCCAAAGAGAGCTGGTGCCTCAGCAAACTACAAATGCCAGGAACAAATGCATTGAGCCATGGCAGTTAAAGTGGAATCAAACTGTATTTATATTACAATATATATGCACCGTAAGTTCTTATTGGGACCATAGGCATAAACACATGTAAAAAGTGATTAGTGGGAGAGACAAGTATACAAATATTTTTGTCTCCTTGTTTTTTGCCTCTCTGCATCTTTATTTGATCTATGTACTCCATCATTTTGCTTCCTCCTTATCTGCAGATATTGCTTCCATCTTATCACAAGAAGTTAGTTATTTTGGGTTTTTCTTTTTGCCTTAAAAGGAACAGCCATGGTTCTCCAACCCCAACAATGGATGCTACAGTACACCCAGATGTAAAAACCAGTTTTTATGAACTTGTAGCCACATTTAGATCAACTTCTGTTTTCAGTCTCTTTTACTATTCTAAAATGGATTTCCCAAGACAATAAGTGTTTCTTTTATACCTCTCAAGAGCACCCAGAGTCATTTATCCTGTTTCTACCACAAACATTTATTGCAATAGTCCTGCTGTACCCTACATAATACAGATACCAAATTTCACTACAGTTCTCTTGGTAGTAAAAAAAAATGTTCTGAGTTCATGCAGTTAAGAGAATTATTCCCTAAGATGAACGTGGCAGAATGAGATGTTGCAGTAATGGGGAGTAACGTCTCTACTTCTTGTACTCCAGCAACATCCTATTTATGCCACTTGATATTTAGCTTTAAGAAAGAAGTTCAAAGAAAGATGAACAGCCAGACAAGTGACCTTGTGACATGTTGCTTAATTAGAATAAATTAGCAGAAAATATTGTTTTAACAGGAAAGAATCACTAGAGTTGACTTTAACAAGGCACTTAATTATACACATCAAGGGAAATTTCTTTGGGGAAGTCTCTTTTCTTCATCTAAGTAACTCACTTAATGCAGTTTCTCATTTGCAAATGTGATTGGGGAAAAGATCTAACAAGATAAATTAGATCTAATATCACCAACTATACAAACTTTGTCGAACTTTTTGCTAATAGGCAAAGTGTCTGGAATGAACATAGTCTTTTGGGTGTTTTTGTTGTTGTTTGGTTATTAGTTGACCTAGATTTTGTAATTTTCCCTTTGTAATGATAATGACTAAAGATAATTATATAGAGTACATTCTTAAACATGTAATGATGTATGTATATGTATGGGTTAGACTCTTGCATTGTTTCTAATAATGTAGGGACAGAGAATCGGGAAGTCTGCTGGTGACACATATTGTTTAACATTGGGATATGTACACATAGATCTTTTCTAAAATATTGCACAAGGAGCTATTCTATAGCATTTACATTACACCCACAAACACTTTCCCTGGTGGCATTCTGCAGGCAATGTCCATGGGTTTTGATAGCTATTTTCCATTGACTGGGATACCAAACAGCTGTGCTTGCAGTGTGTTACCTTCTTGCACACTCTGAATTCAGTTGTTAGTTCCAGTCAGGGTAGATCCATTCAATAGTGGGTTTTATGCAAACATTGAGTTATCAATCAGCACTTGATTTAGTGAATCTATTCTAACTGTTTGTGTGTGTGTGTGTGTGTGTGTGTCAGGAGTGACTTGAGAAATTGCAAGTCACTTCTGGTGTGAAAGAATTAGCTGTCTCCAAGGACGTTGCCCAGGGGATGCCCAATTGTTTTTGATATTTTTACCATCTTTGTGGGAGGCTTCTCTCATGTCCCCACATGGAGCTGGAGCTGATAGAGGGAGCTCATATGCACACTCCCCAGGTTGGATTCTAACTGCAACCTTCAGGTTAGCAACCCAATCTTCAAGTCATAAGTCCTGCTGGCACAAGGGTTTAACTAACTGCACCACCAGGGGCTCCTGTATTCTAACTGGTAATAGTATTTGAATTAGGTGAAGTAGGAGAGGTGTTTTGCTTTGAACAACTGAATCTGTTTATTAAAAGAGGCTAGTTAATTGTGTTGAGGTCCTTTCTGCTGAGCAAGAGTACTTAGGTCTGGGTCTCATAGCTGGTGATCGGAAGTTCAGGAGCCCCTATGCATGCATCAAATTATAGATGTGAAAATTTGACAAAAACCTGAAGTTCTCATGGATTTCTATATGGGTTTATATCAGAAGAAAATTAAGGTACCCTCCTTGCTCAAATCCCCAGAGAGGAATTAAGCAGATCTCGCTGCATCAATTTTCCAAAAACATAACCAACTAATTCAAAACTCCCAATGAGGGGAAAAATCAAATCAACAGAAATTTGATAACATCTCTGTTTACATCCCATTTTTCCCCCATTTTTCTTTTTCTGTTTGTATTTTCCTGAGCTCATACAATTCAAAGACACTCATGAAGACAATAGAAAGCTTACATTATATTTCAGAAACATGTTGTGCTCCATTAAATTTATCACATTGCCTTTTTCAAGTGTTTGATGCCAAGTGTACTTAAAAAATCTCTGCAATACACTGCATAAAGCCAAAGAAGGTGCATGAAATTGCCATTTATAATGATCTGCATTTCCTTTAATAGAGTAAGATCTTATTTCATTATTGAAGATTGCATCTTCAAGGTATAAATAAACTTTGCTCCCATTAAGAAGCAGACAGGCAATTGCAAAACATCAGTTCCTTCTTCCTTTGCCTTTTGATTAAACTAAGAAGCAAAATAATGATTTGTCTCTCAATTCTTAGCTATGTAGTTTCTAATTTTTGTTGACTATAGACTTTATCTCTTTCAGTAAGCTACAGCAAGCACACTATCATAGATAGCAGATACATTCTGGAATGAGAACCTTCAATATTGCTTCATTCATGCCAATCCATTGTCCCACAACTGTATTTCTCCATATAATCCTCCTTCCTGCACTTCTGCTGCTTATTTTCAAAAATTATTTTGGGAGCAATTTCACAGTTTCAGAAATTAATAACAAAAAAGGCAAATATAACAGTAAAATAATAAATAAGCATAGAACAGACAGCTTGAGAATAGAGACTGGGAGAGGGGGGGAGAGAGAAGCAGAATCCTGCCCCTGACATAACCTTTCTGCTGACATACTGGTACAGATATGGAACAGACCCATTGCACAAGATAGATGATATGTTGTATTCATTAATAGCACAACATGGATTAATTGCACGGGGAAGGCAAACTGGCAGTGGGATGCACACAGTCCTATGCAACGGGGGCTGAAAGCAAAGAATGATGGTCCAGCTTCAATGCTGATTTGCCTGCCTCATGCAGTTAAGTCCTAAGTCTTCCAGTATTATTTTGCCTGGACATTTCTGAGCTCAGGCAAAATAATGTATTCCTCAGGCTTGCTTATCTTCAGCTATTTGAAGGTTCAGATAGCAATTTCTTTATTTTCTTCCCAAAATCTAGAACAAGGTAAGCACTTCCATTTGCATCACCTCTGTTGTGCCACTTATGGTTTAAATATTTCATTTTATTTTGGTAGATAGTGAAAAACCTTCAGAATCTAAATTAAAGCTCTCATCATTCATGACAATTAACCATGTTGGCTGGGGTTGATGAAAGTTGTAGTCCAATAACATCTGGGGCACCACAGGTCCCCACCTCTGATTAGTGAGATGGAGACATTTGGGGATCATTGCTATAAAGGCTAAAGTTATGACTCAAGTAGCAAAACATTTCTTACAGAGTTTCATCTAAGATGTGATGTGGATATGTGCTTGTTTTGCAGATGTTCCAGTGTCTATAAATTTTAAAATAGTAGCATTAATAACTGGAAAGTGCAACATGATCTTAGTTATAGATTTGATTTATATTTATCTTCACTGATGTACAAATTAGATGAATCATTGGATGAATTTACTTTTATATTTATGTTTTTAGAGTAGATGTAACTGAAATGTTGTATCAGTCTACCCTATTGCATGGATTTTAATGTCTCTGTGCACTAAGAGCTACCTTACAAGCAGTACTTATTTTGTAAGGGAACATGAATCTCTAAATTTCTTTTACTGATTATATTGCTAGTAATATATATTCCAGCTTTTTAATGTTCTCCAGTTCTGATCAGCCACAGTGAGTTATGGTATGGAACTGACAAGAAAGTGAATGCCAACATAAATAGCTCAGCTTCCAGATCATAATCCTACAAGCCACCATGCAATGATCAAGAAATTGCACTGAGAAAATGATAGTGTTTAAACATTCATTTGATGCAGCATCTGTTTAAAGGAAACATAGGGACAAACATGTTAAGAACAAAAACATTGTCAGAATGGCATAAGGCTATCTTAGCTCTGTACTATACACCTCAAATGGAAGGAAAGACTGCTTGGAATACAATGCAAAAAACATGCAAAAGGATAGTGCCACAACCCCCTTTCAGATCCATTTTCTATGGTACTACGTACCTACCCAAGAAGAAAAAACGTTGTCTCTAGATTTGGGAATAAATTAAATTTAGTCATATAATAACAACTTTTGTCACACAGTAAATTCAACCTGAAGCCTGATAAGATGTAGGATCTGTAGATTAGTGGTTTTGTGGTCTAGGAATTGGGCAAACACTGAATGAGCAAATATATAGCTTAAGAGTGGTCCTCGATCTGCCCATGTCAGGTTTGACAGCTGTGCCAGCCCATCGTATCCTGCTTGCTCTTCACTTTTGACACAGAGTCCATTACATGACACACATGTACTTCCAGCCAGGCTCCATGCTAAAAGAGAACAAGTGATGTATGCCATGGTGACAGCAACACAGTAGGCATTGTAACAATGTGGAAAAGCTGGTGGTGGCACTTCCTCCCAGGTAAGTCGGGTGATGTGGGGCATGGAGTGATGGATACTCCATGCCCCATGGATTCGCAATCCTAACCCATTTGTGATGAGGTCATTGGAAGCTGCAGCTAGTGAGAAATACAGTTGCTCAACTGCTGACTGGATCACCATATAAGCAGCCTATTCCTATCTTTAAAAAATTTCACTGGCTACCAATATGTTTCCATCTGAATTCAAGTTGACATTTCCTGCCCTAAGTAGCTTAAGGGAATGCCTCTCCTCATATGTACAGCTGCTGGGGGGGGGGGGGGGCTCCTCTGTGTTCAGCTATTGACATCACTACACTGTGTAGGGATAGGACAGAACCTTCTCAACTATAACACCCCAATTGTGGAATGCCCTTCCTCTGGAGTCCCAACTGGCACGAGTGCTTTTATAATCGAGTTAGAACTTGGCAGTTCACCAAAGCCTTTGAACCTTGTTAATTTAACCTAAATATTGTGTACACAGTTTTAAAAACTTTTTAAATCATTAAAACTGTTTTAAACTTATGATTGATACTTAATATGGTACATTGTTGATTTATTTAATCATTTAACTGTTTTCTTTATGTCACTTGTTTAAGCTACCAGAAGATCTTAGATATAGAGTGGATATGAAGAGGAAGAGAAGGAGGAGGAGGAGGAGGAGGGGGGGGAGGAAGAAGAGGAAGATTAGACCCATTATAGTTTATAGAACTTCAGTAGAAGTCCCATTGATCTAAATCCCTCTTCCACACAGCTGAATAAAACCCCACATTTTCTGCTTTGCTCTGGAATATATGGCAGTGTGGACTCAGATAGCCCAGTTCAAAGCAGATATTGTGGGATTTTCTGCCTTGATATTCTGGGTTATATGGTTGTGTGGAAGGGCCCTAAGTGGCTTTACTTCAAGTATGATTAGCAATACATTTACATTGCCGAAGTAGTTTAGTGAGGCACCAGTGTTCTTTGGTAAAGAAGGCTACAGACTTTGTAAGACTGCAGCTTCAATGAAGCCATAGCTTAAAACAATGGCAGTTAATGTCATGTGAAACTAAATTGATTTTAAAGTGTCGAGATGAATTCTAAATCTTTATCCCACAAAAGATCCCAGTTCATGTCAAAATTTACAATTATTTTATTGCATGTATATCCTGTCTTTCATCCATTGCATTATTTAAACTGGTCTTTCATTATTTCATTGGTCTGTCATGTTTTATCAAGCCATTAAGCAGAGCAAGACTTGCTTGAATATGATTCATGGATCATTGTGTGTCAAACCATACAACAAAACAGTGTTACTCATATGGACATTATTTTGTTTCCCTTGAATTTACAGTTCAATTTGCTGGTGAAAAACCTTCACACTGGTTTTTAGGGAAAAAAATCCAGAGTTGGTTGATCTGAAACTATTTTGAGAAATATTGGAAGACACATTGGAACTTTTATTTAGATATGTTTTAGGTAGATTCAGAAGGTGAATTTCACAAGGAGTAGCTTGTTTAGGATATTTTGAATTACATTGTGTTATATTTAATATCTGCATGACAATGTGAAGACCTCATCAGAATTGCTACATATTGATAAATCCTATGTCTGTCTTCCCAGTCCATCCCAACTCAAGGAGACTGTAGAAGTCCTGAACACATGTTTAAAGGGGGAAATAGCCTGGATGAGAGTGATAAAATCAAAACTCGATTCCCATAAACCAGAGTCAATTTGGGAATGGGAATTAAAGTGCTAGTTATCTATATATATAAAAGGATAAAAAAAAATTGGCCTAGGACAAAACAACAAAACCACACATCCCAGAAACACTAAACTTGGCAACACAACCCCTCATCCATGCCTCTATGTTCATACAACAAAAAGAAAAGAAAAATAAAGTCCTAATTAGAGGGAGAGGAATAATTGTTTTTTATCCAATTACTGCCAGTTAGAAGGCTAAGCTCTACCCACTTGGTTTCCTAGCAACCTACTCAGCCCAGGGGACAGGCACAGTTAGGCCTCAGGCCTCTTCCACACTGCCTATAAGATACAGATTATCTGATTTTAACTGGATTATATGGCAGTGTAGACTCAAGGCCCTTCCACACAGCTATATTACCCATTTATAATCTTCTATTATCTGCTTTGAACTGGATTATCTTGAGTCCACACTGCCAGATAATTCACTTCAGTGTGCATTTTATACAGCTGTGTACAAGGGGCCTCATATAATCCAGTTCTAAGCAGATAATAGAAGATTATAAATATACAGTAGAATCTCACTTATCCAACATAAACAGGTCGACAGAACGTGAATATGTTGGATAATAAGAAGGGATTCAGAAAAAGCCTATTAAACATCAAATTAGGTAATGATTATACAAATTAAGCACCAAAACATCATGTTATACAACAAATTTGACAAAAAAGTAGTTCAATGCTCAGTAATGCTATGTTGTAATTACTGTATTTACAAATTTAGCACCAAAATATCACAATGAATTTAAACACTGACTACAAAAACATTGACTACTAAAAGGCAGACTGCTTTGGATAATCCAGAACACTGGATAAGCGAATGTTGGATAAGTGAGATTCTGTCAGGTCCCTGGCTGCTGGGCACCAATAACCTTACACAGAGGCCAGTCTCTATCTAATATCTTTATTAAAGAAATATATAAAATCAATAAAAACAAGTGAAGAATATAGTTCAGAAGCAGACCTTTCAAATGAGGTCAAATATAGTCCAAAAATGTATTGTCCAATAAATGATATTAGAGTTCAAAGTTTTAATCCACTTGACCGAAACACACACTTTGCCAAGCAATAGTGTGGGGAAATAACAGAGTCTTAGAGTCCAATGAAGCTTGACAACAAGGCTGGTAATAAACTTGATTCTTGACTAGGTCCGTGACTGGAGACAAGGCAAAACATGAAGCATGAAGCAGGGTCCGTGGTAAAACCGCGAGGCAGGGCAAGGCTTGAAGCTTGATCCGAGAAGCAAGGAACTGGGGTACGAAGTCCACACACGATCTCTCTCCTGAATGTGATCAATTGACTCCGCAAAGAATCCCTCGCGCCAAACACCTATATTGGGTCTCGTTTTCCCGCCAACAGAACAAGAGAACGAGAAGCGAAACCCAACTCTGTCCAGATGTGTGACTCCTTAGAATTTCCCAAGGGAAGCAGGCCTAATCAGCTTGATGTTTGGCAGCTATGCGTAAACTCCTCCGTTGGGCTTCTCTGACTCCCCTTTCTCTAGAATAAGATTCCTTCCTGGGAAACGGAGGGGAGTTCTGCCCAAGGCCTGTTTGGCTGAATTCTTGAGGGCAAACATAAACATCCTGCAGGTGAAGGGACTCCGGCTCTTGCTGAACCGGCAAAAACCCCATGTTTTCCTCTTCGTCTGCCACAATAGTACTAGGAACAGGACTACAAGGCCCATGAGTCATCACAGATTCTACTATAATATGAAATAATTACTGTGGTAATCCAGTCCAACCAATTCTGCAATGGAGGACACAATCCAAGCACGCCCAACAGATGGCCACCCAGCCTCTCAATAAGAAGAAGAAGAAGAAGAAGAAGAAGAAGAAGAAGAAGAAGAAGAAGAAGAAGAAGAAGAATATCATACAATCATAAGGTTAGGAGACATCCCTAAGGATCATCCAGTTCAACTTCCTTCTACCATGCAGGACGACACAAACCAAGCACTCCTGACAGATGGCCATCCAAGATCTGCACAGTGATAATACAAATCGAATCATAGAACCAGACAGTTAGGAGAGACTCCTAAAGGCCATCCAGTCCAACCCAACTCTGCCATTGGACGATACAATCCAAGCACTCCCAACAGATGGCCAGCCAGCCTCTCAATAATAATAATAAGAAGAATAAGAATATCATACAAGCCTAAGGTTAACAGACACCCCTAAGGATCATCCAGTTCAACTTCCTTATATCATGCAGGAAGACACAATCCAACCACTCCTGACAGATGGCTGTTGGCTCACTACAGCCGCTCCTGAATGAATACATGAGACTCGCTGTGTTGTCACCAGAAACTTTACTGCAGGACACATCGACATGAAAAAGCCAAGAATGGGAGGCGTCGGCCAGCATTCCTTTATATACCCTCCCCCTCATTTGAAGATACATTTCCCGCCCAACAAAATCTTGCGAAGTTTCCCCGCCAATTCCAGCAGCCATTTCTTCTCAGGATCCCGGGATGCAGGTGTCTTATCGGTTCACAATGTCAGTGACCCTGAAACTCAGCGCCATATCCAGGCTCTAGTAGTAGGGTTCTGACAGATGGCCATCCAATATCTGCACAATAATAATACACATTGAATCATAGCATCATACAGTTAGGAGACACCTCTAAAGGCCATCCAGTCCAACCCAATTCTGCCATGCAGGACACAATCCAAGCACTCCCAAGAGATGGCCACCCAGCCTCTCAATACTAATACTAATACTAATAATAACAACATCATCATACAATCCTAAGGTTTGGAGTGACCCCTAAGGATCATCCAGATCAAGTTCCTTTTACCATGCAGGAGGACACAATCCAAGCACTCCTGACAGATGGCCATTCAGCCTCTACATAATGATGATGATGATGATGATGATAATGATAAAAATAATAATAGAAGCATAGAATCCAAGAGTTTGGAGAGACCCCTAAGGGCCATCCAGCCCAACCCTTTCTAGTATGCAGCAGGTCACAATCCAAGCATTCACAACACATGGACAATGTATAAATACTATACAATACTACACAGGGACATAGACCCCCTCTACCCTCACCACTTTCACAGTACACAAACTACTTAATGCATACTAAACATAAAGATAACCATACAACAGACATTCAATACCACAACTACCTCAACAAGTTCTCCTACACCACCAGACAATGCCACAGCAATGCTTGGCCGGGCACAGCTAGTCACTTATAAAGCCCTAAACAGCTCAGATCCTGCCTATCTTCATGACCGCATCCCCCCCCCCCTCCAATGAACTGACATAGGCTCTAAGATCTGCCAGGGAAGCCCTCCTCGTGGTCCCATCACCGTCACAAGCATGGTTGGTTGGGACGAGGGAGAGAGCTTTCTTTGTAGTGGCTCTCCGGCTTTGAAACTCCCTCCCCAAAGAGATTAGACAGACCCCCACATCATTCTCCTTTCAATCAAGTATTTGAGAATATTTAGCCCCTAGTTGTCCTACACAGTAATTGCACATCCTATACTTTATCACATACCCACTCTCCATTACTGCAGCTGGTACTTATTTTATTCTAATATTTACAGCCTGAGCATAGTGCCAGTAATTTACCACCACGGTTAGAGGACTGTAGCTTGATTTAGTCTAAATTGATGTGTTTACATGTTGCATTTGTTTTATTTTATTTTTTTTATACTGTGTTCACTTTTATGTTGTTTTTAGGAGCCTTGTGCCATCTGTAAGCTGCCCCGAGTCCCTTTGGGGAGATAATAATAATAATAATAATAATAATAATAATAATAATAATAATAATAATAATAATAATAAGTTTATTTGTATCCCACCTCCATCTCCCCCAAAGGGGACTCGAGGCCGGCTCACAGAAATATCAAATACAAAACAGTAACGATATATAATACATCAATAAACAAAGACAAGCACTAATTATAATATTTAAACATTGACCAAAAAAAAACCACTTACTAAAACATGAAATTAAAAACAGGTTTTTTTTTCGTGTCAGGAGCAACTTGAGTCGCTTCTGGAGTGAGAGAATTGGCCGTCTGCAAGGACGTTGCCCAGGGGACGCCCGGATGTTTTAATGTTTTTACCATCCTTGTGGGAGGCTTCTCTCATGTCCCCGCATGGAGCTGGAGCTGATAGAGGGAGCTCATCCGCACTCTCCCCGGGTGGGATTCGAACCTGGCAGCTTTCAGGTCAGCAACCCAACCTTCAAGTCACTTAGTCCACTATGCCATCTGGGGGCTCCATTAAAATTAAAAACAGTGAGGTTGTAATAATAGATTAGCTAAAGTGCACATTATAAGTTGAAAATTCAAAAACATAGAAAGTGCCACAGATTCGTTTGTGGTCAACTTGGGATGAGGGGAGCCCTGAGCTAATGTCAAGTAACCAGGAGAAGTGTGACCAATACAAAAGGTCGAGGAATATACTTATGATTATGATGGAGATGGGCGATCTTAATCAAAGGCCTGGGTGAAAAGCCAGGTTTTTAGGCTCTTCCGAAATGCCATCAAGGTGGGGGCTTGCCTGATCTCCCTGGGGAGCGAGTTCCAGAGCCGGGGGGAGGGGGGGCTACTACAGAGAAGGCCCTCTCTCTCATCCCCACCAGCCACGCTTGTGATGGCAGCGAGAGTAAGAGGAGGGCCTCCCCCGACAACTGAAGAGATTGTGCAGATTCATAGGGGGAGAGACGATAACAAAGGTAGGAGGGTCCCAAACCGTTCAGGGCTTTGTAGGTAATCACCAGCACCTTGAATTGGGTCCGGAAAATGAACGGCAGCCAGTGGAGCTCCTTAAACAGGAGAGTTGACCGCTCCCTAAATTGAGCTCCAGTTAGAAACAAGGCTGCCAAATGTTGGACTAGTTGAAGTTTCCAGGCCGTCTTCAAGGGAAGCCCCATGTAGAGCGCATTGCAATAGTCCAATCTAGAGGTAACTAAGGCATGGCCCACCATGGTCAGATCTGATTTCACGAGGTATGGTCGCAGCTGGAGCACAAGTTTTAATTGTGCAAAGGCCCTCTCGGCCACCCCTGACACCTGAGCATCAAGCGTCAGCGATGAGTCCAGGAGGACCCCCAAGCTGCGGACCTGCGCCTTCAGGGGGAGTGCGACCTAGTCAAGCACAGGTTGCCACCCAATTTCCCGATCAGACATACGACTGACCTGGAGGACCTCTGTCTTGTCAGGATTAAGCCTCAGCTTATTCACCCTCATCTAGCCCATGGTGGCGGGATGGTATATAAGACTATAATAATAATAAAAGACTAAAATTATTATTATTATTATTATTATTATTAAACTATGAAATCATACACCGAGATTTATTATAGTTCAGACTTCCTTGAGTGAGAAGTTCAGTCTATTCCATCATTAATGGCTATCTATCAGATCCATAAAACCTTCAATTCTAAGAATAATTTTGGACAATAATGGTTGAATTGAAGTAAATTAAATTGGCAGTAAACTGTAGTTTTTAAAATGTCCTAGATATTATCAGGTTAATTTGGTGGATGTTTGTACTTTTTATACCACTATTCAATTTTCATTATGTTTTATAGTTATTTTAAAAGTCTTACAATCATTTTTTAATTTACAGCTGGTTTTTGCCTCGAGGTTGATTGAGGAAAAGCAGGACAGGAAGGAAGAGAGAGAGGAAGGCCAAAAAGAAGGAAAGTCTTTTTTCCTTGTATTTCCTATTGCCTTTGGGCTAAAAAAAGAAAAGAAAATGATACTGAACTCCTCTGCTACAGAGGGGAAAAAAACGGAATCCTCTCCTTATCTACTGAGAATACAATCATATTAATTTCATTACACCCTCTTATCTGATCTTCAAGAAGCTCAAAATAGCAACTCCAGCTGATATGATCTTAGCTCTTGAAGATTTCATAAATGTCTATTAAATCAGTTCTTCCCCCGGGTTATATAGATGCAGCCTATTCAGAGCATGTCTTTGCCTTTGAGATTCAGATACAAAATCCTATTGCATAGTCCCTTGCAGTTCCCAAGTGCTGCCATCATATCTCTTTGACATCACATAACAGAACCTATTGTAGCAGACAGAGTGGGCTCTTATCCAAAATCTGTATAATCTTCTTATCTTCTTTTTAGATGTCTGCTTCTTCCACTTTTCTTTATGCTGACATCCAGAGATTTCTATACCATTTTCCTTGCCAGGTATCTGCTGGCAAGCATATTTTATAATTCACTACAATGTACACATCCCTGCTGTTACGCTTCAAGCAGGGGAAACAGCTCTCAACTTTCAGGACAGGTTAAAAATGATGCAGTGTTGCTTGAAGAAAAAAAGAGTTTATTTAGACCTACAGAAAATCAAAAAGGAAGAAAAAGAGCACATGCATGTGGGTCTTAACCCATCTTGTATAGGTAGGTAAGACAATGGCTGACAAAAGAACGATGTTTTTATAGTTCACCTTATCTCTACCAGTTAGTCTTATCACAAACTTTTCTGGCCAATGTGAGAGGGGAGCGGGTATGGCTTTGCTTAGTCTACACATTTCGTGTTTTCTAACTATGAGCATTGTATTAATATTATATAATGACAAAAACATGCAGGTTGGAGATAACCAGAGATGTCTCCAGACAACCTATCCTTTATGTATATATGGATCTATCTGACTATATTTTAGATCTTTGTTATCACTGCTGTTCATGTTAAATAAACTATATACAATTATATTTGTTATATTCAGTGGGTAGGGGCTCTAAACAATGAGATGGCTAAAATTGGTCTTCCTTTACAATTTCTGAATGATCTAGGTCCTAGGGCAAAACAAGTGTTCAAACAACATACCCGTGATATCTATCCTTAACTGGACCTAGCAAGTATAGGTAGGTCCTCTGCCACAAAGTTTTTAGCTTCCCAAAAAATGAATATTCATTTAGAACACTATCTGACTATTCCAGCTCCATTATCCTTAAGAAGAATATATACTAGGGTTAGGTTTGAACAACTCAGTATTATGATGCAAACTGATTGCTACTGTAACATCCCAAGAAGTGAGAGATTCTGCATTTGGGGTGAACAGATTGTGAAAGATATTGAACGTTTTTTGATTGACTGTTCAGCATATACTGAACTTCAATACAGATATTTACAACCATCACTATCCAATTTTAGGTCTCCCAACAGAAATGACCTTCTGACATTCCTCCTGCAAGGACAAGATAGATCCACCATAATCAGAGTAAGCCTTTTTATTCTGAAAGCTATCAAGAAAAGAGCACATTTCCTGAAAGAAGAATTAGGAAAATAAGATTTTGGCTGTAAATAGGTCAGTGGCAGCCCTCTCCTCTTTTTTGCCTTGTTTTTATTTGTGTTGTATTTTGAAATGGTCATATGACTGGTCAAATAAATAAAATCATTATTATTGTTATATCCAGTGTATTCGGGTTATTTCAGTATTTATGTTTCATGACTATGTTTGTTGATTTTGCTTTATTGGATATAACTTGTGTTCCATAAAATCTACAGATTATTACAGGTTTAAAATGTTCATATTGGCATTATATGATGAGTTTTTTACAGCGACAAAAGCTTTATTTCCTTAAGTAGAAATAGCCAACATGGATATGCAAAGTTATTCAGTATACATGGATTGACTCCCTTTATACACAAAAAATCTTGGTACATGAATCTCTGGACAGATTGGTTGACTGAGTGTCAATGTAAATACAGAATGTGGAGCAAACCTTTATCCATACACATCTTGTACTGTAATTCCCATAATCTGTTACAACTTGTCATACTGGATAGAATTCCAAGTGCTGATGTCCAGAACATCTACAGGGCTCCTCACCTCCGATAACAAACACAATATACTTTCTGTTAAGATTACGTACTTCAAAGAATCTTTGCTTCAGTTTCATCCCATTCATATTATGGCTTCCACCTAAAATTAATATTGCTCTTTTCATCAATATGAGAGGTATATGGATAATGTAATTCCCCACATTCTTTGCCAAGTGCCATGCCATGCTGATATGCCTAAAAGAGCTTTGCTACTACAAATCAGCTCTGCCAAAAGGATCATCCCCTTGCACCTCAGAGTCATAATGGGATTACTACAGTAGTACCCACTCTGTCCCTGTGTTTGGAGATAACTAATTCTTTATGGGTGAGCCAAGACATTTTAAATAATTAGCAATACAGTATGCTAGCAGCTGTGTGTGTGTGTTTGATTATGCTTGTTGTATAGTCTTGATTCGGTAAAGTACTTTCTCAATCTTAATCATCAACAGATTTACAAATTTAGAATTGTTTTTCTCTCTAGATCCTCAGTTTCAAGCTACAGAGCACTCAGGAGAGCACGTATAGGTTAGAGAAGCACTGAAAACCCCCACTAAATAGTTCTTTTTGTTGCTCTCCTCCTTTTCTTCCTTCCCACCAAATGTTTTCTCTGTTGTTCATCTCAGTAGAAGTACCTCTGGGAGCAGGCATGTAGCTGGGGGGGGGGGCACTTGAGGGGCTTCAGCCCCACCCCACCGAAATTCTCAGGGTGGTTTGCGAGAAAGCCTTACACTTATTATTATTATTATTATTATTATTATTATTATTATTATTATTATTATTATTATTAACGGCATTTCTATACAGCTTTTCTCACCCCTGGGGGGACTCAAAGCAGTTTACAACATAATAAATGGCAAAATTCAATACCTTACAAATATATAAAAATATATAACATATCTAAATAAAATACATACAACTGTAGATTGAATCCATTAAAACTATAAAAGCATCAAACAAAGACATATGCATAAAAACATGCTATTACAGCAATTAACATAGATCCCTTCTCTTCCCCCACCACCATCCCCCATCTCCCTCTCCATAGTTTCACCCTTTCTTTATATATCCTCCCTGCTCCCCCAGGGAGCAAAATGGTGGAGGCCTTCGAATAAACTGTTATGTTTATTCATATCATGATCTAATCACCATGCTCAATATATCCCATATGCATGGGGGTATTGGGATAACGATACAAAAGGTTTGCTAGGGTAGATCCTCTCTCACTCAGACTCACCCCCCCCCCCCCCGGCTACCGGCCTGTCTACGGGCCTGTCTGGGAGTATTTGTTTATTTGTTAACTTGTTTTGGTAAGGAGAGGAGATAAGAAATATCACAGATTTGACTTTAAAATCAAACTGTAATGCTTCATTGCCACAGGACTAAATGCCATTTTTGCTCATGTCTGACACCCTTGGAATGAAGACTAGAGATGGCAAATGGTTTGGTCTACAGTAGAGTCTCACTTATCCAAGTTAAACGGGCCGGCAGAACCTTGGATAAGCGAATATCTTGGATAATAAGGATGGATTAAGGAAAAGCCTATTAAACATCAAATTAGGTTATGATTTTACAAATTAAGCACCAAAACATCATGTTATACAACCAATGTGAAAGAAAAAGTAGTTCAATACGCAGTAATGTTATGTTGTAATTACTGTATTTACAAATTTAGCACCAAAATATCACGATATATTGAAAACATTGACTACAAAAATGCATTGGATAATCCAGAAGCTTGGATAAGTGAGGCTTGGATAAGTGGGATTCTACTGTATATTAAAATAAACAGCTGATCTGTAACATTCTTAGTTACTCAAAATCAGTCCAGGCATACTGACCACTAGGTGAGAATGAGGAAACGCTGCTTTTTCACCAGATAACATCAATATGTGATCAATTTGTTTGAGAAAAATTGGATAAGATAGATAACTGTTCTTTGATGCTCACTGATCATAGACTTGAAGCACATACAGAGGAAGCCCTGTCATCTTAATGGTCTATAAAGGCAACATAGCTAAATATGAGTGTGGTGATGGGGTCTCCCATCTTCATATTCTCTTGGGCCATGAAACTTTGATATTTTGGTTTGAATGCCAAATCCCCCAAATCATACCCAATATATAGTGTTTGTTTATGGGGAAAAGCCCTCAGGTCAAATGAAACTAATTAATGAACCCAAGCAATAGAATGGGTAGAAATGGCAAAAAAATAATCTTTTTGAGACTCAAAAGGGCACATTTAGCCTTTTGAATAGTAAATGGCTACTTCTGCCCTGCCATGCTAGGATGCTACCATAGTATGAAACTAAAGTTTAGCATAGCATGAAATATAATCTGGTCATAGTCCCGTGATTGGCTGAGCAATTCAAGTAAGGACAGATCGATCTCTCACTTCATAAAGCTTCACATAGGAATTTTAAAATAAAGGACAGGGCAAGTAGAATTGTTAAATCCAAAGATATGTGTCATCAGCTTTGTGATTATTCACAAATGAATCAATGTAGTTGGGACTAAGAGGTTTCAGGAAATTATTTGCTAGGATCAACTGGTCCATGTTCTAGGCAATTTCAGATCCTTGAATGAAGGTTCTCTGTGGCAAGCTATTGAACATATGGAGTATGTTTTCAGTTTAGTACAGTGGTTCCCAACCTGTGCATCCCCAGATCTTTTGGCCTACAACTCATAGAAAACCCAGCAAATTTACCAGCTTTTAGGATTTTGGGAGTCAAAGGCCAAAACATCTAGGGACCCACAGATTGAGAACCACTGGTTTAGTATCTTGAGAAGTGGGATTGTGTCAATCTACCAGACAGAACATTTTATCTTCCTGTACAGGAAATACAGTAGAGTCTCGCTTATCCAACCTTCGCTTAACCAACGTTCTGTATTATCCAACGCAGTCTGCCTTTTAGTAGTCAATGTTTTTATAGTCAATGTTTTCAATACATTGTGATGTTTTGGTGCTAAATTCATAATTACAGTAATTACTACATAATGTTACCGTGTATTGAACTGCTTTTTCTGTCAATTTGTTGTAAAACATGATGTTTTGGTGTTTAATTTGTAAAACCATAACATAACTTGATGTTTAATAGGTTTTTCCTTAATCCGCCCTTATTATCCAACATTTTCGCTTATCCAATGTTCTGCCGGCCTGTTTATGTTGGATAAGCGAGACTCTACTGTAGTATAATGGATTTACTGTTTTAGTCAAGCCTGGAGACTAAAATCTTCCTAGACTTTTCTGTTTTCATTATTATTATTATTATTATTATTATTATTATTATTATTATTATTTATTCATTTCTATCCCGCTTTTCTCCCGTGGGTGGGATTCAAAGCAGCATACAGCATATAAAATTCATACAAATACACTGAACAGCAATACATAATCAATTAAAACATCATATCCCAATTAAAACCCAATTAAGATATCAAATAAAACAATTTTAAAAAAACTTCCAACAAGCACCATATTAAAGATATCCATAACCTCTGGCCACTGAAGTTATTTGTCAATTATTATACAAAAAATTATGAAACTGGCAGTGCCTATTTTCATTCGTCTGGGAAGGCCTGGCTCCACAGAAAGGTTTTAATTTGCAAATGAAAGGCCATTAAGGAGGGGGCTGATCGTACCTCACTAGGTCTGCTCTAGTTGATAATGGTGACTTCTTGATTAAATCGTGATTCCATCTTCCCAAATCATGGCCCATGATCAAGTCCCAACATTTTTTTTATCATTGTGTAATGATTGATGGAACTGCAAAATAATGTGAGAGACTGTCTCAAGATGCGTAAAATCTGCATATGAACAATATCTGGCTAGAGAACAGAGAGGAGTGACAAGTGGAGACATCAAGGATGTACAAAATTCTCCAGCAAGTACACTGATATGTAAACAAACTATGTTATGTCACAGAAATTATGGGAAGGATCAATGGAAGAATATTCATTTGGAATTCAGAAGGTCCTATGTTCAAAACCAGACATCTGAATTAAGAGTTAGAAATATCCTAGAACAGTGGTTCCCAACCTTTAATCCTCTAGATGTTTTGGACTTCAGTTTCCACAATTTTTAACAGCTGATAAGCTGGTTGGGATTTCTAGAAGTTGAACTCTAAAACAACTATGGGACCAAAGGTTGGGAACCACTGTCCTAGAATAAAACTTTAAAGAGCTCTTTCTAATCAACATACACTAAGCTAAGTTATATAGATGGATGACTTGATAGTGAAAACAGATAGATTTTGAAGGATGAACAAATTGTTCATGATTCTACTGAGCATTTATATTTCTATAAAATGCAAATATTTTCAGAGCTAGGTATGTTTTCAGAAATATATAGTGGAATTTAACCTTCAGATTCTCAATGATGAATTCCTTCAGGTAAAATGACATTCCACTGTTTAAAGCTCTGCAGCCAGATCTCTCTCTTAGAATTTATGTTCAATTTGGATTCTCAGTATGTAATTTCTTTCCATTACAAAGATACATTCTTAGCTAGGTTTGTGGAATGCACCTGCCAATCTGGAATGGTATCAGTCTTCTTTCTTGGCTCAAATTGTTTGCAATATTATTTGAGTTCACGTATTCTAATCCTTTGGAAAGGTGAGCTAAAATACATACAAGTACATTTTTAATAAAAATATTACATTTGTCTGTTGAATACTGAAGGTTTCTAACATCAAAAATTTACTGAGTGTCTTTCAAGCTGTTAGACAGTGTTTATCATTGTTTATTAGAAATAGACAGTTTAGTGAAGTGATTTCAGCATTTGACTCTGGAGGCCAATGTTCAATTCTCCACTAGGCCATTAATATCCTCTGGGTGATCCTGGAAAATCATGCACTCTCACCCCCAAATAATCTGGTGATAGGTTCCCCTTAGGGTCAGCATCAATCAGAAATGACTTGCAAACATACAGCAACAGCAATCATTTATTAAGATGTCCAGTTCCTTGGACTTTTATAGTAGTAGACCACTACTTCTTAAGCTGTGGGTCCTGACCCCAAGTGAACTTCCTTTAACTCAATGCTCGGGCGGGTCCTGAAAAAATTGGCAACAGTAAATGTTTTCTGAACAGCATCTAGTGGCTATTTTAAGTACTTACATAATTGTTTTGTGTGATGTTTACAATGGACTTTGCAGGAGATACTTCATGTGTACTTCATAAAAAGGAAAATCAGCTTGTTTAGCAAACCTTGCAATGCTAATTAGTATTCAGTAATTGTTTCATTTGTATATCTCTTTTATATACACCTGAGGTAACATAAAAATGTCTTGGGCCTAAAGTGGTCATGAATGGAAAAGTTTTAAAAGTCCTGACTTAGATAATATAACATCCATATCAATTGATAAAGCAATCCTATCAAGGAATTTGCAAAATCTAGAAGCATCAGACTAGTACATTAAACTGTAAGCCAGTGGTTCTCAATCTGTGGGTCCCCTGATGTTTTGGCCTTCAACTCCCAGAAATCCTAACAGCTTGTAAACTGCCATAAGCCAACATGTGAATTCAGTAGCACATTAGTTTGTCATAGATATTCTTGAACAGCCAAATATTTGTGGAAATAACAAGGTGGTTACTGAAAGATTATCAAATGTGGACCTTGTTTTGGAGGTTTTTGATAAGCTTGGTGCTATTGTATAAGGTCGCCCCCCCCCCCACCTATTTCTTGTATATATGTTAAAAGACGTATCAGTCCCATCATCTTTTCCCACTCACTTCTATGGAGAGGCTGATGCTGAGGGTATATTTCAATCATTGCATCTTCCCCCTGCCCCAGGGCCTCCTCGTTCTTTGCTCCTATATGTCAGGCAGGTTCTGCATAGTGTTCTTCATAGTGTGAATAGCTGGGCCTACTACAACTAACAATCGAAAGGAGGAAACAATAATAACAATAACTCGTTTTATTTTTAGAGGATGTATCCATCCCCCCACATTACATTTATTTGTTTAAAAATGGGAATAATTGGAGATGACAGATTTCTAACCCCACTGAAACACAGTGAGAAAAGAGAAAGAGAATCCATGGTCAATCTGTGGCAGAAGACTCATACCTCTCCTCTACAAATATGTGGGAATATTTCCAGTAACTGATTTAATTCATAAGTTCACCTCATGCTTCTATATAAATGGAGTGCAGAGTGAGGTAAGTACTTAAAACTTACCTCCAGTCCTTCACCTGTCAAAACATGCTGGTTGCAAGGGGCTCCTGGGAAGGAGAAGCCCCAGGAGAAGAAGGAAGGTAGGGGAGCACCAACATCTGCAATGTTCCTACCCAGTAAGTTGGGCAGGGCATTTAAAACTACATAACACTACATTATGGATATATAAAAATAAAAATTACACAAAAGAAAAGAAGGCATGACAAATATCACAACTACAAATATATAAATACTTTAAAACTAGAATACTACCTCTACAATAACTAAATGAAACTAAACAAATCTTACCAGGTTGTGATTATAGATATTATACTATTTCTATTCTACAATTTATCAAAAAAGAAACATTTATACCACTAATGCATATTTCTTCTTTAAGTACTAGAAGCAAACCTACTTATTTTAACAAAAACTAAAGTTAATCCCAGGGCCCATATTTTCTTCAAGTATGGTGTCATTAAATTCTTTCTCTCTTCAACATTTTCTATATTTTTCCCCTCTAAGGAACCTGGTTAATTTATCCATCTCTGCATAATCTTAAATCTGCATAATCGGTTCCCTCCAGCTACTGCCCAGTTTCGAATCTTTTGTTTCTGGGCAACATGATTGAGAGGGCAGTAGCGGTGCAGTTGCAGCAGTTCCTAGACGACACAGCCGGACTAGATCCTTTCCAATCTGGCTTCCGTGCGGTGCATGGGACAGAGACTGTATCGGTTTCCATCACGGATCATCTTCGATGCCAGCTTGACCAGGGCGGTTCGGTGCTACTTGTGTTATTGGATCTCACAGCAGCATTTGACACAGTCGATCACAATCTTCTGACCCACCGCCTTGCCATTGCTGGAGTCAGGGGGACAGCTTTAAATTGGCTAGCCTCCTTTCTTCATAACCGTGGACAGCAAGTAGAGAGGGGAGGCCTGGCCTCTGAAAGCTCCCCTCTACTTTGTGGGGTTCCTCAGGGGGCCATTCTCTCCCCTCTGTTGTTTAACATCTATATATGACCACTTGCTCAGCTGGTCAGTGCCTCGAGGCCCTTACTGGATGGTTGCGTTCCATCAGGTTGAGGGTGAATCCAGCAAAGATGGAGATCCTAATGCTGGGTCGACCGGGCAGTGGAGATATCCAGTTGCCAACCCTGGATGGCAAAACACTACACCCATCCTCACTGGTAAAGAGTCTGGGAGTCCTCTTGGACCTTTTACTGACGATGGAGGCCCAGGTCTCCGCTGTTAGCAAAACCCCTTTTTTCATCTTTGGCAGGCTAGACGGCTAGCCCCCTATCTGTCTAGGGCCGACCTAGCTATGGTGATCCAGGCTACGGTCATCTCAAGACTGGACTATTGTAATGCCCTTTACATTGGACTTCCTGTGTTGGTGATCTGGAAGCTCAGATTGGTACAAAATGCAGCTGCCTGGCTCCTTGCAGGAGTCCCGATGAGTTGCCACATAACACCAATCTTACTGCAGCTGCACTGGTTACCAATTGAGCACCGGATCACTTTCAAAGTGATGGTACTTACCTTTAAGTCCTTACAAGATCTAGGGCCGATATACCTGAGGGACCGCCTCACCCCCTACAAACCCCAGAGATCCCTCCATTCTGAGGACCAAGACCTATTGGAAGTCCCCAGTTTTAAGACCTTGCATCTAACAACAACTAGACGCAGAGCCTTTTCAGCAGTGGCGCCATCTCTCTGGAACAATCTGCCACCTGAAGTCCTTATGGGACTTATCAGCCTTTCGCAGGGCATGTAAGACACACCTGTTTCGGCAGGCTTTTGATTTCTGTTATCGATGTTTTTAAAAGATGCTTTTAGGATGTTTTTAGGATGTTTTTAAAGAAGTTTTTAAGATGGTTTTAAATTGTTAGATTTTAGCCTGTTCTTGTAAGCCGCCCTGAGCCCTAGGGTAGTGGCAGCATATAAGTTTGAATAATAAATAAATAAATAAAGCTTTTTCATCCATTTTATCCATACTAATATCTGAGGTTCTATCAATTTCTATGCAAAATAACCCCAACTCAAGCTGCAATTATCAAACACTGACAAATATTTCCACATTTCTTTTGAAATTCATTTTCCAGTAGTTCAAGAAATTTATTTAAATTGGATGATTGTTTTTAGTTACTGTGTGTTAAAATCCAATATTTTCTTACTTATCTGTCTACAATATATAAGGTTTCCTCTTTTTCTTTACCTTTCCAACATATATTTGAAGAAACTCTACATATTTTAATAACCTTTTCAGGTGTTAAATAATGCCATCCATACATCATATTGGTTTTACAAATATATAATGTAAAATATTATTTAGATGACTGTATTGCCTACTCTTGAGATGTGATTAGTTGCCCTATTAGGCAACAACAGTTTTGATTCCAATGAATGTATAATGATGCTTCAGTGATCAATGTATTTGCTTTCTGCTCCAACACAAAACTGTCATTCCACAACAGAATGTGGTGCCCAAAACATTTTAACTGTGCATCTTTTTATTATCAAGAGACAAACAGATTGCCATATGGAGTCAAAAGCCCTCCAGCATTGCAATCTGGTTGCCCCAGCTTTTGTAGAAAGCCATTAATGCATTATAAACAGAGACATTATTTTGACAGTCTATCAGTCTCAGACAAGCTGTCAAATAATGTATAACAAAAGGTAACAGTTCTCCTAGAGTTTTATGAAGTGCAGGCTCTTGGCTAACCTATCCCCTTTCGCTGATGTACCACAACATTTAAGAACAAAAATATATATATATGTGTGTCATTTAATATCTTAGGGAGTAATTGGCATTTAGACAACTTCCTTACTATGCTATATAATGTAATAAGCAAGTGAGTCTCAATGATGACTAAAAATCCTTCAGATTGCAAAACATACATTGTTAAAATGGAGTAGTTCATGAACTGACTAAAGGTAATTTGCTATTTAATAGACATGTGCATGAAATTCATTCCTACCATTTCTTTGTGTCTGCTGTTTCTTTGGAAGCACCAAATGGGAAGCCCCCTCCCCACACAAAAATCTGCTTGAGATAAAAACCTGTTTTCATGTGCATCCGAACTTGCCTCCTTACCTTGTAAAGAGAGTCCATGTATGGTGGGGCGTGCAGGCAAGCAGGCCCGGGGCTCACCCCACCACATATGCAATCTCACAGAGTGTGTCAGGGCATGCAGTCATGCAGGCCCCGAGCATGCCTGCAGCTGAACACCTCTTACTCTAGAGTAGAAACAGCAGGTGCCAAATAAGAAGAATGCACACCAGGAAGTTAATAAAATAAGATTATTAAGACTAGCTTTGGCCATAACTTAATAACCACCGATATAGTAAGAATATGCTACTTTCTAAAGAACCTCTCCCCTCATAATATTGTGAGACCTTTGGTTTGTTGAGCAGTCGTTGTTGTTGCTGTTGTTGTTTGCCTTCATGTGATTTCTGACATATCACAACTCTAAGGTGAACCTATTATGGGGTTTTCTTGACTGTTGTAACTCAGCAGCAGTTCCAGAGTGAAGAGAGTGAAGATGAGGAAGGGGATTTTGGATTACAGATGCAGGTGTCAGATGATGGGATTCAAGATGAGTTTCAGGATGATGCTGTGGGGAATTTTGGGATTCAAACACAGGCTGGTTCAGAAGTGCAGCCTGTTGATGAGTTCCACATGCAGCCTGTCACAGATGAGAACCAAGGAAACATTCCCATGGGAAATAATGAGCTTGATCTGTCTCAGGCTCAGGTTCAGGTGCAAGATAATGGTAATGAGGAGTTTGGCCTTGATGGCCAGGACGAGTCTGAAGGTCCATTGCTCTCTCGGGCTGATCATTTACAATGGAAAGGAATGCCACAGCGAAGTCTTAGATTAGCTGGGAAAAGGGAGGCCAGTGAAGGGAAAAATAATGCATTTTTGGGTTGCTTTTAAAACTGTGTTGAAGGGCAAATCTTTGTCAAAGCAAATTCTCGCTTCATCAGGGTGGATGGTCTGTCTTCATGCTACTTCTGCTTTGGATATACTCTTGTTCGTGAATCCTTGTAACCTTTGGATTTATGTATCTTTGGGAATTGACTATTGCTTCTTGTCTATGGATTATTGGATTTACTGACTCTATTTTTCAACTACTTTTGGAACTATATTTCTGCCTGCTTTGATACTATATATATTCTGCATTTGCTCAATAAAATTATAAAAGACTATATACTGTGTGCTGCCTGGTGTCTACAGCAGGTTGAACTAGCCTGAGGTGCGACATTGACCTGATTTGTTCAGAGGTGTGTGTGTGCACTTTTCCTTCCTCTAATATGAGAAAATATTACTTGTCCAACATCATCCAGTGGGTCTTTATGACAGAGAGCAGTTTAGGCCCTCACCCCAGAATTTGGAAATACAGTATTACTTTTTTTGACCGTAGCTCTCAGAATCATGTCATGTTCTGGCAGATTTGAGTGATTCCAGTCCAAAAATCTTCCAAGGACTGTTTTGGCCTTGTAGTACTATTCTCATGAAGTCTTACCACTGACCAGGCAAGATGGAACTTGTGGGAAATGAAATGCAAAAACATTGTCCCATACTTTCCTCAGAAATGTTCATTGCCATATAAATGGGGAGTCTGATTTTATTTTATCTATTTTATAGATGTGCAAAACCAAGAAGCATTGTTTCCAGGAGCCTGGCCAGACTTTTCACTGAAGAAGCTTTTTCTATTATGGTTTCATCTGTGTGAATGCTGATTCATTTCAGAAGTCCTCAAAGAAGAGAAAACATGATGGTTGCAATTCTACTGTGTAATAAAATGGTTAGGTGAGGGAGTAACAAACATTGTTTGTGGTTTTTTTCAAATAATATTGTAAAATGTAGCTTTGAGCAGGTATGCAGATTGTTGTATTTTGTTCTACAAAAATGTTATCACCTTTGGTGAAGGTGATAACATTCTTTGCTAAAAGGCCCTCTCATAAAAAGAATTTCAGACTCTGTGGACATGTTTGCTTTAGCAAAACTTTGTATTCTTAGAAAAATGGTTTGTGTTGAAGCTATGGCATTTACATTCTTTGTGTCTTGTAAAAGATACTTTCCTTGAGGGATATCATCCCATGGTGGTTTTTTTGTTTTATTTTTTTGCTTTTGCTGATCAAATCTAGGATTATAAATGAACAGCATTCAGATTGTTGCTTATTGACCAACGCTAGTTGTTACAAATGCATTCTGGGGTAATTAGCATAATTCAGTTAGGGAACCCTCCAATCACAGGTATAGGAATGTAAAAAAAAGTCAGCTGCTTTTAATTTTGCCTCTTCTATAAAGTCCTACTCTAATTCTATTTGCAATCCCAAAAGTCTACTCCTATGTTATCTCAGTCCAAGATAACCATTAATCTAATTGCTATGTTTAGAGCTGACTAGAGCCCTTTGAAAAAAATCTGGTTTACCTTTTTACTTGCCATTCAGCATTTGCTTCAATGACTACTCTTAAGTAAAAGAGATTAAAAACTGGACAGGAAAAACTAAAGACATATATCAGTGGATGGCTGTTTTATTTTAGAAAACGCACAATGTGTTTTGGCATGTATGTATTTCTATGTCATCGGGACAACAGGAAAACATTGAAATGTGTTTTCCCTTTAAAAATTTATATTTATAATTGTCTAATAAGACATAATGTATCATAGAATGTATCATTTTAACCTTTGTACACTGCTTAAGCTTGTACATATTAATATGATTTCTAACTTCAGGAATGTCATAAACTGAGATTCTCCGTTTCCTGGACAAAATAGAAACAATGTGTTGTCGAATAGAAAATAGAAACACATGTTACTACATCTTATTTAAGGAATAGGGAAGCCTTTGAGATGTGGCAATTGAGATGATTCTCCATTATACTGATCCAAAAATCTTGATACTTAAGCCCAGGTTTTAATAAATCACTGTTTAGAATCAGGAAATGTTTATATTTTATATCTCAGATGTCACAATTCTTTTTAAGGGGCAGGAGAATACACTTCCAGTTGAGATACTCCTATTTTTAAAAAAATTAGAATGATTATTTTTTTTAAAAAAAAAAAGTGTGGATAAATATGGTTTGATCATGCTGACAAATTTACTGCCTGAGTGGAGTGCTAAATTTAGAAGACAGTGTGCTTCAGTGTTCTGGCTTTATGCCCAAGATTCCAAGATATTATGGGCTTTGATCAATCTCTTTTAAAAAAAATAATAATGGAAAAGCTGAAAGATTATTTTACTCTAACAGCATTACTTAATACTGTTATTTCTAGTCTCCTGAGTTCGTATTTGATAAAGTCTTTACAAAATATGCATGGACTTTTCCAGACATTTCAGGTTTCAAACAGAAATAGCTGTGATGTCACTATGGCACAGGTAAGAGTGAATAAGTAAATATATAAACAACAACTATATCAGCTTCAATAAGGTTACTGTTGAATTTATTTCACTGTAACTAAAAGCCGGCTTCATTTCTGAAAGGAAAAATATAGAGCGTATCAACTGCAGAACTTTAAAACATTCAGAATAAATGAATACAGCAGAGACACCATGCATAACCTATTAATCAGAGGAAGAATGTGGAATCAAGAGAGCATATTCTTATTTCATGTGCTGGAAACGAGACACCCAATCTCCCTTAAGTGTCAATTAGAGATGAGACTATAACCCTTAGTTGCTGCTATTAGATCACAATGGACAGAGCAGCTAATGCATTACACTGCTATTGTCCATCAGTGATGGTATTAAAGCAGAGGGTTGAATGAATTGGGGAGAGGGGAAGTGAACAGCACTCTACAGGGAAAACAAAAGATTGAGAATGGGAAGTTTACATTGCAATCTACGATAATGCCATAGGTTAAAAATAGAAAAAAGGAACTAAACTGCAATTCCAGAATTGGTTTTAGAAAAGCTTACAGAATCATTGAACATAGACCACTATGCCTTTGAAATGTTGATGTTCAGGAAAGGTTCACAAGTGATTGAAGATATCAGCTGTGCACAGAATGGGGGAAGAAAGAAAGAAGGAAAGTCTTTTAATATAAAAGTGCCATATCATTTTTCTCCATTGTGCTATTTGATTTCATGGCAAAGGAGCTGCCACTACCCGATTTTTTAAAATAAATATATAATTCCCATCCCCTCCTAGTTTCCAAATGAGCACACTCAGTAAGTGCATTCTAGGTTAATAGGTGGAAAATCTTAATGAAAATAAAATGCCTGTTCCAGAACCCAAAAAGGATAACAGTAGAGCTGGACAATATGATGAAAGGAGCAATGAAAGGCCATACCATATCTATATATGTGATCGAGTGATCGAATTCGGGCACCAGACAAAACAGCAAAACTACAGTCCCCCCAACCTTGAAATTTGACAACACAACCCATCATCCACGCCTCTAGGTTGATACAACAAAAAGAAAAGAAAAATAAAGTCCTAATTAGAGAGAGAGCAATAATTGTTTTTATCCAATTGCTGCCAGTTTAGAGGGCTAATCTCTGCCCACTTGGTCTCCTGGCAACCAATTCAGCCAAAGGACAGCCAGGGTTCAGTTAGGGGACAGGCAGATTTAGACCTCACTTAGGCTTCTTCCACAGATTATCTAATTTGCACTGGATTATATGGCAGTGTAGACTCAAGGCCCTTCCACACAGCTATATAACCCATTTATAATCTTATATTATCTGCTTTGCACTGGATTATCTTGACTCCACACTACCATATAATCCACTTCAGTGTGCATTTTATACAGCTGTGAAGAAGGGGCCTCATATAATCCAGTTCTAAGCAGATAATATAAGATTATCAATATATAGTAGAGTCTCACTTATCCAACATAAACAGGCCAGCAGGATAAGTGAATATGTTGGATAATAAGAAGGGATTCAGGAAAAGCCGATTAAACATCAAATTAGGTAATCGTTATACAAATTAAGCACCAAAACATCATATTATACAACAAATTTGACAGAAAAAATAGTTTCATGCACAGTAATGCTATGTAGTAATTACAGTAGAATCTCACTTATCCAACACTCGCTTATCCAACGTTCTGGATTATCCAACGCATTTTTGTAGTCAATGTGTTCAATATATCATGAGATTTTGGTGCTAAATTCATAAATACAGTAATTACTACATAGCATTACTACGTATTGAACTACTTTTTCTGCCAAATCTGTTGTCTAACATGATGTTTTGGTGCTTCATTTGTAAAATCATAACCTAATTTGATGTTTAATAGGCTTTTCCTTAATGCCTCTTTATTATCCAACATATTCGCTTATCCAACATTCTGCCAGCCCGTTTATGTTGGATAAGTGAGACTTGACTGTACTGTATTTACAAATTTAACACTAAAAATCACAATGAATTTAAAACACCGACTACAAAAACATTGATTACGAAAAGGCAGACTGCATTGGATAATCCAGAACATTTTATAAGCAAATGTTGGATAAGTGAGATTCTACTTTAATATGAAATAATTACTGGGATTGAATAATGCAGAACAATATAATCTCTAAAACAAGGACAGTAAATAAAGACCAACAGTCTGAAAGCAGGAAAATTGGAAATTCCACAAAGGAAGCAATCAGTGCCAGCTAACACCTCCCAAGAAAGTGAAGCATTGTGTATTACCAAAGTCATTATTATTACTATCATTATTATTATTATTATTATTATTATTATTATTATTATTGTGTTGTGGTCAACCATGAAAATGAATACAATCTGGCTCCAAGTATTCAAAAACACTAAAACAAAAACATCAGATATATAAAAATTAATGTGGTATAATAAAACAGAACAATACAATCTCTAAAATCAGAACACTAAATAAAGAACAACACTCTGAAAATAATAATAATAATAATAATAATAATAATAATAATAATAATAATAATAATAACTTTATTTTTATACCCCACCCGATCTCCCCGAAGGGACTCAGGGCGGCTTACATGGGGCCTTGCCCGATAAAACAATCAAATATCAAAACACAGCAATAAAACAGTTATCCAATAAAAACATCAATTACAGTTAAAACAATCGTTAAAATCAACATAAAACATACAATATTAACACTGGAGACTAATTCATAGAATTCAGGCAAAGTGCAACATGTGCCGAAATGGGCCGAAATGGGGAAGGTAATTTCACAGTTGAAATGGACAAAGTGCAATATAGCATTGGCAACACCTCGAGAATGGGGCTATTCTAAAATGGGCAGATAGATCAGATAGAAAACAGGAATTCCACACAGGAAACAATCAGGGCCAGCTAACACCTCCCAACAAAATATTCCCATCATCAAAGTCTGGCAAATCCTCTGTTTTCTCAGGGCCACAGGCAGTAGAAGCACATAAAATATCGCAAACAACACCACTCTGAAAACAAGGGAATTCCAGACAGGAAACAATCAGGGCCAGCTAACACCTCCCAACAAAAAATTCACTCGGAGGAAATAGCCAGGCTTTAAATCTGCAAGGCCATTACATCCTAATCATTTTTTCTAATTGCAGCATTCATACTTGCCTCCAACAGACAAAAAAAAAAAACAACAATCAGAAATATTGTATATTCACAACCTTTAGGAAATAATATACCCTGATGGCGCAGCATGTTAAAGCACTGAGCTGCTGAACTTCTGGACCGAAAGGCCACAGGTTTGAATTGGAGGTGCGGAGAGAGCCCCCACTGTTAGCCCCAGCTTCTGAACTTCTGCCAAGTTCAAAAACATGCAAATGTGAGTGCATCAATAGGTACTGCTCTGGCTTCCGGTGGGCTGACATGGCGGCAGGACGGGTCTTCTGAGAGCTCTCTTTAGACCAACGTCTGTAGCAGTTGGGTAGAGCTTCTGCTCCCCTCCCTTTGTGGATCGAGACAAGGGGGGACGCAAGGCTCCTGCATCCCGTCGAGCCGACCCCCGAATTCTGTCGGGGGGAACGGGTCCGGGCTCTGCAAGGGAGCGCGAACCGCGGCGACGGCAGCGGCAAAGTCCGCACAAACTGCCAGCCGAGCCCATTTTACCCATAAGAATACAAAGAAGACGAAGAAAGGCAGCAGTAAGCCGAGGAACATAAGCGTTCTAAAAACTCTCTTCCTATCGGTTATTTTCTTAGAACTATCTCATACAGAAAATCAATGCCGAAACTAGAATACGCAATTCGCATCAAGCTTCCCACAGAGAGGAGCAGATAGCCAAAAGACTGGATCTGGGAGATAAATACTTCCTTAATATAACATTGCTTCAATATATAAAACTGAACTGAACTTAATTGAACAAACTAAATCAACTTAAAACCTGACTTGCTGTATGTGAGATATTAACGCACCAGCACCAACACCAACACCCGTTGAGCCGACCCCCGTTGAGACGACCTCTGGAACATCGCGGGGCGAACGGATCCGGGCAGCATATGTCATCTTTTGTGCCGTGGGGATTTGTTTTCCTATGGCTGGATGGTTTGATGAATATACCCAGCCAAACTGACGGGAAATAGTATGATATGCAACTGGTGTGGGAGAGCTTAGGCTTAGAGCAAAATAAATTGCAAAGCCAAAAGCCCAAAGACGAAAGAGGGTCTGCCTGGAAGAACAGCTGAGTCACTGAGCAAGACGCCGCCATAACTCAACGACCTTGGACACTGATGTTGTGAGGACTAGTCCCCCCCCACGCATCAGACAGGCAGCAAGAGATTAAAGAGCCGAGAGGCGCGCTTAGAAGGAGGAACGGCGAACGACAGATCCCTTACTAGAGACGAAAGCCAGATACTCTCTCTACAGAAAGGAATAATTCTACCAGCATAAGAACTAAACGTGTTCCATAGTATTCCCACCCCAGTCAAGGGGAAACTAAAAACCAATAAGGAGGGTAGAGCACGAATAAAAACTTACCCATAGCGAATACTCATAAGCGAAACGAGACAGCGGACACCTAAAGGTTTTTTTTTTGGTTTTTTTTTCTTTCCCTTCTCTCTCTCTGCTCTCTATCCTCTCTCTTCCTCTTTCCCTTTTCTCCCCCTCCTTTTTTTCCTTCTTTCTTTCTTTCTCTCTCTTTTCAAACATCCCTTCTATTTAAGCCAACCCAGTTCACAAAATGGCAATTCCCAAGACTAAGTTTGATAAGGACCTTAAGGATATTAAAGGACCGGGAAGAAGACCCTCTCAATCGGAAGAGGTCAATCTAAAAGATATTCTCCAGGAAATACAGAAGCTAGCGGAGAGACAAGAAGAACATCAAAGACAATCACAAATGAAACTTGACCAGCACAGCCTACAACAAAGAGAACTCTACCAGGAAATGATGGACATGAAAAAAGAAATTAAAGAGGACATTGGACATTTGAAAGAAGGAATGATTAAATCTCACAAGGACATTAACGATTTGAAACTGGAAAATCTGAAACTAACCAAGATTCAAAAGAATCAACAATGTAAAATAGAAAGACTAGAAGCCAAAAACGAAAAACTGGAGAGATTACAGGAAAGAACTGAACAACATGAAAAAGAGTTCCAATTGAGGTTTCGTAATATCCTGGAAGATAGTAATGAAGATATAAGACAAACCATCACCAAATTACTAACCAATTTGTTAACCCAATCAGAAGAGTTTATAGAATATGAACTAGACAAAGTCTATAGGATTCAGACGAACTTTTCAAGGAAAAATAAGGTTTCAAGAGACGTGATTGTCCACTTTGTGAGAAAGAAAATATGCGACGAGGTTCTGATGAAGAACAACCATAAACCATTAACATACAAAGAGAAAAAGATCATAATCCTGAAAGAATTCCCTTAATTAACTCTAACCAGAAGAAAAAAGTACTTCTTTCTAACTGAGGAACTGAAAAAACAAAAGATTAGATTTAGGTGGGAAAGGAATGAAGGCATTATGGTCACGCTGAAAGGAGAACGACATTGGCTCACAAGTGAAGACAAGGCAAAAGACTTCTACAGAAAGTATATACAGGACAAAGAAAAACACCTCGTTGACTCAACTCCCCCTTCATTAAAGAGGAAAAAACCAAAAAGAGCGAGGCACCACTCACCACAAAAGACAGGTCCTAAGTTAAGCAAACCTTCACAGACTTCAGAAGTGTCGGACGTAGGCGGAGAGAACGAGGAAGACGAAGCTAACATAACAGAAGAAGAATTGATAACAGAAGAAGAGGATACAACCAACAGGGAAGGTATCAACAAGAATGAAACATCCGGCGAACATGTCCAAGAATGTATGTAATCTGAAATGTCAATTGAAATTTTATTCTAATAATATTAACGGAATTAACATACCAAATAAAAAGAGAATTCTATTTAACCAACTAAGTAAAGGAAGGTATGATTTCGTTGCTCTGCAGGAGACACACATCACTTCTAAACACGAGGCCCTTTTAATTAACAGGAAAATAGGAAAGGAATTCTGCTCATCGGATTAAAAAAAAAAAGGGAGTTGTACTCTATGTTAATGAAAACCTATCAGCTACACTTCAGTTTAAAGATAATGAAGGAAGATATGTGGCAGTTCTTATAAATTTGGACGGGCAAAAAATTCTTGTTTGTAATATATACGCTCCTAACGGCCTCCAACGTCATTTCATTAAAGAATTAAGAAAACAAATAAGTAATTCGGACTTTGATCATTTGATCATATTAGGCGATTTTAACAGTATAATGGACATAAAATTAGACACAAGTAAAAAAATACTGAATAAGAAATATGCCAATGCAAGATTGATACCACAAAACTTTAGAAAGCTAAAGGAAGAATTCCAACTTCAGGATATTTGGAGATTACACAATTCGGAAACTAAAGACTACACTTTTTATTCCCACAGACACAAGTCGTGGTCAAGATTAGATATGATTTGGTTATCAAATTCCCTCTGCCCTAAGGTAGATTATATCAAAATTTTACCCAGAGATAAATCTGACCACTGCCCACTAGAAATGCATTTAAATCAGAGGAAAATAAGAAAGAAATGGAGACTAGATGACAATCTCCTTAAAAAAGAAGAGGACATAGACAAGTGTAAAAAATTAACACAAGAATTCTTTAAATTCAACTGGATCCCGGAAACAAGAGACCATATTGTATGGGATACATTTAAGGCAGTCCTAAGGGGCCATTTCATCCAACAAAAGGCGATAAGAAACAAATTAAGGAATCAAAAAATAAGCGAAATAAATACAGAAATAACTCAATTAGAAAAAAAATTAAAAGAGAACCCCCAAGAAACAACATTAACAAAACATTTGATGGGATTGAAAAACAACAAAAAAAATCTGGAAATGGAACAAATCGCGAAGCAACTGAAGTTCATTAAGCAACACCACTTCGAAAATGCTAACAAGCCGGGTGCTTGGCTAGCACGGAAAATCAGGCAAAAATCGCAAAAACAACAGATAACAATGATTAGAAAAGAAGGAAAGATATTAACATCAGACGAGGACATTTTGCAAGAATTTCAAGAATTCTTTAAAGCATTATATCAAAAAAATCACACCGATCCAGATGAAATCTCACAATACTTGAGCAATCAAGGATTGCAAAAGATAACAGAAAAACAAAGGGAGCTGTTAAATCAAGATATATCTAATGAAGAAATTAAAAAGGCCATAAAACAGATGAGACCTAGTTCAGCACCAGGACCAGATGGATTTACATTAATTTTTTACAAAACATTAACAGATGAGATTATGCCTTATTTAAACCAAATAATGAACACGGCACTAAAAGATAAAATAATCCCGGACTCCTGGAGGCAAGCGGACATAATAGTAATTCCAAAGAGTAACACAAATACCACAAATGTAAGAAACTTCAGGCCGATGTCACTACTAAACACAGATTATAAAATCTTCTCTACAATCCTTGCAAACAGATTCAAAGAATTTCTTAACAACTGGATAGGGACTGAACAAAAAGGATTCCTACCAAACAGACACATGAAGGACAATGTTAGGTGCGTATTGGACATTATTGAATATTATGAAACATTCCACCAAAAAGAACTAGCCCTAATAACTATTGATGCCGAAAAAGCCTTTGACAATTTGAATTGGGAATTTTTTAAACTTTTATTAAAAGAATTAGATATAGGCTACCATTTCATAAATGCAATTGAGGCGATATATACAAATCAAGAAGCAAAACTGCTAATTAATGGACAGCACTCCAAATTAATCCAAACTGAAAAAGGAACAAGACAGGGCTGCCCCCTCTCCCCTCTAATCTTTATATTTGCTTTAGAAATCTTGATTAGGAACATTCGGACAGATAATCAATTAAAAGGCACTAAAATTAGAAACCAAGAATACAAAGTCCGCGCCTTTGCTGACGATATTGTATGTTTTATTGAAGACCCCCACCGACAAATAACAAAATGGATTAACAATATGGAAAATTTTGGTAAAGTAGCGGGATTCTTCATAAACAAGGAAAAAACAAATATCTTGACAAAAAACATAACCAGGGAAAATCAACGGAAATTGGAAGAATCAACAGGATTTGAGACAGTCACAAAAGTGAAGTACCTAGGAATTTGGATAACTGCAAAAAACGCCCACCTACTAAAAAACAACTACCAAAACAAATGGAAGGAAATCAAAACCGATCTACAGAACTGGCAAAATCTAAATATTTCCCTACTAGGAAGAATAGCGACCATTAAAATGAATGTGCTGCCGAAACTAATGTACCTATTCCAAAACCTCCCAATCTTAAGAACTCAAAAACTATTCCAGGAATGGAATAAAGATATAGCAAAATTCGTGTGGAAAGGCAAAAGGCCAAGAATCAAATATAGCATCATGACTGATGCAACCAAAAGAGGGGGCTTCGGTCTACCGAATATACAACTTTACTATGAAGCCTGTGCACTACAATGGGTAAAGGATTGGACAACCTTGGAAGACAATAACATATTGACCCTAGAAGGTTTTGATCTCCGGCGAGGATGGCACGCATATGTGGGCTACGATAAAAGAAAGGTTGAAAAGAACTTCGGCAACCATTTTATTAGAGCGGCTCTAATAAAAGTATGGGAGAAATATAAAATGAGGTTTTATAACAAAACCCCCCTATGGATTTCTTCTCTTGAATCCTCTCAGCGTCACATTCTACAATGGACAGTTTGGCCTCGCTACAAAGAAATATTGGTGAAAAGAAATGGGATTTATGAATTAAAATCACAAGAAATGCTAAAGGAAAACTTTAAAAACATGTCCTGGTTCCAATATGCCGTTATCAAAGAACAATATATCAAGGACTTTCAAATTGGCTTCAATGACCCAAATGGTTTGTGGGATAGAATCATGCTATCAAAAAAGAAGGTAATCTCTACAATTTACAACACGTTACTAGAATGGTCAACGGAGATGATAGCAATTAAAAACTGTATGATAAATTGGGCCAGAAACATTGGACATTAGGCTTGCTCAAATAATTCGATTTTCCCGTTACCCGTTATTAATTCGTTATTTTCGTTTGTTTTGAAGCAATATAGAACCTTGGTTGTCCACACGTCTGGATATCGCGGTTTCGAATCGCGAGAGGCCGTTTTTTCTTATTTCTTCGTTTTTTTCGTTAAGAAAAAAAAGCTTTTGCAAATCACCCAAACTCCTTTCCTTTTGCCCCTCAGCCAATGGGAGGCTCAGCCAATGGGAGGGGGCGAGGGGGAAGGAGGCCGAGGAGGAGGAGGAAGACGGAGGGGGGAAATGGCCGCCGCCGCCGCCTCGCCTCAGCTCAGGCCTGGAGAGACCGAGAGGGGCCCGGCGGTGAGGAGGAAGAGGCCCGGGATGCGAGGGGGTGTGGGCCAGGCCCGTCCTCGGCTGCTCCCAGGGGCCCAGATTCGCACCCTCCCTCCCCCCAATACAGGTCTCCAGTCCATACCACGCTACATGAACTTGAATGGATACTGTGGTTGTGTTGTCGAAAGCTTTCATGGCCGGGATCACACTGTTGTGGTATGTATTCCGGGCTCTATGGCCATGTGCCAGAAGCATTCTCTCCTGACGTTTCACCCACATCTGTGGCAGACATAGAGGTTTTGACGTCTGTGCGAAGCTAGGCAAGTGGGGTTTATATATCTGTGGAAGGTCCAGGGTGGGAGAAAGAACTCTTGTCTGTGGGAGGCAAGTGTGAATGTTGCAATTGGTCACCTTGATTAGCATTGAATAGCCTTGCAGCTTCAAAGCCTGGCTGCTTCCTACCTGGGGGAATCCTTTGTTGGGAGGTATTAGCTGGCCCTGATTGTTTCCTGTCTGGAATTCCCATTTTCTGGGTGTTTCTGGGAAGGTAATGGCACTCCATGTAGTCATGCCGGCCACATGACCTTGGAGGTGTCTATGGACAACACTGGCTCTTGGGCTTAGAAATGGAGATGAGCACCAACCCCCAGAGTCAGACATGACTGAACTTAACTTCAAGGGATACCTTTACCTTTACCTACACACACACACACACACACACACACACACACACACACACACACACAAGCAGGGACTATATATACACACAATATATATCACACACACACCAATTTAACAAAGTTTCAGCCACAAAAACAAAGTTTCTGAAGTAGAACAATGACTTTCACAGTAAAGACAACCCAATTTAACAGGAAATAAGACTTTCAAACCAGGAACAGATTTCTGCAATTATTAAAAAATGGTTTATTATAAAAGCTATGAAAATTTGCCAAAAATCAGAGGATAAGGGAAACGTTCCACATTTTGGTGAGCTATCAGTGTTAAATGTGTTCTACCACTGTACCAAGTTTGAAGAAGATCACTCAAAAAATGAGGGCGGGAGAGCCCCCTAAGTCCCCCCCCTTCGGGCTGTTTTTGGGCCACCGCGCATGCGCGTCCGCCATTAACGAATTAATTTAGAAAATAACGAATTTTCGTTAATTTCGAAAAATTTTGGGGGCCAAATTCGTTATTAGCAACAAAAACGAAAAACTGCCCCCTCTAGTTTTGAAACGAGTTTAGAATCAAATTTTTCATGGATCGATCAAGCCTATTGGACATCCAATTATGCTAGCCGACTGGGAACGGATATGGAACAAAAAATTAAAGTACACCTACGCAATAGAAATAAAAGAGAACTGGCTTAAAACATTCCATCGATGGTACATGACCCCTAAAAAACTTGGACAGATGTACAAATCGTACAACAACTCCTGCTGGAAATGCAAGATACAAGAAGGCTCGTTCTACCATACCTGGTGGTCTTGTGAGATGACCAAAAAATATTGGAAGATAATCCACGCAGAGACACAAAATATCTTAAAGAAAAAATTCCCAATTAAACCAGAATACTATCTACTGGGAATAACAGACTCAGGCGCACAGTTTGACAAAAATGATGACATTTTATTTATGTATAGCTCTACGGCAGCAAGAATAGTCTTTGCCAAATTTTGGAAATTGGCAGAAATTCCACCGAAAGAAGCATGGCTTCAGAAATTGATAGAAATACAAGAAATGGACGAATTAACATTTCTATTAAGAGAATCCAGAGGAAAAAGCATTAAACAAACAAACTGGGGAAAGCTTAGAAATTATATAGCACAATAATGACAGAAAGAAAGATGATAAATAGATAATTTCTACATCCGATACGGAAGATAAAGGAAGACCAACATCCCCTTCTTCCCCCTCCCCCTTTTACCCCATGCCCTCCTTCCTACCCCTTTCTTCACTCCCAACTTTTAGTACCCCCCCAGATTACCCCCCAACCCTAGTTATACCCGTGCCCCTACCTTCCCCGGATACCCAATCTAGTAGTTTTAACTGATGTATATGTAAAACTTCAATAAAGATTATTTAAAAAAAATAGGTACTGCTCTGGTGGGAAGGTAACGCTGCTCCATGCAGTTATCCCACATGACCTTGGAGGAGTCTATGGACAACGCCAGCTCTTCGGCTTAGAAATGGAGATGAGCACCAACCTCCAGAGTCAGACCTGACTGACTTAATGTCAGGGGAAAACGTTTACCCTTTACCTTAACTACCACCAATTCCTCAATACTTTATTTCCCATACCACCATACTTCGCCACAGCAATGCGTGGCCGGGCACAGCTAGTCCCCTATATAAGGTTATATCATTTGAGATATGTAAATGTAGAAGAAGTGATAGTTGTGTATAAAATTATGCATGCTGTGGAGAAAATGGCTAGATAGAGATTTTTAATCTCTCATATGAACCTAGAGTCTTCAAGCAAAATAGAATGACAAAGATTCAGGATGTATCTACACTGTAGAATGAATGCAGTTTGGCACCACTTTAATTGTCATGGTCAATGCTATTAAACTATTGTAGTTTGATGAAGCATCAAAACCTTTTATTAAAGAAAGCTAATAACTTCTTCAGAGTCTTAGTCCAATGCTCAAACCACTAAGCCATGCTGGCTCATTACTTCCCGTGATGAATGCCTTTTCAAGGCATACCACACAGTTCCTGACGTTTGAGGTCTGACACGATACCTATGGTCACCTTATAAAACCCCTCCTTGATTTGGGTCATGGACTTCCAAGTGATTCTGTTGTTTCTTTGATGCAGAGCATGACACATCTTTATTCGGGGATGATTACATTGGTTAGAATCTGTGCTAAAAGATTACCAAAGCAATTCAACTTTATTTATTATTCTAGGTTGAATACATGATGGTCTGACAAGCTCATGTGGCTCATTCCAATACAGCTAACAAAATTTAAGCTAGACATTATAAGAACTCCTTCCTTTCATTCATTCAACATCATCTTTGATGCTACATGATTTATGCAAGCAGTATTCACTCTGGTGAAGTTTATGCTGTGCCTGTTACTTCCATTAGTTTTCTTTATACTACTTCCATTCAAGGAGTGGCCATTCAAGGAGAGGCTATTAGATGACAATTTGGACACCTCTTCTAAAATTCTTGGCCAGACTTTCTTCTTTTGAGGACTTGCCTCCGAAGGACTGTCTCTGGCCTGAACTTCACAGGCACTACCAATTTCTGTTGTGTACTCCTCAGTTTACAACACTCACATCCCCAGAGTACTGGTGACATCTCTATTGCAGTTAAATCTCCCATTTCCAGTTTTTTGTTAACTTTTGTCTTTCTCATAGTGATTTTTCTCATAAGATTACACTTTATATACATTTATATCTGAAGTGGAATGGCCACATTCTAGCCCAGGCCTGCATAGCCCGAGGCCCTCCAGGTGTTTTGAACGCCAGCTCCCAGAATTCCTGACTATTGTACAAGCTAGCTAGGGCTTCTGGGGGTTGGAGTCCCAAACACCTGGAGGACCAAACGTTGTGCAGGCCTGTTCTAGAATATTGTGTCACCCCTGTTCCTTCATTCCTAATGACAAATTATTAAAAGACAATTTCTTCCCCAGATCTCAAATGTCTGTGGTAAAGTTAATGTTGTCTTGATTAAAGTCTAATCATAGCAGAACATTCTGCAACAACTCTGAGTGAAAGCTACACAAACATTTATGGCCAACATTTCACTTTCACAATAGGGCTATATGATCTCTTGCAACATTTAACTAACTACTGAAATTTAATAATGGAGAGACACTTTAACACTATAACATCTACCTGAAACCTATGTGTCAAATTATCCAAACCTTCCTCCACTGATTCCATTTGCCCCACTTTCACAAGGTGGTTTCTGTGATAGGTTAGAGTCCACCAGACTTTTCCTCTACAGCCTATCCCTTTGGTTGTCTTGATTCTGCAACCCTACATAGACGAGGACTGACTCCTTTATCCAGGCTGACCCCAGAAATTCAATCTAGAAATCCTGCCACTCACTTTATGTCCCCAATCATTTCCTTTCTATATTAGGTTACCGGGCCTCAGGGTAACCTTTTAAATGTGGGGTTGTGGCTGTATGAGTTCTTTATATGTATGTTCTGCCTCCGATTCAGGTTTGAAAGCCAGAAACAGATTTAAAATAACTGCAAGAATTAAACACAATACGAAAAATTTAATAGCCATAGATAGTTCTTCATTCTTTATCAAATCCAAATTTCTTTCTGCTTCAGCTCCAATCCCCATCTCTAACATTTCAAAGCCTAGTCTATGTCAACTTCACTATGTCAGTGCCAGTTGAAAACTCTGTTGACATCTCAGGGAGGCAAGCCTTTGCCTTTTAATAGAGAATGCTCTGAAGATAATGGAGTGAATGAGAGAACCTAATATTCTGAAACACTTCAGTAATGATCATGCCTTCATCACTAGGCAGATGGTTTTCATAATATTTGAAGCTTCATGGACAAATGTTAACTGCTATTCAATACTGTAGAAAATATTAGTTTGTATTTAATAAGCGCTGCTAAACAGTTTGACTTTAGCTTAGAGATTCAAAGCAGGGAATAGACCAAGGATGGTGTGAACATTCTTGTTAGTAACCTGTTTCCCTAGATATTAGGATGGGACATGTTTGTGAACTTTAATTTCATTTTGTTCCTGTACTATATGAAACTTGGTAGTCCATCTTCTATTTGTCTTTTCATGGGAGAAGAAATCACACCAGCTTAGGGATGCTATTAGAAAGATGTTCTGCTTTGAGAGCCCGCCTGGGAGAAAGACAAGATCTAAATAAAATGATAGATGATGACAGATAGATATGGGGTTCTGACGTGCCAACCATGGGATTATCTAGGTAGAATTAGTTGTTTAAAGGTTTTGTTCTATCACTTGATGCAAGTGAATGCTCAATCCATTACCTAAAGCATAGTGATATTTTTAGCTGTTGGCCTTCTTCTGTGTCACTTACAAGAAACAAAGCTTATCTTATAGTGATAATGTGTGTTAGTTTTGTACACGGCAGATAATGTCTAAAATTTAATATTGCCTCAGACAGTATCTGCATATAATCCTATGCTATATTGAAATATGTAGCAAAGACTCTGAAGTCACTCTGCATGGATGTTCCATGTCTGTGTCAAGCAGGTATTATGATTGGAGAAGCATTTGACTACTTCCCTTTAGCCAGAAGCACAATGATTACAGTAGCACTGAAAACCATGGAATTGCGGTCTTGGTCTCAGTCATTATTGTGTGACTGGCTGTCAGGATGTAGTCGGATACTTCTTCAGATCTTCCTGCTCATTACAAAGCATAGAATGATTGCATGAGATAGCACTAGAGACTTTTAAATAAGCCAATATCCATCAATTCCAGATTTTTTTTTGAAAGATATCTGTTTGCCCCATAGAGTGCTATTGTAGTCAGTGTAGTTAAGTTAAATGAGCTTTTCAATTGAAGAACCATGTGAGGATAACTCTTGGCCATGTGGGGCCTGACCTTTACTAGAAGAACCATAAGAAGCAGCAGAAGGAACAGTGAAAATTAGGGGAAACACATAGATCTCCTCCAAGCTTTAGGTGATAATGCTAATTCAGAAAGAACATAAAGTTGGAAGTGGTAAGTACATGAACTAGAGAGTATGTGTCACTGAGCAGACTGAAACTGACTTCTGAGTGTTAAGCTTAGAACTGTTCAGAAAGCAATATGAGACTAATGAAGTGTATATGTGTATGTAGCTTAGCTACAAAACTTTCCAGTTCCTAGAGCCTTCACTGTTTCAGCATTACAGTTCATTTTAGGAATTATTAAATGGTGTGATTTTTTTTAAATGACCGTCTTAATTCATTTCTTAAAAATGCTTTCATTCTCACATTCTGTTTCTTCCCACAATTGGAGCAAAGCTACTTTTAACTTTGGGGTCATTATGGAGCTTAAATGCTCTGAACTGGTCCCAGAGATAATCATATGCACCAGCTGAACTTGCTGTGATGGCAGGATGGAGTCGCATGGTTCAGTCAAGTTAAAACACTGTTGGCTCTGCTGGATTGTGACCTCCCCTTCTGTGCTATCATTGCTGCTCCCAGGCAGCTACAGAGTTCTGTATGAACTCCTGGCCAAAGTGGATGTCCCATTTTGAGATCTGCAGAGGTGCCCACATGACCAGAAAGAATGAGGGAGCTGATCTCCTCCACCTTCTTTCTGGTCTCAAGGAGCCTCTCTTGATTTTGCAAAGGGGCACTCACAATGGGCAGGAACCCACCTGGAGATCTGTGGTTGGTTGGGAGTGGCAACATCATTGATATAGGCATGATTTATCCCCTTTTTTAATGCTGATGAGTGCAGGGAAAAGTGATGGGGCCAATGTCCCGTCTGGAGGGCAACCAATCTAAATAGGACCCAATTCAGCTGTCCTCACTTCCCTGAAGCAAAGGGGTGCTCCAGAGTTTCAAGTAAACTCTAGATCATCCTGCAATTTTATCTGAAGTTGGGCAAAGTTGATTTAACCCAGGGTAACACTCAACACTTACCAGACGCTAGCTAGGAGCCAAATCGGCATGAGCCTGTGTTTTAATGCTTGTATAAGCAAGTCCCATGTTTTATTCATGCATCAGACCATGAGCAGGGAATTACAAATCATTCCCCCCCCCCCCCGCTCCAAAACTGTGAATAAACAGAGATACCTAATATAAAATATTGCCCAGAGAGGGAATTTTAGTTTTAGTTTCTCATTTTCTATTCTACAATTCTCTTATAGAAACAATTCTCATGAAAGAGCTTAAGAGAGGCTATCTAGGTGCTACATAAAGCGACTCATTCTGAAATCAGTCAGTAAACAGCTCCTGCTTTTGCAAACATGAAAACACAACAATCTCCTGCTGATTAAGAAGAAAAGCCTGAGGGGAGCAACAAGCTCAATTGACTTGATGAGTTACTTATCTTGGCATAAAACTCAGGGAGGTTGCAAGACAAGTACCCACAGGCTGAAAAAGGCTCCATGTTTAATACTGCAATGGTCTTCCATGCTTTCAGTAAAGACTTGCAGGAATAAAGTGGCTTCATTAAAAATGTAAGAAGCTCCTCCAGAAGAACTTAAATGACTAATAATAAAATATTTTAATGCCACTCCTGAAAATTTGTGGCATTCCTCTCTGTTTTTAAAAAAGGAATGTTGTCTCATCAGTCAGCTGATCCCTAGGAAGATGAATTTAAGTTTTCCAAAATCAGATATGCAACTGCCTTTTATTTTTAAAACTTCTTAGTTCCTCTAAATGTACATATACACATCTGCTATAAGCACAGTGCTCCTATGGAGTTGACAGGTAGGTAATATATATGATCGGCAGCTAGCTCACTGTTCATTTTTTAGTGTTCTTGGGGTTGGGGAGTTGAATACAGAATTTGGTTTTTGTAACATTTTTCCCTCAGAAAAGTTATTTGATGTTTTTTATTCAGTAATTTCTGACTCTTTGTGACCTCATGGACCAGCCCACACCGGAGCCCCCTGTGAGCCATGGCCACCCCCAGGTCCTTCAAGGTCAAGCCAGTCACTTCAAGGATACCATCCATCCATCTTGCCCTTGGTCAGCCCCTCTTCCTTTTTCCTTCCATTTTCCCCAGCATCACTATTTTCTCCAAGCTTTCTTGTCTTCTTATTATGTGGCCAAAGTACTTCATTGTTGCCTCTAATATCCTTCCCTTCAGTGAGCAGTCAGGAATTATTTCCTGGAGTATAGACCGGTTGAATCTTCTTGCTGTCCAAGGCACTCTCAGAGTTTTCCTCCCACACCACAGTTCAAATGTGTCTATCTTTCTTCCCTCAGCCTTCCTTATGGTCCAGCTCTTGCATCCATAGGTTACTATGAGGAATACCATTGCTTTAAGTATGAGGACCTTCATTGCAAGTGTGATGCCTTCACTCTTCACTATTTTATCAAGATTGGTCATTGCTCTCTTCCCAAGAAGTGAACGTCTTCTGATTTCCTGGCTGCAGTCTGTGTCTGCCTGTGAGAGAAATCTCAGCCAGAAAAAAGTTTGATAAATAATAAACGGGAAACATGTTATATAGTTATTTCATGGTGAAAATGGGGGAAAGATGACATCAGAAAAGATGTGAGGTGTCAGCAATTTTTCAAATCTACATGGGAGGCAAAGTAGTAATATTTTTTTCTCTTTCTTTCTCTTTTGGTATGTTTATTGTTACATGACTTTGATTTTAATGTTAGCGGAAAACTCCTTTCCCAGATTCTTGAAATTATGATTAATGACATATATAGTACTGCTGGGTTAATGACGGGACCAATCATTTTGTTTTGTGAAACCAGTGAAATTTTAACCTGAGCTTATCCTTTTTTAGCAATTATATGAATAAACTGTAGACTCCCATAGAAAGATTTTGATGTATTTTACTGAGATTATAATTAGATATAAACAGATGATGCATACTATCCTGTTGTCATTCTTCTTGTATTACTTACACCCATGAATAAAAATGAATGGGTCTGATGATAAATATAATTAATCAATGGACAGAAATAAAATGAAAAAGATGATAGTGCTTTAATAAACAGAGAGTGGGTTCCTACCCCTCACCCCCCAACTGTGGGTAATTCTTAATCTGGAAATGCATATTAAAATGCATTAAAATGAATATTTGCATTTTCTTTCATTTGTATGAATTTATTCATATTTAGTAGGAAATAGTGGACTGAAGCTCATAGGAACAAAGATCACACAGACAATTTCTCCCTATTGAAAACAAGAAGTTAGTTTTTAAAACAGTTCCAAGACAATTTATTGTGATGGAGTCTTCAAGTAGAGATCCTACTAGTTGTATTAGAAGAAGCAGGAAATTGCTTGTGAGCAAGACTCTGATGAGGAGCAACAAAGGAAGAGAATCCGGGAAATATTTATGGAGCCCTCTGATGATGATACCTTTGAGGGTTTTGAAGGGGATTGTGGGACTGGGAGTCAGGAGGATGGGATGTCAGACTCTGGGAGTGAGGTGATGGATTGGACTAAGGTTCAGGAGATCCGGGAGATTCTTGAGGAGCCCACAAGCAGTGGTACATTTGAGGGATGGCACGGAGAAGATCCAGATGGATCCTGGGGAGTTATAGGTTTGGATAGAAGGTGGTCTGGCTGGAAAGATCGTAGAAGGGCTGCAGCTGGAGGTGGGGCGTTGGGTGACTCCAGCTCTGATGAGGATTTGCAGCAACCAGCTGTGGATGGGCGTTGGCTGGCTCAAGTTCAGAGGAGGACTTGTAGATAAAAGTAAGTGTGTTGCTAATATAACTTTGCAATCAGCAAGGTGTTTTGTTGGGCGCTTTTTGGGATCTCTGTTCAGAAGATGTGTTTGGAAGACTGCTTTGCGATGTAAGTGTTAACCTGGGTTTTTAGTGGCAACGGGGGCTGGCATTGTGTGGGTTTGTGCTGGATTGTCTTATGTTGGTTTTATACATTAGCTGCTGGCTTGCCTCCGTCACTTTGGCTCTTTGTGTTTACCTTGGACTGGAATTCGTGACTGTGACTTCTTCCTGACGACCTGGACTGGAATTCGGTGACTGTGACTTCTCCCTGACGACTTGGACTGGAACTTGACGCCTGTGACTTCTCCCTAAATATGCGGACCAGATGTGGCAGCTGTGACTTCTCCTTTACAACATGGTTTTGCTTTAGCAATGTTTTGGGGCATTGTGTGGCCATTGGTCACTGTGGGTTACTGCTGGTAGCTTTCATGTGTTTGTTTAGCTCCAACCAGCAGGTGGGGCGAGTTTACAGCCTTTTCAACTAAATTTGTTTTAATCTGGATTATTTCCCAGGACAATCCAGATTATATCCCAAGTTTGGGTCTTTTGAGTTCTTTTTGGACATTGTTACCTCACACTGAAGAGAAAGTGTTTTGAGTCTCCTTTTGGTTGTTTCTTAGGCTCTTTTCTGTTGTTTTTGCAATAAACTGAGTTGTTTATATTGGCTGGTGTCTGACTCAAAACACAATTATAAACTTTATTGCTTACAATAAAAGGCTAATACAGTCCTCCACGACTATTAATAGCAAATGACATAATAACGGTTAATAAAAGTATGCAAAACTAATGAAGATCGAACCAGAGTTTTGTTTAAAGCAGCCACCTAGATAAATTGAAAATTGTTCCCAGACTGCAGGGGACATTTTGAGACATTTGAAGGGAATTTTTAAAAAAGAAAAGAACATTGAAATAAAATATTAAAACATGGCAGGAGGTGGTCCTTGAGAGCTACAATATTATGCCCAGTTCATTTTTTTCTTTTCTGTATATTTGGCAAGATTCAGTCCCTTTTTTAATGAATTCCCAGAAATAAATGCAAACTAGACAATTCGTGTTGTTAATCCCAAAGTATCACTGTTTTTGGCAAGATGCTCCTTATGAGTGTATCTGGTACCCAAGAGATCAACTCGTGTTGAACATGGCTATGAACAAACCGAACATGGCTATGTCTCTACCTCAGGGCATATGCCATGGCAATAGATGCTGCAAAGAATGTTTTCTTTGCAGCTAATATTGCGTCTGCATTACAGGGAGCTTACTACTCCCATGTTGAGTCAGCTCCACTGGCTGCCGATATGCTACCGAGTCCAATTCAAAGTGCTGGTTTTGACCTATAAAGCCCTAAACGGTTCTGGCCCAATCTCTTCCTAAGAACCAGTAAGATCACTAAGATCATCTGGTGTGATGCCTCATGGGCCTTGTAGTCCTGCTCCCAGTACCATCGTGGCTAATGAAGACGAAAACATGGGTTTTTCGCTGGCTCAGTAAGAGCCGGAATCTTTCCAGATGCCTGATGTTGATGTTTTTCCCCAAGAACCCATTAAAACAGACCTTGAGCAGCTCTCACCCCCTTTTGCTAGGAGACAGTCCTATACTGCAGACAGGGGAGTGAAGGAACAGGTTCGCAGGAGTTTGAGAATTGCAGCTAAACAAGACACTGATTAGCCATGTTTTCCCCTGGGAAAATCTAGGGAGTCTCACATCTGGAGAAAGCTGGGTTTCGTTTCCTGTTCTCTAGGGAAAGAGAACGCTGGACACCTGCTTGGCAGGAAAACGGGGCCCAGATATAGGTGCCTGGCACGGTAGGTTCCGTGCGGAGTCAACAGAGCAGCTTCAGGAGTGATTTCGTGTTTCCAGCCTTGTGTGGACTTCGCAAAGTCCGCAAATCCAGTTTCCTTGCCTTGCCTATCCAAGTATTCAAGAATTGCCTTGCCTCGTTCCTAGTCACGGACCTTGTTCCTAGAATCAAGTTTTGTTTCCAGCCTTGTTGTAGATTTACCTTGGACCTTGAAAGACCCTGGACAATTCCCCACACTATTGCTTGGCAATAGTGTGTGTTTCGGTTTATTGGATTTTATCTTTGGACTCTAATATCATTTATTGGACAAAATATTTCTGGACTATATTTGACCTCATTTGATAGGTCTGCTTCTGGACTATATTTTCTACTTGTTTTTATTATTCTTATATATTTCCTTAATAAAGATATTAGATAGTTATTGGCCTCCGTGTTCGGTTCTTGGTGCTCCGTTGTGATGCCTCATGGGCCTTGTAGTCCTGTTCCTAGTGCCATCGAGGCAGATGAAGACGAAAACATGGGGTTTTCGCCGGTTCAACATGAGCCGGAGTCTTTTCACCTGCCGGATGTTGATGTTTGTACCCAAGAATTCAGTAAAACAGACCTTGGGCATTCCTCGCCTCCGTTCCCTAGGAGAGAATCCCATTGTGCTGACAGAGGAGTCAGGGAACAGAATTGCAGGAGTTTACGGATTGCAGCCAAACAACAGGCTGATTAGACCTGCTTCCCTTGGGAAATTCTAAGGAGTCTTGCATCTGGACAAAGTTGGGTTTCGCTTCCCGTTCTCTAGGGAAAGAGGTTGTTGGCAGGAAAACGAGACCCAATATAGGTGCCTGACGCGGGAGAATCTTTGCGGAGTCAACAGAGCTGCTTCAGGAGTGAGATTGTGTGTGGACTTCGTAACCCCAGTTCCTTGCTTCCCGGATCAAGAATTCAAGTACTGCCTTGCCTTGCTGTTAACCACCGACCTTGTTCCAAGATTCACTGTTTGCCTTGTTCCTAGTCACGGACCTTGTTAAAGAACCAAGATTATTTCCAGCCTTGTTGTCAAGTTTCCTTGGACTCCTAAGACTCTGGCATTTCCCCACACTATTGCTTGGCAATAGTGTGTGTTTCGGTATTGGATTTAAACTTTGAACTCTAATATCATTTATTGGACAATACAATTTTGGACTGTTTTTGACCTCATTTGAAAGGTCTGCTCCTGAACTATATTCTTCACTTGTTTTTATTACTTTTATATATTTCCTTAATAAAGATATTAGATAGAGATTGGCCTCTGTGTATGGTTCTTGGTGCCCTGCTGCCAGGGGTCTGACATCCGTTGCCTTGGCGTGACATCTGGAGAGGCCCTGCTCTCGGTCTCACCTGCCTCACAGGCGTGGCTGGTGGGAACGAGGGACAGGGCCTTCTCGGTGGTGGCTCCCTGGCTGTGGAACGCCCTCCCTGGAGATATCCGACAGGCTCCTACCCTGCTGGGATTCAGAAGGGCCGTGAAAACATGGTTATGTGCCCAAGCTTTTGATGAGTAAATGACAAAGTTGACATGGCCTGATTTAAGGATGAAGCATGAGGATCTCGGATGAATGGAATTAATTATATATACATTTTTAAGGTTTTTATAATGTGTTTTAACAACGTTATTAATGGATCTATTTATATTGTTATGTTTTTATGATTGCATTTTGGGCATTAAATTTTTCCAATTTTTGTAAGCCGCTCTGAGTCCCCTCGGGTGAGAAGGGTGGGGTATAAATGTTGTAAATTAATAAATAATAATAAATACTTACTTTAAAAAATCTTTTATTTCTATCACACAGATCAAGACAAGGGCATTTGTAGAGTTTTGAAAGTTGCTCTAAAGTCAATCACCATGTGTACAGGTTCCCAAACAGTTATCATTCAGTTTATACTTTTAAGTACTTTTTCCCCTGTTTCTCAAGAGCAACAGATAGCTCCATGTAGTTACTTTAAAAAATCAGAAGTGTGCTAAAAGTCATTGGTTGGTGTTACTCAGGACCTTTCCACACAGCCTTATAATCCAGAATATCAAGGGAGAAAATCCCACAATATCTGCTTTGAAGTGGGTTATCTAAGTCCACACTGCCATATATTCCAATTTAAGGTAGATAATGTGGGATTTTATTCAGCTGCATTGAAGGGGCCTAAATGAATGTTCCCATTTGACAAACCAAGAGCTACTATGTGTTTTAGGAGAATAAATACATATTTGATCTTGCCAAAATACATCTAAAATACTTGAAGAGAAGGAAAACAGGGAGTCTAAAGTAACATGTGATTTCTGGTTTCCTGTTTAGTGACATATGCCAATGCAAGTTGTATTACACATGAGAGACCAAAAACTCGTCAATGTGCAAAGGATGTACAGCCAGTCCCCAAGTTACAAGCATCTGACTTACAAAATAAATGCTACAGAGTTGTTACCCTTCCCTATGCTATCTACTACCTCTGTACCATATAATATATTTCTCTGCAAGCTGAAACACATATATACTATGCAGAGAAAATGCTGGATTGCATTGGTTAGTAACAATGTTCAGACTGCTAGAGAAAAGATTTTCTATGCCCCAGATATATTGAGAACCAGACTACTGTAGGTAAAATGGAGATATTTATCCAGAGCCTCCTCTCTTTCTTATGATGGATTTTTGTATAAAAAAGCAGGGTACTTGTAGCTGACGCTGAACTTTCTTCTGCCATCATTATAAGAACAAAAAGTAATGTGCAAGCTATTAGACTTGCCTTTCCTGAGATAATCTGGATGCAATGAGTTTTGCCCCCCACGCTTGCAGTTTTTCAGCCCACAGAGCCGTTTCCATTATAGTTATGAGAAGAGAATATTTGGAGGCATCTGTGCGAAGGGCAGCTCTTTTTTCAGGATGATCAATCAATCTACTTGTATAAAAGCGAAGCCGTGGCGGTTTGCCCTCTATTCAGAAAGACGGTTCAGAAGGTAGCCTTCTGTCTGCTATAACCACCGGACACCTTTTCACAGGGAGAAGCCATTAGTCTTTGCCCGTTTTCCCTTTCTCATCAATCTTTTCAGAAACCTGTCTGAAAACCACTGTCCCAGCATGGATACTGAAAAGTGAGAACATTTTGGTTGCAATGCTCACCCTGCTGTGGTAATTGCTGTGCTATTAGCCACCTTTGTAGCCTTTTCAGAGTTCCAAGCCAACATTAATTAGGCTTACAGCCTACCCTGTGGAGCAGCACGGTGCATCCTTTTAGGTACTTACAGTCTTGTTGGCTATAAACAATCCATCTCAGCAGTTAATACAATAACTGGGCAAATCCTTGCAATATTTGTGTAGGAACAATGTTTGTAAAAATTCTCCTAATGGTGAACCTACATTCATAATATAGGTCGAAACCCCTTTGATTTCTATAGCTCAATGCGATGAAATCTTGGGAGGTGTAGTTTGGCAAGGCACCAGCACAACTAGGCACAGCAGGCCAAAAACCTTGTAAAACTACAATCCCAATGATTTCATAGCAATTGAGTAATGGCAGTTTAAGTCACTTCAAACTACATCAATTTCACAGGGTTGATGCACCCTTAATCTCATTTCTAGAGTTCACATGAGGTATATCTTTGGTGAAGTTGTTTGCATAGAGACATACTGTCAGTTATTGAATGGTTAAAATGCAAAAAACAAAACAAAAAAAAACTTGCCCTACCTCAAAGAAATCTCCCTAATAAATAAATTAGAAGTGTTCTTTAAAATACTAAGGGACATTTATCATGTATGAGATGAAAACATGTGATATTCAAGAGCGTATTGTGATTGAGATATTCTCATAACATTTAAAATTAAAAAAGTAATAAAACCACTGACATATCCTATTTAAATTAGTTACTTGCCAATGCACTGGTGTTTATTCAAAAAATGTGTGTGTTTTTCTCCAGAGTGGTCAATTTACCTGCAGGGTCCAATGCTCTGCAAAGAGGTTTTAATATTATTCAGAAGATGGAAAGTGGTTTGCACTTGTGAACAGGGACAGAGAGATGAGTTTATTTCCATCTTTCCTTCTATTTGTGATCTTTCTTTCACAAATGAAGCTAAGGAATTTTAGTTTTAATATTTTATTAAATAAATGTAATTAAAACATAGAATCAATAAAAACAGAAATATAAAACACATTTTTTAAAAATATATAAAAAATGAAGACCCATCCAGTGGAAAGTTATTTCTACAGCAAAAGAGGTCAATTGTCAAAAGCTATGGATGTTCCTAACCTGGGAGTTGAAGAGGAATTAAAGCAGCTAGGGTGCAACAATTTCATGGTAGCTTTGGGGCTTCTGTTTCAGAGTTAACTGAGGAGATCTTCCCTGCTCCAAATGTTTTTAGTAGCCTGCTTGTTCTACCATGCATTGCTTGGTATTTTTTGTAAATAAAAAGCAGATGTTACAAAGAGACTCTTCAATGTTCTCTCATCCAAAGGAAGCTAAATGCTTCAGTGGTGCCCCTGGACTTTCATTGTACAGAGAACTGAAGAAGTGCTTCAGAACAGATAAAATACCAAACCCTTTGGTATTTAGCAGCAAACATATTTGTAAAACTGGATGCTGGTATTTTTTTCCACCTTTCTGCACATTTGCTTTCATATTTGTGAAATGTATATAAGATACTCTGATACTCGAGCCACTTGAGATGTTGCCAAAGAAAGGCATTTCGGTAAAAATAAACAAACAAAAATAAGAAAGCTATTAATTTTAATGTGTGTGTTAGGCATACTCCAGGCATTTAAGATTGATTTAACCAAAACCCTAATTTTTTACACATTCAAAATAGATTGTCTTGATGTAGTTCCCTAACCTCTTAATCACAGAATTGACAAAGACCACAAATGATTGCTTATGCTTTTGCCTTAGGATCATCTAGTTCCCTGGTCAAGAGGAAGGATCACTCAGCAAACATCCCTTCCACAAATAATTTTGTCTATATCAAGTGTGCTCAAATTATAAAGCAAAGATTTATAAAATGTCTGGTTTTTCTGTTTGCTTCTGGATGCAAGAAATGAGGGCTACTGGCCTTAAAGTCACCATAAGTCAGAAATGACTTCAAGGCACACAACAATAGTTAGTAAGCAGACCATATTTTCACTTAGTGGCTCATAAGATCTTTGCAACCTGCTCTATCAGAAGACAAGCAAGTTGAACAGTGAAATATTAGCAGAAATAATTATTCTAGACCACACAAGAATGTGAACAAACCTTGGTCTTGAGGGGGAAGATAAAATGGTCCGGCCTATTCAACTACTCAGTCTTGGGAAGAGGGAGAACTTCTCTCTAATTACAGAGATTATGGTATTGGTAAGGCTTCTAACTTTGTGATGGTCCAACTAGTTTTACCTCAGATTCCCTTAGCTTCCTGGAGAGAACTAGATGGGGTCTGACCTAAGGTTCTGTGTAGATGAGCTCTGGAGAGAACCCACAAGCAATGTCCAAGAGATCAAGATTAATAAACATCCTGAACCCAGGACCCACACCAACTGTTTTAAAGCTGTGATAAAAGTATTACAGTTAGGTAACCACATGTCTATAAACTTCCTTGAGGATAACACAAATTCAAAAATTACAAGGGTGGGTGAATGAGAAGATGTGCAAACCACAAGTGCAGAGTAGCAAGCCCTGATACACATTATATATCTCCCTGCTCAACTCGTGTAAAACATTTATTCACTCTGGCCAGGCAAACCCAGGCAATGAGTTCAAACTTATAGTTTATGATTTCATCACATGCATCCCCCCCCCCAATTTCCACTTACTTCTAAAACAGATCATAGATCAGTGATTCCCAAAGTGGGCGCTACCACCCCCTGGTGGGCACTGCAGAGATCCAGGGGGGTGATGATGGCACCTATTAGGACATGGGGGCGGGGCCAGGGGAGGGGAGGGGTCTCTTCCCAAGTGCCAGAGACAGGGCTGAGCACCTGAGGCGCCTGTTAGAACACAGGGGGCAGAGCTAGAGGAGTGGGTATGGCTTCTTCCCAAGAGCCTGAGACAGGGCTGAGTATCTATACCTCTCCTGAGGCGCTTGTTGGGACACAGAGGGAAGAGCTAGGGAAGTGGGCGGGGCCTCCTTCCAAGAGCCCGAGACAGGGCTGAGCCTCTATATCTCTCCTGAGAGGTCTTTTAGGACTAAAGGTCAGGGCTAGGGTGGGGGCGGGGCCTCTTCCCAAGAGCGCGAGACAGGGCTGATTCCTCCCCTGAGGCACTTGTTAGAACACAGGGGCGGGGTATAGAGGTTCAGCCCCATCAGGCACTTGGGAAGAGACCCCGTCCCCTCCTCTAGCCCCACCCCTTGTGTCCTGGCAGGCGCCGCAGGACAGGGAAAGAAGCTCAGCCCTGCCTCAGAGCTCGTAAGTCCGCCCATCCCAGTCCTGGCAGCCCATTTGTGGCCCTGCCCATCTCCCCCTTCCAGCCCTGCGTCTTGGACTTGGGGAGAGGCTCAGCCCTGCCCTCTTGAGCAGGAGCCACACCCACCCCTCTAAGCCATTCCCCCCTTTCCAAGGGACGCTGAATAATATTTTTTCTGGAAAGGGGGTGGTAGGCCAAATATGTTTGGGAACCACTGTCATAGATGAACTAACATATGATGAAGGCAGACTTCCAACTGTCATTCATGGTGTTTCATCAGAAGTGTGGAGAAATGGGGAAAACTGAAGCTCGTAACACCCCTAAGCAGCGCGAACACTGGAAACCAACACGGAGGCCAATAAACAATCTAATATCTTTATTAAAACAATAAAAGTTCTAAACAAAAATAAGCAGAGTCCAGCAGTTGGCCTTTTAGAGAAGATCAAAATTAGTCCAATAAAATGAAGTTATATGTCCAGTATTAGAGTCCAAAGTCTATAATCCAAATAACCAAAACACACTCAAACTCTTGGAAGTTTGAGTGGGGAAACAGCAAGGTTTCACAGGGAGATTCTTGAAGTAAAGTCCAGAACAAGGATTCAAGGCTAGGCAAGGTATTTATTGGTGGATCTGAAACGCAGTCCAAACTTGGCAAAGAGTGGGACGCAACTCCCAGTCTACTCGTGAGTAAGTGCACCGGAGGGCAGCTTGGAAGCTCAGGAACAGGAGACGATGTTCTTCAATCAATAGTCACGTTGACACCGCGATAGGGAAAACTCAGTGCAGAACTTTTATGGAAGTTCAAGAGCTCCCCCCAAGCAGGTGTTTGACTCCCCAAATCTTCCCAGAGAACGGAGCTGTTTCAACATCGTACCAGATGCCTGCCTCCCCGAAACTTCCCAAGGGAAACGGTTTAGCCACCATCACCTCTCTCCACTAATCTCGCGCTTCTCCTTAAAATCTGCTTTTGGGAGCAATCTGTTTTGAGAAAAGCCCTTCTATCAAACACCAAGCTTTCTGGAGAAACAGGCTCTGTTTCAATTGGTTCTGGCACGAAAATGTCAACAGGAGACATCTGGAAAGGGACGGAATCTTGCTGAGATGGAAGAAAGCCCAAATCCTCTTCAGTTTGATCTATGATGGCTGCGGGGTCATGGGCCAAAGATCCCTGAGACATCACAGGACAAATCATCTTCTGAACTCCTGATGCACCTGGAAATGGGAGAAAGTGCTTTAAAACATGTGGGATGGGATCTGTCAGATTCACACACGTTAAATCATTTCAATTACATGGAGGAATGGGCATGATTTGGATCTTCTCTAGAGTAACGGGATTGAGGGGGAAAGTAAAGCATCCTAGAAATGGTATCCATCTTAAGAAAGGTACCTTGGGTCCCCTTTGGAGGAAAAGGACTGAAAGAGAAAGAAAAGTATCTCAGAAGTGGTGTATATCTTAAGAATGGTGCCTTGAGTTTTCTCTAAGCAGCTGGTTTAGAAGAGAGGATAGAAGTAAGTGAAACTTTATTTATATCCTGCTCCATCTCCCCATGGGGACTCTGGGTGGCTCACAACATAAAAAGGCAAACATTCAATGCCATAAAGATACATCAATAAATTAAGCAATACAAACAAACAGTACAAACATTCAATCAGATAACAAATCACAATAAGAGCAGTAAACATATTACACAATATAAATAAAAACAGGGTTAAAAGCCATGTCCATATTCCATTCCTTGTAACCATTTGCCTCTCCATAGGTCTAGGTCAGTGGCTCCCAACCTTTGGACCTCCAGATGTTTTTGACTTCAGCTCCCAGAAATCCCAGCTGTTAGGAACTGTAGGAGCCAAAGTCCAAAACATCTGGAGGCCTGCTGGTCTAGGTGCATAAGATGGTTTTTATTGCTTCCTAAAAGAGGAGAGTGATGGGGCCACTCTGATCTCCTTTGGGAGGGAGTTCCAGAGGTGGCGGGGGGGGGGGGCAATTGAAGAGAAAAGGTGATCCTGTGTGATGGGAGCAAGTAAATTCTCCATCTTCTTCAAAGATGAAATTCCATGCAAAGACGATGATTCTACACACAAGAAGATGACTTCCCCTGCTTTCCCCAGCTCCATCTGATTAAGTCTTTAATGTCATTGGCTGACTTTCCCTCTTCCTCCCCAGATTGCCAAATGGAGCCACAGAGGCCATTGGAGGAAGAAAACTGATCCCAGCTTGCTGGCTACCCACAGCCACACAACTCCACAACTGCTCTGATCTGCAAAAGGTCTGTGCGGTAAGTCACATAGCTCTTTTTACTCTACAATGTAAAAATATCCCCAGAAGACACTAGACATTCTCAGTCTGAAGGGAAAAAATTGGCTCTTCCTGATACTATAAGATCATGACCAAGTTATTACAATGATAATGATGCAGTGTACTGCTTTAAGGTCCTGTACTACTCCATCTATTCTATAAACTTTCAATATCTTCAATAATATGTATATACTACTGTCTAAACAGACAAGTTTCTACTAGAGTTGGACTGGCATCATACAGCATGAGTGGCAATCAAGAGGATTTTATTTGTTTATTTAGTGTGAAAAACATTGCATAAATAAGTATAAAACTAATAAAATAGAGGGAACACAAGTGGCTAAATAATTTTTGACCAAATTGTCTGTAGCTTTCAACAATTCTTCCTCTATACATGTGGCAGGATAATGTGGACAAGCATACAGATGTGGAGTTGTCTCCTCTGCTCCACAGTCACACAGATGGAGGATTCTTCTAGGTAGTGTCATTTTGCCAGATTGTCTTTTGATCTGCCCACTCTGCTTCTGAGTCTATTCAGGGACTTGCAAGTTGCCCATTCTTGGTTTGCCCCTGGAGGCAGACCCTCATGGGGGGGGGGGCATCCAGTTGGGATTGCCTGGTTTAGCTGCCCAGAGGAATGCTCTTGCTGCTGTTGGAGGAACATTCAGAGGAGTGGTGGTTCTCATGAAGCTTTTCCTTGATTTGAGTCTACTGGGAGGAGGCTGATAGCCATGCAAAGGATGGTTTTCACAATGTTCAACCTTATTGCTCTCACAGTTAGCAACAATTTCCCATCACTCATTAGGGGGACATGGAAAGAGCCTCCTCGAAGACTGAGTAAATACAGTTCGGCATTCTCTGGGCAATTTTTATTGTAAATGGCTAATCTTTCCAAACCAAAAGCATGTCAGAATAATAGTTATTGTAGTGTATGAAATGTTCACTCATTGTTAAAGTGAATGTGTGTGGTGCTTCGGTAAGCATTCCAGCACAGGAATGGTTAACTGCATACTGACAGGAATGCAGCTTCTGTTTTGCTTACATAGCAGACTTAAGTCACTGAGAATGGAATTTGAGAGGTGCTAAGTTTACTGATAAGCTTCTTTGAAAGTTGCCATTAATTCTGCTGTAGAAGAGACATGTGTGTTAGCTGCGCATCTGCATATAGTTGTAAATAAAGCTCTGAACCGCCAACTTCAGCTGACATCTGACTGATGGGAGTTCATTCTTTCTGTGAGACTGGACAGATCGCCAGATCTTTGGAAGGAGAGGAACTGAGACAGGGAAAAGATATATGTCTCAATTAGCCTCTCACACACTGACAAGGGTTACCGGACTCCAGCACGCACCTGCCACACAGTGAAGATAAGGCCGATTTGGTGCTGATCAGCTGTGGCCAGGAGTGCTTCCAGCTGGTAAGATGACCCAATGCTCCAGAGACCAGAGATGCTGCTGGAGATGTGTGACTGCCGTGAATCTGCTCCAAAGATGCTGTGTGAGTAGCAGATGGGCTTAAAACTCAAGGCTCTGAGGGTCACAGTGCAGCAGTTCCTGTGAGTCAGGTGGATTGGATTACAGGCCTGGGAGAGATTTGAGCAGAGATGGTGCACGGAAATCCCATCAGTGTGTTGGAGAGACTCCCAGATTCTAACTATTTGCAGTGATCCATAATGATGGAGAATCTACTGGCTTAAGAGGGACTTGAGAGGACCATTACTGGGGCTGATGCGAACCAGGAATGGATTAAGAAAGCTAAGGCAACCATTCTCTGCCTTCAGGCAAACCAGTTCGTACATGTAAGAAATAGGAATACTGCCCAGGAAGTCTGGCAAGCCCTGAGGGAAGTTCATCAGAGGAAAACCTGTATGTCTCAGATAATTTGTACTAAGAGACTGTACAACACAAAGCTGAGGAGGGGCCAGAATGTTAGACAACAATGAAACAGCTTTTTGTTGAGAATGAAGAGAGAGGTGTGGATTTCACAGAGGCCCAGAAGTGCTACGTGATGTTGGCCAGCCTTTCTGATGATTGGGATTTTCTAATACATGCATTCCAGAATTTGAGGGTCCAAGACTTGTCGTTGGACTTAGTCTGTGGCAGAATTCTGGAGGAACTTGACCGTAGATCGTTCGAGAAGTCCCAGAAGCAGTAGGAGACCAAGTGTCCCCAGGAAGGGGCGCAAGAGACAGGCTTCAGTCCAGAAGGTGAGCCTGAGAACCAGCAGACATCTGCATTCGGAGTCAAAACACTGCTGTGTTTTGCATGTAACAAGGCAGGGCATATTGTCAGGAATTGTCCCAATGCCAAGAAGAAGCCATCCAGAGAGACAGCTTCCCGTGGGAAAGGCAGAGGTGAGAGAACAACAACAACAACAACAACAACACAGGATCATGTGTTCATGGCAGCCAACAGTGTGGTTACAGAAGAGAACAAGTGGCTCCTAGACTCTGGAGCAACTCACCACGTGGTGACAGATATCACGAAGTTGAAGGATCTGAAGGATACGCCAGGTACAACAGTGACTTTGGCAGATGGAACTGTAAAAACCTTTGATAAGTGTGGGACTGCTTACATCCCATGTTTGGGAGTGAATTGGGAAAATGTGCTTTGTGTCCCAGAGTTAAAATCCAATTTGTTAAGTGTGACAACATTAACAGAATTTGATTATAAAGTGGTCTTTAAAGAAATCTATTGTTATGTTATTAAGGAATGCCGAATTGTCGGCAAAGGTGTCAAAACAAACAAATTGTATGAGATGTTTGAAAATAACAATTGCAAAGATCCTGCAAAGGTTCTTTGTGTAAAGAAACAGATTGTGCATGACAGGTGTATTCATCATCTACATAGGGTCATGGGTCATGCTGATATAACACTGTTAAGGCAAACGTTAGATACGTGCACAGTTTTCCAGTGTGAGAAAGGTGACAATTTGCTAGATTGTGCAGTGTGCCAAGAGGTGAAAGTCAAGCTAATTGAATTTATAAAGAAATCAAAAATCAAAGTCAGTCAAATGTTTGAATCTGTTCATGTGCATGTTGCAGGACCCTTTAATAAGAGTGAAGGGGGGTCCATTTATGCATTGTTGATAGTCAAAAGATTGACCAGATCTGGTTACATTTATTTCCTTAAAGAGAAGTTATGCCATACATGAATAAGTGGCTGAACATGATTGAAAGAGTATATGAAAAACATACGAGTACACACATTTTTGATAAAGGCGTTGATATTTGTGCTGCAGAAATGAAAAAGTTGTTGAACACCAAAGATGTGAAAATCAAAAATATCCAATCCTACAAGCTGTATGAGGAAGGTATTGCAGAAAAGAAAATGCAGGTCTTGCAGCAAATGAAAGATTGTTTGATTAGAGATTCCAAAAGTTCAAACAAAAATTGGCCTGAGGCTCTACATACAAGTAATTTCATTGTCAATCGTTTGTGGGATGAGTGCATTGATGATATCCCATTTAAAAAGATGAATAATAGAGCTCCAAATCTGAGATATTTAAAGATTTACAGACAGTTTGGATTAATTAATTGTATTAATTCCTGAAAACCAGAGGGCAAAAGGTGAGCCAAAGTGGCACAGAATGAGGTTTCTGGGTTAATACTAAGATAAACTGAAGTTTCACAGTAGTTATGGGAGAGTCAAATACTCAAAGATTGCATATTTTGAAAAAGATGAAGGCTGGGATAGACTGCATTTGAACAAGGAGGTTCTAAATTGTGATCCTAAGCAAATAGAAAGTGCTAAAGTAGAAAGTCCTTCAAATGGAGGGGGAAATGGCAATGTTGCAGACAGTAAGAAACAGGTAATTAAAGAAGAAAAAGACACAACCCCTCAGAAGGGAAAAACTCAAATGCCACGCAAGAAGCAGCCAGCCACTACGCCCAAAGGTTCAGTTAAAAAGGATCAAGAGCCACAAGTGGAGCGGTCTAGTGGGTCTGCAGAAAGTAGTAAAAGTCCAGTTGAAAAGTTTATCATACCCAAAATGTCTACAAGAAATTGTACTTCACCGCTTGAAGTCATTAATTCTAAAAATTGGCCAAAGTGTGCCTGAATGTGAGTGTGTGAGGCAAGGTGTGCAAGAGCACGTGTAGACAAAATAAGTGATCAAGTGATCAAAGGTGTAATGTAATCAGTATAATTGCAAGGTTGTCTGAACGGAGAGTGTGAAAGTTCACATGTTCAGATTATAAAGTTGTCAAGAACGATTGAGAGTTTGAAAGCAGAATGCAGCACAAGAGTGAAGTGGTAAAAGGACTAATGAGTGATCGAGTTGTGTATGAAAGGCTTGCATGGTCTGAGATTGATTGTAGACATGCAGTGCAAAGATTTAATAATAATAATAATAATAATAATAATAATAATAATAATAATAATAATAATAATAAACTTTATTTATACCCCGCCACCATCTCCCCGCGGGGACTCGGGGCACGTCACCTGGGGCAAGGCCTGAACAATACAATTGAGCGAAAAACCACAGCATAAATATAATTCACAATATACAAAAGATAAAACAGTAACACAATAAAAACAAGAGTTTACAAAAATTAATAATATCAATCCAGGTACAGTTCTGTCATCTGCACAGGTGGAGGAACTGCAGCAGCTAAATAAGAATAACGTAAGTTAAAATACATAAGTGATGAGGACCTAGAATTAAAATGCCATCTGACACTGATTTGAAAAGATAGATTTTTCGATTAGATTTGCCAGTTAGGAACACAGACATCTGGTACACATGGTAAAAGAAAAGGATTCACAGGAATCAAGGATTCAAAGGGGTGAATCAACACAAGTAGTAGTGTGAAAGGGTTTTCAAAAGTCATGAAACAGTGTGTTAATCAATGTAATGTTTGTTGTGAAGAAATGAGAAAAAACGATTGTAAGAATAAAGATGTGATGCAAGAGTTGTATTTGCATGTAGTTGAAACTGCATAATGCATATGTGTAGCCTATGGTACTCCAGGAGACAGGGAGTTGAGTGATGTGTTATTGAGTAGAGGAAATGTGTTAAAGTAGTTGAAATGCCCAATGTAGTAGCTTTAACAACGAGGTTCCATTTTAGGAGGGGCATTGTTAGAGTAATGGTTATTGTAGTGTGAAATGTTCACTCATTGTTAAAGTGAATGTGTGTGGTGCTTCGGTAAGCATTCCAGCACAGGAATGGTTAACTGCATAGTGACAGGAATACAGCTTCTGTTTTGCTTAGGTAGCAGACATAAGTCAATGAGAATGGAATTTGGGAGGTGCTAAGTTTACTGATAAGCTTCTTTGAAAGTTGCCATTAATTCTGCTGTAGAATAGACATGTGTGTTAGCTGCACATCTGTACATAATTGTACATAAAGCTCTGAACCCCCAACTTCGGCTGACATCTTACTGATGAGAGTTCATTCTTTTTGTGAGACTGAACAGATTGCCAGATCTTCAGAAGGAGAGGAATTGCGACAGGGAAACGGTATATGTCTCAATTAGCCTCTCACACACTGACAAAGCATGGCTTTTAAATATTTTATCAAGAGAATGCAACCATAATTTAATTGTTCAATTGTTTTCAGTTCAACCCAAGTGTACCCTATAACCCACTATCAGGATTATTAGGTTTATTAACTATCCCTTACTTTACTCTGTGCTCCTCTTCATCACTTTCGGTCTATCTTTTCTTGATCTTTTAGAAAGATTAATTGAGTTTGTTACTTCATATAAAGGCTACACCACTATCACCTAAGGTTGCAGAGTAGATCATACCACTGCATTCATATATATAAAATTTCTTCCACATAGATTATGAAGATTGCCACTGTGAATTAATAGTATCGTTATTTTTGAAAATTCAGTCGTGTGATCAAGTGCAGTCTGAAGTAATGCAGCCATGTTTATATATAGTCAATTGTAGTTCAGAATGGGTTCAGCAATGTCCTAATTGTAATCCACGATTGGAAACTCAATAGTTCCCCCCAAGAAATCAAAGTCTGTCCATGAAACAAAAGCAGGAACACAACGCTGCAAAACAGCAAACCCCAAATCCACTTGAAAAGTCTCATAGCAGGAGTAAGAAAGCAAGGCAACCAAGGCAAAGTTAACCTCGATTCAGGAACAGGATAACTTGGTATCAGGAGAGGTCTACTCGGGAGTCGCAGCTTTCCTGGAACTGGAAACCTGGCACGGAAACAGGAGACAAGGCAAGGAGCTGGAAACTGGAACCTCTTCAGAGGAAAGGCAAAGTTGACACCGCAATGAGAATACAGTGAGGGGCACTTTTAAGGACACCCAAGTCTGCAAAATTAAGGAGTATGGGACCCACAAAACGTTCTCATGGGAAAGTTAGCCATTATCCAATTTGAGAGCTAACCTTCGACTCCCTCTCACTCCCTCTCACCTGCTCCTGTCTCTTGTAACAAATTCCTTCCGATTAAAAGCTTTATCTTCACCCAGGTCAACACCATCTGGTGTAGGTAACAAAGAGGAGACTGGAATGTTCATTAATTAGCGGTTCTTCTGAAACAACCATATCAGGCAGCTGCAAAGCTAAGGGGCCCCTGTCCGGGGCAGAAATGTCTGCAAAATCTGCAGCAGCATCTGTTTCCAACTCCATCTCTTGATAGAATACAGGCCATGATGGCTGAGCTACAACACACATTAGGCCTTTGTCTTTGGCCATCAAATTGGACAACCCATCCATAATTTCCATTAGAAGCAATTTATGCTTGATTTGAAAGCCAGACTTTCATTAGGAAATGTTGCATTCATTAATGTTCTCTTCAAACAATGAAATACTAATGAAATGAATGCAATGGGAAGGCATGGAACATATAGGAAATGCAATAACCCCTAAATATTTGATTCTTGGCTCCTTTTTCTCCCTTTCACTGAATGGTCCATGTCCAACTGATTTCCCATTAGCTTTCAACAACAGGGAAGATAGTGCAATGATTCTTTATCAATACCTTTGACATAGAAAAACAACACAAAAATGTAGCTTTATTAAGATAATTAAGCCTGATTGTTATATTTTCTGAATCACGGCTTATTGTGTAAATGGTATCATTTACCATCAGAGTTTCATATTATTTCACATTTCTTCCAGGGACTAAAATGATGTATTAATTCACTATTGTGTAAAAAAATTAAAAGAGTCACTTTCTGATTAAATATAAACACTTATTATTCATGCAGTATTTTTTATCATAACTTCTGAATTCTAACATTAGAACAAAATCAAGGCCTGTTTATGCAATCTTTTCCATCACTTCATTTCCATATTAAGGAATTCTTCTGTTTATATTTAATCAAAGAACAATATTCTTGCATAAGCGTTCCTTGAAAGCTGTCAAGTTCATTATTTTACCCCAAGGAACGATTGTGAAATGGCCCAAAACATTAATTATAATAAATCCCTAATTCAAAACCCATGCTACTCATTAAATACAATAACTTATGTTTAGCCTATTCCCTTCTTTATTGTTTTACCTTGGAGCAGGCTATCATTTATATGGAATGGAGTACTGTTCATATTTTTTTTAAAAGAAAACACTGCCTTTGATTGCACTGATGTTTATTTTCTTTGGATCAATTGCTGTGCGTATGGTAATAGAAGAGATACCAGCTGATGTAGAGCACAGTAGAAGGCAATATGGGAACAGATCATATCTAGGTGACATAACTTTTGAAATGAGAAAAGCTAAAGAAATCACAGAAATGTTGAACCTGAATGCTCATTCAAAGATTATTATACTGTATAAGATGAAAAAAAATCAAGTATTTCCCTTAAATCTTTTCAATCGATGAAACAATTTTTCTTCACATGCTAGAATTTTGGAGAAATAGGTTTAAAATGCTAAATACGAAGACCAAAGCACTCTCGTTTAAGTGGCAGATGTGCATATAAAATGTATCAATCATTGGCTTATCAATGTCTACACTACACTAGATGAAAACCCCACTCCGAATTGACTATTAGAACTCCCTCCCCAGGGAGATTAGATCAGCCCCCTCCCTCCTGATCTTCTGCAAGAAAGTGAAAACTTGACTCTTTGACCAAGCCTTCAGAAACCTGGTGCAGTAATAGACAATGAAAAACATGGAACTGACCAATGGAATGGTCCGGACTTTGCTCTTAGATCACATGATGTTAATGGTTTTAATTGTGTTTTAATTGTATTTTAATATGTTTTTTAAAAGACTTTCTTTGTATTTTGTTTTAAAGGCATTGAATTACTGCTACATTGTCAAGCTGCCCTGGGTCCCCTCCAGGGTGAGAAGGGCGGGGTAAAAGTATAGCAAATAAATAAATAAATAAATAAATAAAATCATTAGTGTTGCCTGGCAAGTTTCATTCTGATAGCTATCTTTTTAAAAAAAATCAATCCTGTGAGACTGAATCAGTGGATGACTGCCTCTTTCTGAAACTGCAGGAATGGTGCTGTTGCTATGGAGAAATTCAAGGGGATACCTCTTGTGGTTTTTAAAATGACATTTTATTTGTAAAAACATTTTAAAATTCCTAAAAATCAGTGGATGACCAAAACATTAAAAAACTCGGCAGGCTTTCAGTCGTAAATGTGAATTACAAGTGTGACGATTTTCATCCTGATAGCCATAAAAATGACAGAAAAAAAGACTCCACAAGTTTCCTCATTGGCACCAATGGACTGAATCTTACTAAAACAACATCAAAACTCCAGATTTTGAAGATATTTTTATTTGCCGGATATGCGTTGTATGGCATTGAATTGTGCCTTTATGTGTGCCGCTCTGAGTCCCCTTCAGGGTGAGAAGGGTGGGATATAAATATGGGAAATAAATAAATTACAAATTGAAACACCCTCCCCTTCTAATCTTCCTGAAATGAAATGGGCGGGGCATCCAAAATTTAAAATGAAACTGAAATGGATGTCTGCCATTTGATACACCTCTACTTTACAGTGACATGAAAGAAGGCCTTCTCAGTAGCTGCTCCTAATCTTTGGAACTGCATTCTCAGAGAAATTAAACTTGCATCCAGTTTAATGACTTTCTATAAATAGGTAAAAAAAAAATCCATCAGGCTTTTGAGAATTTATTTTGTGTGGGAAACAGCCCTTGCATACTGTGCTGGACATTGAGTTGTTTTTGTATAATAGCTTATGTTTTTAACTGGTTTTAATTTATTATGGTGTATATTTTGTGAATAATTATGTTCATTTTAATTGTTATAAGCCACTTTGTGATCCAAACTGTGGGAAAAGGAGGAGGAGGAGGTGGCTACAAAGGCTTGGGACATTTATGAATAAGGGAACAGTGAAGAGAAAACATCATAAATATGTGTAAAACAATTATTAATGTATTCCCTCATTCTCATAGTAATAGAATCTAGGATAATCAACTGAAACCTAGTAACAATAGATTCAGGAGATACGAAGGGAAATAGGCTTTTTTTTACACTGCCCATAATTAACATGAAATTGAGGACCATGTACTCACACAAGTAGTTTTAGACAAACATATGGGAAGCAATAGTTATTGCTAATATCAGTTTCAGTGGAATTACTATTTCCAGAAATAACATATGTCTAATTATTACCAGATAATATACTGAGAAAACAGCAAACACAGTCATGGAAAACTTGCTATACAGCAATCATAATTTGGAGTGAACTTCTCTGAATCAAATTATTTTCTATATGGGAAATGGGAAAACATTTATATTGGGCTGGGTCCATTCTGCTCACAGCACTGCTTCAATCAACAATATTAGAAAGTAGGAAGTTTCTTCAACAGCATATACATAGACTGATGGAGTGGAACTTTAGAATTTGCCAAATTCAAATAAGATCTAAGGCTGTTGGTATCATCCGAAGTATATCTAGCACTTACTAGTCTTGGGTTCTTCTGTCTGGGCAAGAGATAATGGCCTAGGGGGGAAGATAAGTTGCTTGGTTGTGTGTGTGTGTGTGTGTGTGTGTGTGTGAAGGTACATACTAATCTATTACAAGGGTGGCATATTGACCTGAACTTCTCAAACAACCCAGCATATGTGTTTGAACTGAAAATCTGGAAGGCAAACCTTTGGTAATTGTAAGCTTTGCTTTGAGTTTGGAATGATACTTATGTCTGCTATATGAGAACAAACCAGTGGGGTGTTCTGATTAAAGCCATTTCTGCTAAAGTTGGCCTTCCACTATAATTTCAGAGGCAGTCACTCCTATACTAGTATCAAACAAATTGCATATTATTTCAAATGCAATTGTATCCTTTATTAAAACCAGACCACACCATCAAATGACTCACAACTGTGAAAAAAATTGAAAACCACTCCCTCCCCCATATGTTTTTTTGAATAGTTTGTAAGAAGTAATAATTTAAAGTACATGTATGTAATTTCCTTCAGTATTTGCACAGGTTCAATCAATTCAGAATTTTAATGTTTTCATCACAAGCATGTAATTCTTCTGATACAGGTTTTGCAAGGAACCTCAGGAACTAGGTAATGTGCCCTTGGAAAGGAAGAATGCATGTAGAAGATCCAAAATCCCTATTTGATTTGGATTGCATGTGAAGCCAGAGAAAAACTCTTGCAGTTATTGGCTGGTGAATACTTTTGTTTGTTTTTTGCATTGAAGGGAACTGTTTCTCCTAACCAAAAATCATTATTGTCATCCAGGATTATGCAAAACGGCTTAGAAGACCTTCTGCAGCAAGGTCTCTTTGGCTGGATTGATTGGGAAGCAAAAGACACATCAAAAGCAGCTAGGCTAGCCCTGGGCTGCCATGGCAAATTGAGAAGTAGTTGGAGAAAGCCACATCTCACAGTACAACAGAGAAGGCAAAATCCTCCTCAACCCTTTGCTCAGTTTTTTGTCCCTGTTGTAAGTGATTCTGGGAAATGACTATGGGAAACTTAGTGATTGAAAAACAAGGTAAAAATAGAATATAATCCATTAAGTTAGACAGACAGACAGACAGACAGTAAGACAGATAGGAGAGAGAAAGATCCAACTTGAGATTCAACTTGAACAACACAGTCAGTCCAAAACATTTTACTGCCTGAAGTGAAGCAGCAAACACATACATACACCTCAGGTTGATTGAGCAATTTTGGTTGCTAAGGCAGAAAATATGATAGAAGTATAGAAGTATAGGAGTAAAAACAATACAGAAGGAAGGACTCTGATATTTTGATTGTAATATAATACAATTCCTACAGAAATTTACACAGCAGCCTACATGCAGACTTGGATTGCCCCAGCATTATCTTTCCTATGGTTGCTTATATCAGCACTTCTCAAATGGTGCTCCACAGAGCCCTTAGGGCTCCACAAAGCACAGTCAAGTGTCCCCTGCTCCCCCTGCATATGAAGAGCAGCCCCACCATGCATGGGGCCTAGTGAGCCCTGGCCCGGGCTGCCCTGCCCAGAAATAAAATCAATAAAAAGAGGGGAACTGAAAACACTCATATTTACTCCCATACCATCCCCATACTTGATGCCAGTGTCAGCTACTTCCATACATACCAATTCCTGGATCAATACGAGTCTGCAGGAAAACATCGCCTTTCAACCTTGCAGAGCCTAATAATCTGAAATAGCCAAGACTACCTAAGAGCCTCATGTTGAAAATTCAAATCATCTCTCATTTCAATCTCATTCCTGTACTCCAGACAAGGCTTCACAAGAACCAAAGCTGTATGTTCTCAGATCTTCTTCCTTCTTCTTCCTGTCTTACTGAATATGATACAGAGACAGCCCCGCTCCTGTTTTAATGAACTATCATAACTTACTTTTTTTTTTGAAAAAAAAATAGAATTAATGTCAGTAGCAATCTGGAAATATCGAATTCATCAATGCTAGGGGAAAATAAATGGATAATTTAACAACTTAATGTATGACACCCCCTAGCTCTAATACAATATACTAAATAAGTAAATTCTCTTATCTAGTAACTATCTCTGATATACAATCAAACAGAAGCAAAAAAAAAAAAAGAGAGAGAGAAGTAAAATGGATTCCTGATTACTAAAATCAAAGGCCAGCTTGACAGAGTAATTGTTTTTGCACTCTGTCTTACATTTATGGTCTCTCAGATATCCCATTTTAGCCAAGTGCAGGATAAGTATATTTTCTACTAATTGGAATGTCTGTTTTATGTGATGACTCATAAGTCCTGCTTTAGTGGCTATTCATATTCTTATTTGTTAGGCAATCTACCCACTTAATGACAGATCTACTTTGAGTGTTGCATAAAGTAGCAATTTCTGCACAACTGGGCATTATGTGTAGGGGAAGCTGTGCTCCAAGAAGGATGCATGAGCTGTAAAGCATCAGGAATATATTGTGATTTCCATCATATCATGAGTCATTTATGCATCCCCATTGTTTCACTTGTGGAGTACGGACAGATAGTGCCTGTGATTTAGGAAAGTCATGGTTTTCTCTGTACTGAAGTTTATAACCACTATATTCAATGCATATATGTGTATGAGTCATCTGCTTTGCTCCAGATTAACCATGAATTACATGGAAACTGCAGAGGCACAGTGAGGTTTCACCAGAGATAATCATGATGCTTCCATACCTTAAATATAAAGTATGAATAATTCTGTTTTCAGGAGTAAAATGAACTATATCATACATGTCAATTGAAGGACAAGATAGCAAACTGAAGTATTTTATGTCGCTAAAAGTTAAATTATATATATAAAAAAACACCAGTAGTTATTACAGCTTTGCTTATAGACTCAAATTTTTAAAGTTAAGTAAGAATCCCATAAATTACTTGAGAGAAGGTTCTGAATCTCCATTTCTGGTTTCTGGGAAGATTTATTGATTGCCTGTTTTGAAGATCTTTAGTGATCTGATGCTATCATTAAATTGTGTATAGCATGTGCAAATTAAAATTGTGAATATAAAAATGCTCACAGATACCACAAAATGTTACTGAAGAAATTCAGTTTCATAGTCCAAATTACGCAGTTGACACATAGATAAAAATCTTCAGCTGATCTATAGAATTTGGACCTTGCCTGATGGTGACACCAGTGGATACTTTCTGATGCTGTACTAGTGGGGCCACTCTCAATTCCCAATTTTGCAGCCCCCAAAGTCACTATTGACCTCAAATTATCCATAACCACCCTCTCTCTTTTTTTTTTAAAAAAAATGTTGATTTGGGAATTATTTATTTACCTGAAAGAGGAAGAAAAATACTAAAACACCAGAAAGTCTCTGAAAACACTGAAAGGAAATTAGTCGAAAATTGACCAATGTGGTGGAGAAATATGACAGTTTTCTTTGATTGCACCTTAAAACAATGCTCTGAACCATTGTGGGGGGGATCACAGTGAAAGCTGCCCTTCCACAGTTCAGATAACTGAAACCATGGATATCTAATGCATTGATAATGAGGTCATACTATACAAATCCATTATACAGAATATGACAAATAAGTTCTCAATGGGTAACCATGCTAGGACCATAGTAAGGTTTCCCCTTACACTTTAATCAAAAGTATTTGTGGTGAACAATGGATAGCATATATTAACAGAGTACAAGCACACATTTTTGTCATAGGAAATAAAACAGCCAACCCAATGTAACTTCCTTTATGGTTGAAAGTTATATGTGTTTACTTAGTAGTAATTCATGAGACTTACTCTCAGGAGCATTAAACTGGGAATTGTAGCCCTAAAACCCTAAATGATGATCTTCAAAATAACATGAGGAAAATTCTAGTGTTAAAGAAAAAAACTCCATTTTACAATTAGCAGCAAATCAATTGATTCCAAGAGGCACAGTATAATGTTGTTTTATATATGCTATTTTGTTTCATTATATGATATATAATAACAAAAGTTTATCACATGACATGTATTCAATAGACATATTATATTATGATTATATTCTTTTCTCTACCTGAGCACATTTATTGGAATGCTTGCTAGCACAGCTAAACGGAAGTATGAAAAGATACTTGTTGCACCCCAAGGCAGCATGAGCACTCGAAAACCAGTCAGGAGCCAATATAACACACAAGCTGTTTATAGAAGCAGAGTAAATATATAGGTCTATGCGCATTTAAGGTGGAAAATCAAAATAAGAAATAGTCCATAATATATAGTTTATTGTAATTCAGAAAGAGTTCATCAATGTCCAAATTGTAATCCACAAGTGAAGCTCAATAGCTTCCCTTAGATATCAAAATTTGTCCATGAAACAATAGTGGAAAACAAACACTGCAAATCCACTTGGAAAGTACCGTAGCAAAGTCAAAGGAGCAAGGTAAACAAAGCGAAGTCAATCTCGATTCAGGAACAAGGAAGTCGTGGTAACAAGGCAAGGTCTACTCGGGAGTCACGGCTCAGCATGGCTCTCCTGGAACTGGAAACCCGGCACAGATTCAGAAGTCGAGGCAAGGAGCTGGAAACTGGAACCTCTTCCAAGGAAAAGCAATGTTGACACCGCAATGAGAATACAGTGCAGAGTACTTTTAACAGAATCCCAAGTCTGTAAGAATTCGAGAGTACAGGGCCCACAAAAAGTTCTCATGGGAAAACTAATCATTATCTAGTTTGAGAGTGAGTCTTTGACTTCTTCTCAATCCCTGTTTTTTACTTCTATCTCTGGTAACAAAATCTCTCTGATTAAAACTTCCATTCTCCCCCAAGTCTGTACCATCTGGTGTGGTTAATGCTGGAGAGGAGTCAGAATGTTTACCAATTAACGGCACCTGCAAGGCTATGGGGCCTGAATTCTGAGCAGGAATGTCTTCGAATTCCACCTGTTCATCTGTTTCTGACTCCAAGACTTGTTGAAAACTGGGCCATGATGGCTGAGCCACAACACTACCTCATAAATGGATGCATGTACGGTGGCATTTTACTGAAGAGAGAAAATATTATGGAATAAAATGTTGTAAAACTGTGTTCTTTGTTTACCATAGTTATTAATATTCTAGAGCAGGAGACATTAATTAGAAATGTAATAACAGATTTTGACAATAACACACAATTGCAGTAGTAAATTATAACTAATACGAATATTATTTAAAATTGCTCCAGGCTTTCTTGTGTTCTTTATTTTAAACAAAATCACCAATGTCCTTGTACGTTTCAAATGACTAGTTTATCTGTTTTTAATTGTGTTTTTAAAGGTTTTTAAACATTTGCATCCATTTTAAAAAGACAGAGACAATTAACCATTGCATTAAACTAATTAACTATTACATTAAAATAAATGCTAAAATATAAGGGCTTCATAGAACAGATTCATAGACAACAGTGAGATTTCTTTGGTTCTATATGATCATGTCTGAATTCAAGCCATTAATTGAAACCTAAAGGGCAAATCAGCATGAATCACACTCTAAAATAAAATCTAAAATAAGCCATCTCAGAGAGTAGTTCATGCTGGTAAAGGTTTAAGCATAATATTTTCATCGTTGCATGGTGGCAAAATGTGAAATTGTTTGGAATGTTGGTTTTCGTAAACATGACACAAAAAGCACACCTACTACAAAAAGAACCCACACCTTTCTGTATTTACTCAGTAGAAGATACCCAGGCAAGGTCTAGGGGGGAATTCCTGTTATCCCTCCTCAATTCTTCAGTAGTTTAGCAATAACTGTCTTGGTAGTAAGGAGGTACATTAAACCAAAAATTATTATAAGCAGAACCAAACCAGAGACCTTTGTGTTTAACTGGGAGTCCATTCTTTGAATATCCTGAGGATCAAAACAGAACAGCAGCATAATTTGAAAATATGCAAAACCATAATCATCATCATTTAATTACTTATTAATCGCCTTCCATCCACGATGCTCTAGGCAATTTACAAGATAAAATTGTAAAAGATAAAAATACATACATACAAATATTGATAAAATTAACATAGATTAAAAGCTCTAGTAAAGAGCCAGGTCTTGAGTGCTAGGGTAAAAGGCCCTAATAATTTCCTATAATGCACATAGGAAAGCCTTAGAATATAGGCTTCTAATTCATAGGAATTATTTTGTTTTTTTTTTTGTTTTTTTACTATTCAAGAATTGCATTCAAAGCTCCCATGAGTGGAAGGAAGGAATGAGTGTAGTTTGGCTTAATCCTATTTCTTTATAGTCCTTTCTGTATCCCTAAAAATCAGGTTGTTGGGGGACACTTCACAAGGTAGAAGAGTGTATTACCAGAGGACTCCAGCATATGATGGTCAGTAAAAAGCAATAATTGTATATTGACACATATGTGTTGAATAGATATTTCAGATTTCAAGTCAAACTTTCCTCTCAAACTCCAGTTACAAATCTGTTATCCAATCAGACATGTTAAATTTATCTGGAAGTCAAAATAATCTAAATCCTTGAGTCCTCTGGATATTTTTAAATCAGTGCAATTCCCTGGAATTGCCTAAGTTGATGTATTATAAAATATTTTGTTTGTCATTACAATGAAACAAAAAAATGAAACATAACACTGACAGTGGTAGATTTAAGTATCATGACATGTGGCCAATGGTTTACGCATTTATCTTGAAGTGACAATACTCAGAAGAATGCTCTAGCACTCTGATCATTTTCATTCTCTGGCCTGCTATGAACTTCATCATACAAACTAGCTATTCCATTGAAAGGGGCTTTCCTCCTCCAGTGAAGCTGGGGGAGGAGAGCTATTTGCCTCCTCCCCCGAGCAGAGGCTCATAGCTCCAATTGGGAGACATGTGAGGGGGGCGGAGCTGATCTGAGATGCAGCCAGCCCCCTCAGCCTCATTCTTGCTTCAACTTTCAGCCCACCACACCCGCCCATCAGCAGTATAGTTCAAGGTGGTCACCGCAAGGGGCCGGGTAGGAATTTTTTCCCTTCCATAAATTCGTGGGGGGGGGGGGGGGTTGCCTACACTATACTGTTATTAGGGGAAAATTGGGATGGTGTGGCAATTAAATAGGATTAGCGGAAAATGGATAGGGGAAAATTACAATCTAGGGTATATCTAGGGCACCATTCCCTTTGGGGTGAAGGACATCAGAAAAACACTCATCTGCTATACATCTTTAACAGGTGAGGTGAAGTTTAAGGCCCTTGGAATGCCGGAAGTTTGGCCTTAACAACGTTGAGGGAGGCTTCTCTGACACTCTTCCCTTAAAGGTTACTCGGTTGTTGGCCAACAGGGAATCGGGTTTTTTCGCCATTGTCAGCACAAGGGGAGGCCAGATAAGGACTCTACCTTGGGTGGAAATTTTCCTACCAAATTTTCTATCAGAATAGAGTTAGTTTTAGTTCCAAAGTTAAATAGGTAACAGTTAATAAAGTTGCCCATATTTAAACCCAATTTTTTTCGTGTTGTCTCGTTATTTCGGGGGGTTGGCAGGCAATTGATCTATCTTTGATAGTGGATAAATACACAGCTGAGCATCTTTGATATTGCACCTCTTTCCAACTGCTCAATTGTCCCAGTTTGACAATTTATGGTCCCACATTCATATTTCCTCATAGCCCTGCCTTTCCACCTTTCTGCTATTCCATGATTTCTTACAGTTATTTTTATTTTGGAGCAATTCTAGCTTTGAAAAAGAAAAGAAAAAACAAATGTAACTATAGATTTTGAAATTAATGGGAAATGGATAGCTTGAAAATGGTAAAGGAGAGCAGGAAAGCAAGTGAACCCTACCTGCTAATGTCACTTTACTGCTGTTCTGCTGAAACAGAAACAGAACAGACCACACTAAGGTAGGGGATGGGAACATTAAAGGATTGTGAGCTGTTGACAGGTTTTACCCATCAAAAATGAGGGACAGGATAATGATGGAGAGGAGGCAAAATAGCAGCAGGATGAATCCAGCAGACTGGACTGAACCTGTTTTATTGGCCTGTGTAGGTTTGTCCTAACTTGCCTTTTGCTTTATTTCAGAATTTGCTATGTTTTTGATTTCAAACCTTTCAATTGTGCTAGATCCATAGAGATCTTGACCTCCAAATATTGAGATTAGATCTTTGAAGCATTGAATATTCTCATATATCAAAAACTGCCTCAGAATGGAAGTACTTAAATGATTACAGTTGTAAGTTTGGATGTTTTTTCTCGTATATATAAATGCATGAAAATACCCAGAGCCAAATAGATTGTGTTCTGTTATTTTTTTTTAGTGCAAAAGTAATAGGAAAATACAGTGAATGAAGGAATAACAGCTATGCATTTCTCAAGTTTTCAATATGCAATATAGCTGAGTGTTGTTTTCAATTTTGAATGGGAAGTCAACCATGAAATCAACAGCAGCCTTTAAAAAAAGCAACCCTCAGAATTTCTTCACCTCTCTAGCTCCGTCCCACCTAACACACTGATTAGAAGAATTTATTGACAGTTGTGTAAAATATTAGCCCACCAGAAAAGGAAATTATTAAATCTCTGTTGCCATTCACTGCCCCTTGCATGCATAACTACTCATGTAACATCCCAAAGAGTATTGTAATAGAAATAAGCCCATGGGTACAGCTGATTTCACAATCTATTTGTTCTATTTTGGGGGGAAGATATAGGTCATTGTTCTGGTGCTTATATACTGTAGACAGGCATTCACATTCTGCCATTGGGGAAGGTGGCATATTTCATATCAAAAACCTCTCAACCAAATGCAAGACTATTTGATGAAGGCACTGAGATCCTAGACAAAATCCAGCTGCAGTTCTGTACATAAAATGAAGAATAAAATGCCAAACTTTATGAGTGCTATTTAGAGATCCAGGAGGGTGATTACTCTTCTTTAGGGATTTAATTCTTTGTTGACTTTATCCTCAAAGCAAGCACTGTATCATTTTATCAATTTTCTTCCAGCTATAACAACTGGACTGTTTTCAAAGACTATTGATGGTCCAGGCTAGACTCTGCACAAAGTTTGGACATATTAGATTATTTATTTGTATATTTATTTTACTTCATTTAAATTCTATCTTTCTCCCAGTATAGAATCCAAGGTAATCTGCAACCACCATACAAGTATCACCCCACCCCCACTCATACACACAAATAATACAAAACTTAAGACACAATGAAACCAGAATTCTATTTTAAAAATACAAGAAAAATATACAAGCTAAAATATTTTGAAAACACATTTAAAATATAATAAATTGAACAGAGAAGAACAAGTACAGTGGGCTTTTGGGACTTGCTGGGGTTTGGTTCCAGGACCTTCTGTGGATACCAAACCCATGGGTGCTCTAGTCCCATTACATACAAAGTTTTAATAAAATGATGTCCCTTATATAACATGCCAAATTAAGCTTTGCTTTTGGAAATTTAAAATATCTATTTTAAAGCCATGGATGGTAGAATCTATGGATGCAGAATATGTAGTTACAGATGACTTGATTATATACTACCAGTATGTGTTCTACAAGGAAAATGTTCCTTTGGTGCAAAAAAGAAAAGGTCACATGTACATTTGGCACAAAATAAGACTAGGATTCTCTTCAAAAAGGTTTTCCAACATCAAAGAAACATATTTTTCAACACTTTTGAATGTCTTCTAATATTTTTCCTCTTGCCACCCCGCCCCAATTTGCAAAATTGAAGCCAGATAGTTCCCAGGATCCACCAGTCTCACCATTCATAGACTGTCATCAGTTGAGCTTGTGTGCAGCAATGAAAGAGGAATCCCAGTGGGAAAAGACTGGTGGATATTTATGCATCATCACACTTACACATTGCTGTGTTTTGTGTTAAGAAGACACATGGCCACAACTGAACTTTACTTTCTTTTTAATTGTATTATCTTGTGTGGAAATTAAATGCTGCTACATCTGGTGTTGGATGAGGTCCTGAAAAGTAAGATTTTCCTCATTTGACTATCAATATGTGTAAGATGCAGGCACAATCCCTGATAAGTAAGCACCCTGGCTATCATCCCTTCTATAAATAAACAGTCTAACTGCCAAAACTTGTGATGAGAACAAGATGAAGGGCTTCTTAGCCCAGTATTTGAGTCAGGGGCAAGCAGAGAGCAACGGCCTGATACTGATGGCTCCACGGAGGACCAACAGGTGAGAGCACTTGGGGAAATGGCATAAATAACTGGAGACTGGTACTAGCAGTTGTTGGGCACAATATTATGGAATTGCTATATCTGGAATGGCTGTTGGCGAACTGTTTGATTGGACCTTGACTTTGGTGACTGGACTGTCTTTTTAACTATGGTGAAATTGCTTAATTTTGACTCTTGGAAAGAATTCTGGGCTATTGATATGCTTTGCTCTCCTTTGACTGATACTTCTGTATATGACTTTGGACTGACTTTGACTATGAGTTGGTGAGTGACTGTGTTAACAGAGATTCTGTGGACAGGTCTTTGACATCAAAAAAATAAATAAATTGGTGACAAGGGTTGTATGGATCTGTCTATTGCCTCTGAAAATCAGCTCTTCCAGATCATGGATTTTTTTTTTTAGTAGCAATCCAACTAGGACACCATGTACATGGCTGCATAATGTAATTTCAAACTGCATTATATTGCCAGTGGAGATTCATATAATGCAGTTTAACTAAATAAACTGCATTATATGAGTTTACATTAACAATGCAGTTTCAAACTATTATATCGCAGTGTAAATAGGGCCTATTTTAACAGATCTATCAGCATTCCTCCAGAACCTAATTCTTATATATTTGGAAATGACTATGACTCCAAGCTGCAATTTTACATAAATATAAGCCCCTTCTCATTTCTGAGCAAATCTGTGAAGCAATAAAATGGCATTACAGTCAGCTGGATAATAATGCTTGAACACACAATACAGTTCCTTACTGTAATGAACCTAGAGCAAGATGACATAATCGTAAGATTTGAAGGAATATTGAAAGGATGAAAAGATACTCCTAAATTAAGAGAACATCTGCCCAAATGCTAAAAGTTGTAACATTAGAAAGTGTAAACCACTTTGAATCCCATTTTGGGAGAAATGTGATATATACATTCAATGAATGAATGAATAAAATCAGAGAGATTATCAAAACAAATGCAAATTTGATCTAATTCACAATTACCTTTGATCTGACCTGAATAGGGTAAATTACTAAAAGATCTCTATAATTTGCCCTGGTAACTGTTGTAAAGTACCATCTTGTGTTTGCCTTTAGGAAAAAAAGATTTGTCAGAAGGCTGAGATGTTGCCTTACTTCACCTGCACCTAAAGAACAATAGCTTTTGGGATTTGCACTTGAAAGCTTTTCTGAGTCTGTTACTCATGATGGCTGTGACATATTAAACCAGGCCTGCTGCTAGTCTAGACAGTCACCATGAGACATGATGTATGCAAAAGCCCAAGTAAAAAACAACTTGGAAAAATATTCCCTAAAAGACAAGTGAAACACATTCCTTGTTCTGGTTCCTGTTTTCCTAAACACACATGGACCACATTTCTGGAGAAAAGGGAATGAAGAAATGGAAATCAATTTCTATAATTAAACATATAATAATTGGTTTAATAATAATAATAATAATAATAATAATAATAATAATAATAATAATAATAACTTTATTTATACCCCGCCAACATCTCCCCGTGGGGGCTCGGGGTGGCTCACAATGTTTAGTGGAAACTAAGATACTACTGGTGATTAAGATCCATTGAGTAGGTCTTTTAGTTACACTAACCGTACAAACTACTAGCATGGAAAAACAGCCAATGGGTTTCCATAGCACAGCCCCAAAATCACCCACTTCCGTAACAAAGTCAGGTAAATGTAAAGTGGATTACTTATTGAAAATCTCTACAACATTTTTCTCTGAGTGCCTGAGGACCATGAGACCACATTCACCCTGGCTCTTTTTTGGTGCTTTAAGTGAGCTGCTCTCCAACTTCTATGCTGATTGCTATTGGAAGGCCTTTGTGTCAGAGATATATTCCTCTACTCTCATAAGGTTCACTCATTTATTCAGAAGGAATACAATGAAGTTGTTTGCTTCCTAGAAGTTTTCCACATATTTTCTCTGTCTTGCCTCAGCAGAATTCTTCATCATGTGCTTTTTCATCAACTTCATATCATTTTATTTTAAGAAACTTGACTCCCTCTCATCAAGTTCTAAAACCCTTACAGAATGGAGCTTCCACCTTGGTCTTAGAGTCGAACTCCTGAACTTGTGCATTCAAGCCATTGGCAAGCAAAATCCATGGGTGGACATTGATGTCTTGTTTCCACTCATTTGATAGGACTAAGACAATTTACATTCCTTTGTAGAATTCTGAAGTGTAGCAATACATACACAAACACACACACACATTCATATAATAGTAAGTTAATTTTCCAACTTCCTTCCAGGCAGTTCTCAGTAATACAGAGATATTTATTCAAAAGCTTTTCATTGTCACCTTCAAATATAGAGAATAAAATAGTGTAGCTCTCAATTGGATGGTTTGGTTAGTCATTAAAGTCAAATGTTCTATTATTGCCTTCAAAAAAGTGTTCACATTAGAATTTGAAAATCACATATGTTCTTCTCAAATAACTTTTTAAAATATTGAGTCTCTCCAGTTAAGTCTCATATATATGCTACCTGTGAGTTATTTCAAATACACTTCTGTTGCTGCTGCTGAAACAGAATCAAAGTTGGAAGAGGAGAAAATTCTGTTTCAATATTCTTCTGAGATGGCTATTGCTAAGTGAGATTTGCACACTATTTTTACCCTATTTGTTTAATAAGGCATTTTTCCATTACTATTTATATATTTCCAATACTAATCCAGTTATTTTATTAGTTTCTGACACATGTCAGCTCTCAAAAGATGTTCACATTCTTAGAGATTCAGGAGGTCTGCATAAGTAAGATGCCATTCAAGAGATTTTCAGAAACTAGAACCAAAAAACATTATTGTTCTTTAACTTAATTAATAGTCATTCTGCTGTTACGGATTTTCCTTGATCTCTAATTCTATATACCTTTCCCTTTTTCCAAGACATGAACAAATTTTAACTAGATTTCTGTAAATAACTGTAAACAAACAAATGTTTATTGCCAACTCTCCTTCCATGCCCTACAATTTTGTCTCAGTTGTAATCTTGAGGTAGCTCCCATGAACGAGAAATCACACATTGACAGGTATATGTCCATCATTGTCCTTGAAGCTTTGGCCTCTTTGGCTTCAGTATCTACCAAAGAGAGAGAAAGAGAAAAGTAAAATAGAGAATGAAAAGAAGAAAAGAGGGAAAAGGGAAGAGGGGAGCCAGTTTTTTACTCAACTATATATTTTTAAAAGATCAAACGTATGAATATAGCTGCCTCCATGAAATCTGTAAATTGTAACAAAGTGTAATCATAACTTTAGGCAGCCGTATGTCAGTAAAACTTCAGATCTGATGCCTATTTAAAATAAAATGTAAAATGCCACTGTGTGTATAAGGCCTGAGGCTTTTTCCATCTTGCATGCTTTTTGTCCATTCTATGGATGAAAATGCTATTTTTGGTGGAAACAATGTTGTTTCCTGCACAGAAGATTCTACGTTCTGCACAAAACAGAAGTGCAAAATTTGCACAGAATAAGGCCCCAAGTATACCATTTTCAGCACAAAAATAGTGTTTTATGCAGAGAAAAGCAATATTTCTATGCAGGAATATTTGTTTCCAAACCAAAATTTGCTGATTTTTTTTTTTTTTGCAAACCCTTTTGAATTCTGCAGAGTCCTGGTTTGTAGAATCAGGGCTTTTTGATACTCAGTAACATGTTTTTGACCATTGTTGATGGTTCTACCTTCCCAAAACTGCTCAGCCTTAGATATTGTAAATAAGGAGATTTTCTTCCTCATATAAAGTCCTGTGGCTTGCGAGAAAGTGGTCTTGTTTGGCCTGCTAGTAAAACAACCAGCCAGGATAAGCTACCCATAGCATTGGATTTCTTTAGAGGTCTTGAGTTTTGCTCAATGATATACTGAGGAGGTGGCACCTGGTCTCAGCTACGATCCACATCACGTTGTTCCTCCCTTTTAGCTCTTACACAACTGACATAAATAGCTTTAGGTCAAGAAAACGGCTCTTGTTTAATCCAACTCTTTGTGCCTAGTTGTTGTGGTAATCTCTGAGCGGTTAGACTCAATTTAACCCTCTCTGGGGGAGATTCCACCAAAATGTAGCAGAGTAGCAAAAGCAAAACTTTCAAATGCAGCAGTTACTTACACACGGTGAGCAAAGAGAAACCTTTGACCATTTAGGATTGCAATGGACTACAGAGTCTTAGTGAAAGTTCAAAAGGCATTTATTCAGGTAAAAAGAATTCCATTGTAGATAGAAAGGCTTGGGAGCTGTTTAGTCTACTCTAGACTGGTTTCTAAGGAAAAATAAGAAAGGAAAAATAACAAACATCTAAATAGTTACATCTTGCCAGGAGAGACAGCAAGATGCTGTTTGTTAGCTAGAAGAACAAAGGGAGAAGAGAGAACCAAAATGGTTCCAACCTCATGGTCCAGTTTATTGGGGCTATAAAACATTCTGACCAATGAGAAGTTAGTGTCCCTGGAGATTCACATTTCTACTAACTTCAAAGTAAGGGATGTGATGTAAACAGGATAGAGTGAAACACAGTAAAGCCTATCTAGGCATGCTTTGGAAACGGGGAAAGGATTCCCTCAATCTAACTCTATCATCTATTTGACTACATTTAGACTTGAGTAGTCTAAGGTGATTCCCAACACTAGTTTCATTATTTCATGGATAGTCATCCGTTTCTAATCTTAGTCCATCCATAAATAAGTCTGCATCTTGTAGAGGAAGAGGATATGCTATAAACTACAAAATATTTGGTTCAAAACTGACCTTAATCACATACATATCACTACACCATTTAGATTTCTCACTTGAGATAACATATGCCAATTAGATTGAATATTTGAAATGTACATTATAAATGCTAAGCATTTTTAATGTTTAGTTCTTTTTAAAAAATTCTGTGCATATGTTTGTCCTTGTAACTTTGATTGCCAAAATGTGTTGATAAACAACTTGTATGAATGACTGTCTCTGACTAATATGGGTTTCCTAAATTCGGTATGATTTTTTTTTTTAGTAAATTAGCTATCACAGCACATACTGTAGTATAAAGAACTGAAATCTTTCTCCAAAAACAGAATATTTCAGTGTTGCTAACTAATTACAGGTTTCCCCATAACAAAATTGTTTATTATCCTTAAGCACATATAGCCTCTATTAAATTATTTAAACCTCCTTTCAGAGAAAACTACAGTTTTACAGAAATACCAGCTCCTATTTTTTTCTTTTATGTCCATTGTCCTTCTAATTTACTTTTTATATGGCACAGGTCATATAGAAATTAACTATGTCTTCAATTTTCAATATCAGGTTGTAATTCAATTAACACATTCACTTAAAAGATACAAAGAGACTATTTGAACATTCACAATCTCTGGAATGGTGCCATCTTATCTTATATGCACAAAGAATGAAGTTTCATAATTTTATGAATGCATTTTTTCTATTGTCATATGTGTGGTGTGAAATATAAAATGAAAAGCTGAATAATTTGTAGCTACTTTGTTCTTTAATTAATTTGTTCTGCCTTCACCATCAGCATTTTAATTTTCTATTTGGTGACAGTGGAAGAGATAGTGAAGCCTTTCCTTTGAATCCAACAATAATTTATATCCCATATCTCTAGGGAAAAAAAACAATCTTACTCCCAAATCAGCATTACAATCATATAAGAATAATTGTTTGGTTAATTAATGGGAAGGGGATATCTAACCTGCTGATTTAAAAGCACCACTTTACCAATCCCAATTTAGCATAGACTATCATAATTTAGCATAGTAAAATTAGACATTTCATAAAGCAAGCAATTGAAACCAGCATAGCTGGCAGCAATGTCAATACTGGAATATCGCCCATAAGAGAACACAAAACATCAGGGATATTTTGATTCATTTGGATATAGATCCTGAACAAGTCATCACTAAACCCAATTTGACTGGCAATTTGCATGTCATCACTATTCCATATGCCCACAGTTCATACAAGCTAAGTCCTTTAAGAATCAACACATCAATTTTCAATACAAAATCAATCACTTTGCTACTGGCACCGCTGAAGGGGTAATTTACTCATTACTTGCTCCTGCTCACTTATTTATTTATTTATTATTTATTTACAGTATTTATATTCCGCCCTTGTCACCCCGAAGGGGACTCAGGGCGGATCACATTATAACACACATAGAGCAAACATTCAATGCCCATAAACACATCAAACAGAGACTGAGAGACACACGCAGAGGCAAGTTAACCTTCTTCTGAGGGGATGTTCGATTCTGGCCACAGGGGGGAGCAGCTGCTTCATCATCCACACTGACGGCACTTCCTCATTCCAGGTCGTAAATTAGTTAATCTTGCCTCCCCACTTTATAAGTGGTACCTTATCTCCTACTTGATAGATGCAACTATCTTTCGGGTTGCTAGGTCAGCAACGAGCAGGGGCTATTTTTTATTTTTAATTGACGGGTGCTTACCCCGCCATGGGCTGGCCTCGAACTCATGACCTCATGGTCAGAGTGATTTAAGGCAGCTGCTCAACAGCTGCGCCACAGCCCGGCCCGGTTCCAACTTATCTACAGGAAAGTCAAACTTCAGCTCATAGAGCACTAAAATAAGATCAGAAAACATTCCATTGATTCTATATAAGCATTTTGAAGACTTGGACCACATCCCTGAGTCATTTCAAGTACAGGTTTTAGAGTTAGTTACTAGGCATGTGTGATCCATGAAAAGCATGGTTCAAAACTCGTTTCGAAAGTAGGGGGTGCTGGTGCTTCGTTTCTAAAGTAATTTTCAAATTTTGAAGAAAAAAAATTTGAAACTTTCCAAAAATTCAGAATACTCGTAATTACCTCGTTAATGGAGGATGCGCATGAGCAATGGCGAAAAACAGCATAGGGGGAAATTTAGAGGATTCTCCCACCCTGTTTTTGAGCTATCCTGATAAACTTGGTACACATATTCCACTGCTAAATCACCAAATTTCAGAATGCTTCCCTTATCCTATGATTTTGGCAAATTTTCATAACTTTTATAATAAACCATTTTTAATAATTGCAAAAATCTATTCTTGGTTTGAAAGTCTTATTTCCTGTTTCATTGGGTTGTCTTTACTTTGAAAGTCCTTATTCTACTTCAGAAACTTGGTTTTTGTGTCTGAAACTCAGTGAAATTGGTGGACCAGCAAACCATAATGTGCTATCATAGCACAATGTCCCTTGCGCAAAGACAAAGTTTTGGCAGTGTAATAAAGTTTTGCCATGTTTCTATGACAGAACCAATTAGGAAATGTAGACTCATCATGAGGCCACTTCAATACTGCCCCTATATCCCAGGATTTGATTCCCCTACACTGCCAGATAATCTGTGATAAGAAGATAATCTGGGATCAGATCCTGGGAATTAGGGTAGTGTAGATCCAGCCTGATTCCTCTTCCACACTGCTCCTATATCCCAGGATATGATCCCAGATTAACTGCTTTGAACTGAATTATGAGTCCACACTGCCAGATAATCTGGGATAAGAAGATAATCTAGGAGTGGGTTTCTTCCCCCGCTTTTAACCAGGAGGGAAAGCACTCAGAAGTGGGTTTCTTCTGATGGGGCTTACACATACACACAAATATAAAGTGAATTTTAAAAGGAATACTATTAAAACATAGATTTAAAATTCAACCTTTTCCCTTCCCAGAATGATACTATTATATATATTTTAACATAAGTCCCTTTCCATTTCAAATCTAGAGAGAAAAGTGGGGTGCCAATAATAATAATAATAATAATAATAATAATAATAATAATAATAATAATAATAATAATACCAACCCTAACTTCCGAATCCAGACTGACAAAGGTCTGGAACACAACACACCAGACATCACAGTTGTAGAAAAGAACAAGGTTAGGATCATTGATGTTACCATCCCAGGTGACAGTCGCATTGATGAAAAACAACAGGAAAAACTCAGCCACTATCAGGACCTCAAGATTGAACTTCAAAGACTCTGGCAGAAACCAGTGCAGGTGGTCCTGGTGGTGATGGGCACACTGGGTGCCATGCCAAAAGATCTCAGCCGGCATTTGGAAACAATAGACATTGACAAAATTACAATCTGCCAACTGCAAAAGGCCACCCTACTGGGATCTGCACGCATCATCTGAAAATACATCACACAGTCCTAGACACTTGTGATTTTGTGAAACGAAATCCAGCATATCTATCTTGTTTGCTGTGTCATACAACGTCGTTGTGTCAATAATAATAATAATAATAATAATAATAATAATAATAATAATAATATCAGGGTAATTTAAAATAAAAGGGAGGAGTTGTGGAAAATCCTTAGCAGGGTGATAGTTTGCTTTCCCTGCCCATTTCCAATTTTCTTCTCCCCCTGAAGTGGAAAGTCACACACCAACCTGGGTGGAAGTTTAGTTAGAAGTCTAGTTTGGGGTTTTGCCAGCACAAAACCAGAGTGAAGTGATCTGGATCGTGGATTGATTCCCCCCCCTCCTTTTCCCCATTTCCTCACTTAAAGCTTCTCACAAAGGCAGGAGGGGAAGGCTGCGAAGGGGAAGAGATTTACAAGGGAGATCCTGCAGAGGTGAAGCAGCAACCACCAATGCCCTATGCAAGCCAAGCTCCCTCCGCTTCTGCAACCAGGATGGGAAGAGGGATTTCTCTCCTGGGCAGCAATGGGTTTAAAAGCCCCATAAAAACCCATCAGGAAGGGAAGGAGGATTTCTCTCCTGGATAGCCAGGAGAGAAAACTCTCTAGGATTGGTTTCTATGGGGCTCTTAAACCTCAATGCTAGCCAGGAGATTGGTTGAATTAAAACACTTTCTCATATATCCAAAGGTTATCCGAAGGTATTCCGAGGCATGGGTACCAACGCTTCGAATTGGAAGGTTAAATTCGAAGTGCCAGACCACCTAGGAGCCTCGTTTGGATTTATTATGATTAAAGAATTTATTACGATTAACAATGATTCCAATTAATTCACCCATGCTTAGTAGTTACACCTTCCAGGGGCATTGATTTTCAAACTAAGCTTTTGCAACTGTAATTTTTCTGGATTTTTGCTCTACAAACTGAACATCCAAAGGGGTTAGACAACACTAATTCATATGTCTGCTTTTTATAAACATTGTAGATGTTCCCTTAAATCAACAATGCCATTACAACCACCTAGCTGATGGGACTTGCTATATTAACAATTGGCTGAGTTCTTTCAGTTCATACTTGCAACAAAATAAAATGCCTCTGCAGAGTATGCTTGATAGGAAATGGTACTTGCTGTGAGTATTATTATATTATTTTGTTGTGCATATTATATTTTTTAATGCATGTTGTATGTTCCATTCAACTGCATAGAACTACTTTGAGCCACTATGTATGTTCCCTTTAGAACCCATCCTTCAGAAACACTACATGAAAAAGAGCACTGTTAATAGACCACACGTCTCAAGTGTTGAATTTTTGATAAGTAAGTAGTGTGTGTATGCATAACTACAAGCTTGTTGTTTTTATATGACAAATTGTATGGTTGTATTAATAATATGCAATATTTACAGACCTAACAACCTGATGAAGGCTCTTGTGGTGAATGTTGGAGTCTACTCATTTGCAGTAAAGAAACCAGAACAGATGCTGCACAAAGAGTAGAAGTCTGCTCATCTGTAAGAAAGACAGAAGACTATTATTAGACATATGAAGAGATGTTTATTCATTTTTTGAGAAAAGAACAAGTTTTTTTCTTTTCAATGTGAATGTAACAATCTTATGTTTTGCTGACCTCTTTGTGTTTGTTTGTATGTATGAATTGAACTTTTATATGTTTAAATACTTTTGATCACTGTAATTAGTGGATACTGGTCTTTCTAGCAATGTCAATATATCATGTCACAATTTTCTCTGACCTTTATATCAATAATTCTCAATAGAACCACCACATCTTTTATATTTCATCTTCCAGATTGTTTAACAATTGGCCATTCTAGATGGGACATCTATAGGATGATGTCTGAAGCATCTGGAAAACCAAATATTCAGAACATGTTCTACAGCATCAGCACCCATAAATTTAAGAAACATTATGTTGTACCATAAGCATCATTGATGGCTGTTATAAGGCTGGGCAAGAGGAATTAGACACAGAAGAATTCATTTCTTCAGTAACATCATGCTTTTGACAATATCTAACATCATCCACAAAAAATATATGGAATATCAAGGAATACCAGCATTGTGACAGCATGTGTTGAATCTCAAACTAATCATACTTACCATAGGCCCATTGAAATTAAATAGGTTTAAATTTCTAATGGTTCAGTTGATTGGATCAAGACTTGGTTGCGTAGACTCAAGTAGATGTTGTTTAATCTTTTCTGTTTTTGCTAGTCCTTGGGTATATCTACACTGTAGAATTAATGCAGTTTGACAGCACTTTAACTACCATGGTCCAATGTCATAGAATCCTGGAATTTGTAGTTTGGTACGGTACCAGCGCTCTTTGACAGAGAAGACTAAAACCTACAGCTCCCATGACTCCATCTCATTGAATGATGACAGCTAAACTGGTATCAAACTACATTAAGTCTACAGTGAAGATGCAATCTTAAATATTTAAAGCCAATTTACCTTCTTCAGACTAAATTCCATGACCACAATCCAGAAATCTCTAGATAGAGGGTTTTTACTTCAGTGGAATAAATACTTTCTGTACTTATATTGATTGATTTAGATCTCGGTATATGTAAGAAAGGCTTTATTTCCAGAGGGGCATACCAAATCAGGACATATTACCGTTGACAGATAACATATGCATTTTGTGCAGAAACAATGCATTTTATAATGTATGATCTCAAACTAATGACAACAAACTAGGCAGCTTGTTCTGCTATACTAACAGATGAATAACTAACAGAAAGTTCAGTGGCCTTAACTCACTTTGGCTTGTCACTTTTTATAGTTAATTACTGCAGAAGCACGACAATACTGCGAATGTATTGATCACCAATATAATTACAAGCAGCATCACCTTATTTTAAGTGGGAATCTTTTTTTTCAGAGTTTAACTCATGAATCATTCTGACTATATCTACATTTTGGTACATAATTCAAGCAATATATGTAAGTACATGGAACTAATTATGCTCTAGTAGTAAGAAAGTTTTTCTTGGCCCAGCATAATTATACTTTCATTATTCCCCCCCCCCCCCCCCCAGATTTATTATTGTTGCTCTTCTATTCTGCCAATCCAGGTTGAGCTGATTAGCTCAGATGCCTTCATTTTTTTTGACAACCTTTCTGTAATGCCTCCTTCTTTGTTGTTTATGGATTTAATTGGCAATCCTGTACACATGTCCCAATGAAGTTAATGAGTATTAGATCTGAGTAGACATTGTTTGAATTTTGCTATTAAATACTTTAAAAGTACTTCACAGTATTGTAGAGTTTATGAAGACTGGTAAACCCATCTTTGTGAACAAATGTAAAATAATCTATATTTACACTAGAATAGTCCATTTAATCTAGATTATACTGTATCATAGGGGGAGGTAAAAGAGGGTTATATGGACACACAGGTGGGTAAATGAAAGGACAATTGGAAAGCAATTCCTATGAGAACTCTCTGCAACCATTCCTTTGTTCTGATGTTTATGAAATTAAACAGAGCTTTAATTTATACAGTGGGAACCAGCATGGAAGGCAAGTGACCTCAAAGGAAAACTGGGTTCATGAAGGAAAAAATAAAGGCAGCAGAAGGATGAAGACAAATGATGACAATAAATTTGCTTGTGTGCACATTCAGATACCCTCATCAGCACTTATGAGGTCCAACACACCTCACAGAGTCAATTAAAAAAAATTAAAAGTAATTTTTTGCTGGATATCTCCTGTCCACCTTGCAGATTTCTAACATCTGCTACAAGTGAATGTGTTAGGACAGTGGAGAATCATTTACCATCACTGACAGCTCCGTATTTGGACTTGTCTATCAGGTATCGCGATTTTTGCCCCAGTTATTTGTCCCAAATTATGAGGCTGTCTGGAAGTGTCCTCTCACACCATTAGTTTCACCTAAAGATTTTCTGTGGAAATTATTAAAACGTTGAAAAAAATATCCAGTGCGTTATCTCAATGTGAAGGTGAGGATTTACGTAGAGGCTACCTTTAACTCAACAAGATGACAATGGGTAATGCCTCCTATTGAAAACAAAACATTTTGTAAATATGCTTGAGCTCAGATTTATTCTTAGTCTCAAGTGGTAATCCATTAGATGCAAATTTTTCATTAAGCAATAAGTGTTCATTCAAAATTAATACAAGATCATTGAGCACTCTTTCTGGAAATGCCCATAGTGGTACAACAGAAGATACTAAATTTCTGGAAATGTATTCCATGTATTACATTCATGAAGCATACATTTTAGGAAGTTTTCTATCTAGGAATTGACCAAACCCAGATATGATCAATTTCAGCAAGATTAGTGCATCATGTGACTTCATAACATAACCAAGAACTAGAGAAAATATTATTCCAGTCAGATGAGAAGTTACAAGACATTTTTGAGAAATCAAATAGAATGATTTTTTAAAAATCCTGATTCAATAAAATGTTCATTTACTTTCTTCACACTTTTATCATTTTCCTCATTTTAGAAAGGTAGCCTATTTTCTTGCAAGGAATTGATCATCAGAGTTTAATAAAATCTATACATCCAAGGATGTTCTTCTCACAATTACACATTGATCTGTGTTTTTTCCCAATTTTATATTTCCATCTACAACATGCAATCAATTGTAATTTCTACTTTATCTAGTCAAAACTAGATTTTTTACCTTTAAAGAATAATAGACCTAGATGGAAGCATATTTTTAGTCATTCCAAGACCATATTATTCAACCTTTCCCACCCCAGTCAGGAGTTAGTGACTCAACAGCTGAAAGAATGGGCTGAGGGCTGAGGAGGAAGAGAAAGGAAAACAGCACTAAGAGAAAAATTGTTGTTTGTATATTGTTGTTTGTTTCAGAGGAACTGGAAAAATGAGGGAGAAAAAAAATTCTTGCTCATGGCAAAGTTCCAGAGTCTGGGCTTCCTCCCACTAATAAACTCCCCTCAGTTCAATTTGAAGATGGACCATCATTTATAAGGAATTTAAAAAAGAAAGAACATTATAATAATTTCCATTGAGAGTAAGTGGAGGAGAGCACAATTATATTTCACTCCCCTTCAATTTCCAGATATATTTATTCTGATTTAGCCTGCCAACACTCTCCAAATGTTTGACCTCTTTAAAGGAGTTCAAGCTCAACTCTCTTAGTCAGTGATCCACTGCCTAGGAATAAATGTTTTATCTCTTTCTTCATGTTTATTTCAGTGCATGTTAGCTGAGATTTTTATAGAATGTAGCAAGCAAATAGAAGCTGAACTTTGTCCTCTGTTAGATAATGATAAGCAGAATCTTGTCCCTGTTACAGTTTCTCAAATTGGCTACTCAGCATAATGAGCCTTCATTCCAGTCTTGCCTCTGAAAGCTGTTTGGAAGGAGAACTAAAAGCAGCAGGAAACCCCTTGATGGCACTGGGACATTCAGAATTTCCAAGTGGCAGAATAAAAGGCATTGGAATTTATTCAGAAAGCTCATGAGGGCTTGGACCATGCATCCCCATCCTTGATATTTTTCATATTATAATTTTTGTTGCAGAGTTCCTGAAGATCACTTCCTTGAAAGAAAAAAAGGATAAATTAAAACAACCAAGTCCTGCTCTCTGTAATACAGTTGGCTCCCAACTTTTGCAGGTTTGACATTTGTGGATTTAATTATTCACAGATTTGATTAAAATGTTATCTTTAGGATGCTGACCATATAATTATGATGGAGGATCCAGAGATTCCTAGAGAACCTTTGCTTTCACTATAATGACTTTACAGAGAACACCTCTCTAAGGCTGCCATATAATCCAGATTATCAACATAGATAATCCAGATTATCCAGGGGCCGGGCTGTGGTGCAGCTGGTTAGTAGCCAGCTGCAGTAAACCATTGCTAACCAAGAGGTCATGAGTTCACAGCCCAGGTCGGATTGAGTGACCGACTATTAATAGCCCCAGCTTGTTGTTTACCTCAACAACCTGAAAGACAGTTGCATCTGTCAAGTAGGAGATTTAGGGGCTGCTTAAGCGGGGAGGCTAATTTAACTAATTTACGTCACCATAAAAATGTCCAGCAGAGTGCGTGGCAGAAGATGAGGAAATACTCCATCAAGGACTTGGTGTCACAGTAAATGATGAAGTAGCAGCTCCCCCTGTGGCCGGAATCGAGCATACCATACATTCCAGAAGCTGGAATGTTAAATAGCTTCTGTGTCTCTGTCTCTGTATGTCATATGTCTATGGCATTGAATGTTTGCCATGTATGTGTACATTGTAATCTGCCCTGAGTCCCCTTCAGGGTGAGAAGGGCGGAATATAAAGACCGTAAATAAATAAATAAATAAGATTATCTGCTTTGAACTGGATTATATGAGTCTACACTGACATATAATCCAGTTCAAAGCAGATACACTTGATTTTATATAGCAGTGTTGTTGAGGTTCAATACTGCCCAAAACTCCTAGTATCTATGCAATAGATTTATTTTGGCCAAACAAAGCTATTGGTTGGGCAACAGGAAAATAGTGTCTATGAGGCTCAGGGCCCATCTACATAGCATCTAAAAGCCAGGATTTTCCGAGTAAAAAAGGATCTGGCTACATGATGCTAGCTGTAAATCCCCATTGATTTGCTGCAACAAATGAAAAACACAGAGTAAAAAGGTCCCCTTTTATCCCAATTCTGGCCAGAAAACATATTCACATCACTGTATGTCTCTGTACCACAAAAAAACATGTGATTTCCTTCCCTCTGCTCTGTGTAGGCTGCACCAGCACATGTCTGCTTTTAAAAGGACCAAAATACATATATTCCTCAGAAATTAGAGGGATTAGGAATACCAGAACTAAAAACCTATTATGAGACACATGTAATAAATGGAGTCTTTAGGCTGCTCTTGGAACCTAAATTAATCTGGCAGGAATTGGAAAGAAAATGTTGGCAAAGAGATTATGGGGAAATGTTTTTTTCATGTTGAAAACTGGCAAAGTAATTAAGGGGTATAAAAATAACCTGGCTAAAGAAGTTATGGAGACATGGGCTAAATTAAAAAACAAGATATTCCCAGAAGTTTTTTCCCTAATCTCAATAGTCTTACTGGAAAATTTCCCAGAAGATCTGAGAATTAAATTTAAGAATAAAAAATTGGTGGAGGTGGAAACTGTTCTTTCTTGGAAGGAATGGATACAAAATTCAAGGGGCAAGTTTAACAAGTTAGAAAAACAAGGTGTCCTGAATTGATTTGAGGGGCAACAGCCATATAATTGGGAAAAGGATTGGTTAGGTAAAAATCCCAGATGTAGAGAGCTGAATAAATATGAAGAATGGCTAAGTAAACTTAAAAAGCAAGAAATATCAGGGAAAGGATTAATTGAGAAAATATACAATGGATATTAATGTATATATTAATAGGGGAAGAAATAAGGTTGAAGCTGTTAGAAATGGTCTGGGAAGGAGACCTAGGGCCTCTGATGGGTCCTAAAGTGGAGCGTGGTTAAAGATCTGTCAATAATATTAAAAGAAAATGTATACAAAGTCATATGGAGATGGTATACCACACCGGTTAAACTTCACCAGATGGATAGGAAACAAAGTAACCTCTGTTGGAGATGTGGCATGCATAAAGGGACATATTTTTATTTATGCCCCCAGCAACAACAACAAAACTATATTTATATACCCCTCTATCTCCCATAGGGACTCAGTGCGGTTTACACATGGTAGACATTCAATACCAACATACAGCATGCAACAGTCCAATAATAAAACAACAGCTTAAGCATAATAAAAATGTAAAACAATGTATTCTTTAGGTATAAAAACAGTTTCAGATTACTCCATTGGGTGATTTAACAACCAATGAGTTTAATAGAACAAGACAGCTGTAAGAGCTAGGGTAAAGGCCAAACAGTAGAAATAACATAAAGCCAGGGGCGAAGTCTGAATAGATAGCAGGGAGCATAAGCCAGGATTACATCACTTCAGACCTGCTGAGTAGCTAACAAGGGTTAAACTAGTTAAACTAGCACCCATAAACAAAATCGAAGGAAGTGGGTAAAGCGCAGAACAGGTTGAAGAGGTTTTGGAACAACATATTTATAGAAATCGGTAACATTATAGGATTAAACATTACCCCGAATGCTAGGTTAGCTTTATTAATGGATGCCACAAAGTTGCATTTAGAAATGGAAAAGAAAGAATTGGTGATGATTTTACTCACAGTGGCGAGACTTATAATTGCAATTAATTGGAAGATAGCAACCAGTCTCACACTGGAAGCATGGTATGGGAAGGTATGGAATGTAGCCTTAAATGATAAATTATCAATGGAAATGAGGGTGTTCGGGGGGAAACTAATAGATCTGATTTTGATTTATACTGGTCAGTTTTTATTAAATATATTCTAGAAAGTGAAAAAGGAAAACAATACAACCTTGTTGGTCAGGAATTTTGGATATGACATTTGTTTAATGGTTGACTTATAAATCTTATGGTAAAGGAAATGATACTTGTTCAGGCCTGGTGGTGGGGTTATGTGTTTGTAAAATGTTCATTGTTTTGTGTTCTGCTTCACTGTAAGTTGTTAATGTATGTAAATAAAAATTAATTTTAAAAAAAGACCCAAAACAGCTGATCAGATAATTGGGCTGTGAAATGGACACACAGCTTATTCAAAGGAAACATGAATGGAGAACAATTTGAACTCTCTGAAACTCTTTATTTAAAACTTTATAATATTAAACAGAGCTTGAATAAACAATTGGGGGAGAAAAATATGGCGGACTTAAAAAAAATCTATGTTATGTGTCGAACCGCATATGTACATATGCGAATCTGCTTATATTTATATTAAGATATTTGCATGTGCACCTATATGGTCCAGCACATAACTGAGTTATTTTTTAAAAAAAATAAAACCGTATGTTGAATGTCCCCATTTGTCCTCCATCTTGATCAGATACAGAGGAAGCCTGTAATGATTTTGGAGGAAGAAATCTGTGTGGGGACATGTTCTCAGGTCCAGTGTTATTTTGTCCTCCATTTAAAACCCTCATTTTCATGTTGTCTGGAAACGCCCTGATATGCAACTCGGCATTTTAATAGTAGAGGTTTCTAACGTTATTAAACATGTGCATGCAAGCTTTTTTTCTCATTCACACTTCTCTGCTTCTTTGTCCTTCTCTCAGGGTCTCTTGTCTATCTATTACAACAATTTCTCCACAACAATTCCCCTCTTTCTTCCCTCTTCCTGTGCTCCTCCTCCCTTCTCTTTAGATCAGTGCTTCTCAATCTGTGGGTCCCCAGATGTTTTTGCCTTCAAGTCCCAGAAATCCTAACAGCTGGTAAACTGGCTGGAGTTTCTGAGAGTTGTAGGACCAAACATCTGGGGACCCACAGGTTAAGAACCACTGCTTTAGATGGTAAAGTTCTCCTTTTGAACCTTCTCCCACTTTCATCTCCTCAATTTCCTATCTATTCTGTTGTTTAGACTAGCAAGGAATTTCATCTTGCTCTCAAATCCTCCAATTCACCTCTGCTTTAACCTTAAACTGGCTTTCTCAGTAACATTTCCATTTTCTTCATTGTAGAAGGGACCTCAGTCTTCCAGTGCAATTCCATGCTCAGCTTCCAGCAGAAGTTGAACATAGAATCATGCAAGAGGACCTAGAAATTCCTAGAGAGGTGTTATCTTGGATAAATATACATATATATATATAGCCATTTTAATTTACATTTTTTCACATTCATGTTTTCAGGGAATGGTTAATAGAACAGTTCCTTACAATTTGAATGATGTTAAAAATGTAAAAGAATAAAACAATGAGATAATAATTGTACACAGTATAGGGGCTGTGCATGTTCCCCACCCATGGAATGGTGAATGAATGATAGGGGAAGATGAAACAGATTGTGCTGGAAAATGGCATCATTGGCTGGCTGGCTTCTTTTCAGCAGGGTTTTCCAAATGTAATATTTTTCTTCCAGCTTTAATTTGCACAACCTCCTGAAATTCTTTGATTATTTGAACTGAAGCTGCTCTCTTATAAGATGTTTATTATGAATGAAATCATATTTTAAAAGCCACAGGGATACAAAAGGAAGATAAACAGTTTACTTTTAACAAACTATTTTTTCCTTAGTCCTCACTACATGTGTACCAAATTCTGCTATTCCTGGAAGAATCATAAAGTGGCAAACAAACAGAGCACTACTAAAACAAAGAGGATCTCATCTCAGATTTGCTGTATATTCTACGTTAGAAAACTGATATGAACAGCGGGCCTTCTCAGTGGTGCCTCCTTGCCTCTGGAACTCTCTCTCCAGTGAGATTAGATCAACCCTCCTGGTCTTCAGAAAGAAAACAAAGACATGGTTATGGGACCAAGCTTTTGGCCAGTAAAGTAATGCAGTGCAAGAAATAAATATGGAATATGTGCAATTGACAATTGGAATGGCCCCGGTCTATGATTTTGAATTATGTGATTTTAATGTTTATACTAAATGTTTTAATTCAATGTCCTCATGTCCTAATGTTGTTTATATCTTATGTTTAGTGGTTTTATTGATTTTAATGCATAATTATATGTTTCTTGTTTAGATTTTATGATTTGGTTTATATGTATGTTACACACTGAATATTGCCATTATTATGTTGTAAACTGCTTTGAGTTCTTCCTGGGTGAGAAAAGCAGTATATAAATACAGTAAATAAACAAACTATAAACAAAACCTTTAGTCTAACAGGAACCTGGACTAAGATTCAAGGCCTCAAAACTTTGATCATGAATTGATGAGATGTATTTCTTTAGCCTCAAGTTTCCTCTAAGCTCAGTATGTACTCGTGTATATGTCTGTATAAAGGGTAGTGAACTCTGTTAAAGACCCAAGCTGAAGTAAAATTGTCAGCTTTTCACAAATGATAAAGCACAACACTTTGATCAGTCTGGGAAGCTTGACAAGGTTCAAGCCTGGATAGAAAAAGAACAGGTGCTATAGATGTTTTAAATAAACCACTCCTGAGTTTTCCATGCCTAACAAAACCCTATTAAATTCATTAGGTCACCATAAGTAAACAGGATGATTTCAAGGTACATACACATACAAATCATGATATAGTAATTAAACTATCATTCTCTTGTTTCCCAATGTGTGACGCCCCTGGCTGCATGAGCACTGGAAACCAATACACTGAGGCCAATAAACAATCTAATATCTTTATTAAGGAATTAAGGAATTAAAATGAAAACAAGTAGAAAGTATAGTCCATCAATAGACCTTTCAGGAAAGGTCAAATATAGTCCAGTAATATATTGTCCAATATATAATATTAGAGTTTAATGTTGTAATCCAAAAAACCGAAACGCACTCAAACTTCCAAGCAGTTTGAGTGGGGAAAACGTCCAAGTCTTTCACTAGAGTTCAGAACAAGTCCAAAGGCAAGAAACTGGAAACAAGGCTGGATACACGGCACGACAAAACAAGACTGGATTCACGGCAAGACAAGTCAAGGAACATGGCTTGGCAAGGCACGAAAAGGCTGGAAGGCAGTGGATTTAAACGCAGTCCACACTTGGCTGGAAGCGAAGTTAATCCTCCAAATTCACACATTGACTCCGCGAGGACTAGCCAGTGCGGGGAACTTTTAAAGAACTTCAAATCTTTCTACAAAGCAGGTGTCCAGTGCTCCTTTTCCCAAGGGAAAGGAACTGAAACAACATCTTTGTCCAGATGCGATCCTCCCTGAGAACTCTCAGGGGAAACGAGCTAATTAGCACTCTCTCTGGCCGCTAATCGGGTGCTTTTTCGTGTTTGCGCTTTCTCTGAGCGGCTAGCCTCCCAAAGCTCCCTTCTCGCAAAGGGAGGAGAGGTGCTGGGAATAGGCACCTGTTCAAGGTCCTTTTTAATGAGCTCCGAGCTAGAATTGTCAACAACAGGCATCTGGAAAGGAACAGCCTCTTGCTGAAACGGCAGAAATCCCATTTCCTCATCACTGTGATCCATAATGGCGCCAGGGTCACGACCCAGAGGGCCATGGGACATCACACAATGAGAAAAAAATCCTTTCTTCATATACAGATAGCTGGAATCAGAAGCTGGTTGTAGACCTTTAAATGGACTGGGAATATTCTAAGGTTCTTTGGTGTTCCTTTGTTTGATATTAATGTGCATGTAATTCTACCCACAAACTCATTGGCTGGAAGGATTCAATACGGGAATATTTCAGGAGATACTCCATACAGCCAAAGACGGTGAAGAAGACAGGACACAAGCTAGAAGAGAGTCAGAATTCAATAAAAAACTGAAAGGAAGATGAGTAAAGCCTACAGAATTTGTAACTGTGGCAGAAGCTGACAGAAAACCTTGAACAATAGCTGATATCACCTGAGATGACATCTTGATAAGGTCTGCAATTTAAACCCCTCCTACACTGCCCTATATCCCAGAATCTGATCCCAGATTATCTGCTTTAAATTGAGTTTCCACTGCTGGATAATTGGGATGAAAAGATAATCTGAGGTCAGATCGTGGAATGTAGGGGCAAGTGTGGGCCTTAGAAAAGGAAAATTTCCAAGGCAGCCATTGAAACAGGGTTGTAAATAAATAACCTGAATATGGACCACAGTGGTTGCTGGATTAGAGTAAAGTAAAGAGTAAAGGAGAAATCTTGAAAAGGAGCTGTTTTGTATACATCCAAAAGTGAACAGAAAGAAGTGAACTGTCAAAGGTCAGATGCCAGCCAGTTAGATAAATATAGTTTATTAAAAATAACTAAAAAAAAGCTCAGCACAAAGTCCTGAGAGCTCACAACATTTTAACTTCAGTGTGATTAAACAGTTCAGAGCAAAGAAACCTCAAAAACGCAAACCGGAATATAATCCGGATTATCCAGAGATATAATCCGGATTAAAACCAAAGTGCTTAAAAACAGCTCAAAATTGCAAGGCAGAGTCAAAACGGCAAAACAAACAAGGGCAAGAAATCCCAAAGGCTCAAAACTTCCCCAAAACTGCAAAAGTACAGCAAAAAGCCCAAAACTAAAGAGAAAGCCCAAACCGGGCTAAAGTTCTTCGCCAAAAGCGGCGCAGGCAAACAAAGCAGGAAAACGCTGAGGCAATAGCGACAAGCCGCTGCAGAGTCAAAAGCCAAGCCCAATGTCAAGGGAACAAAACGTCATAGCAAAGTCAAACAGGTCCGGAGTCAGGATTGGAGAACAGCATTGGAGTCTAAGGCAAAGCCAGCAGTCAGCAACGGAAATCAACCATGGAGACGGGAATGATGCCAAACCGAGTTAAAGAGCGAAGAGATATGCCAAGTCGAGTTCCAGTCCAAGGTCCAAAGAGTGAAGTCGTCACAGCAAGGTCTACGTCACAGGATAACACAAAGAGCCAAAATGACGGAGGCAAGCAGAAGATCGGTTGCAAAGTCCCAAGCCAGTCTTCGGAGTCACGTACAAGAAACCCAATGGCGCCCAACACCACCTTGCCACATGCAAAGAACAATGGCCAAAAGACCCTAATTTATTTAGGTTTCCTTGGGCGTCCAAACAACCAACGCCTTAGGATCAGGTGTCCCAAAGTCCTCATCAGAATCCGAGCTCCAAACAGCCAACACCCTAGAATCAGGCGTCCCAAGTTCCTCATCAGAGCCAACCCTGTCCACACCTCATTCCTCCAGGCAGACCATGTGGGGTCTGCTTCTGAAGGAGCCCAAGCTTCTCCTACATCCTCAGCATCCATGGACCCAGTTTCCTCCCCAAGATCCTACGGAGCCCGTGTCCAGTCTATGCCAACCTCTTCCACCACCACTAAGTCTTCAACAGTCATGCCCACCTCAGGATCCTCTTCCAGATCCCCGAATGAATCCTCAATCTGAGGATTCCTCAAGTATTTCCCTGATCCTTTTCCTGTGTAAATCTTCCAATGAGCCTTCCTCGCGAGGTGTCTTTCTTCCTCTCCCACCATTAGTACTAACAGCCTCAGAAGACTCATTCACAACATGAACTTTGGCCTCATTGACACTGCCACATAATCCATTTTTTGAATGCAGATTAACTGCATTGAACTGGATTATATGGCACTGTAGACTCCTATAACCCAGTTTAACGTAATTAATTTACATTTTGAATTGGATTATATGACAGTGTAGATCCAGCCTAAGGGAGCAGCTACACTGTCAGACTAATCCAGTGTTACACTACTCTAACTGCCATGGTTCAATGCTATGGAATCCTGGGGTTTGTAGTTTGGCAGGACACCATTATTCTTTGTTAGACTTTATAAAACTATAACTGCATTCACTGGAAGAAAGAAAGCTTAGGAGTTGAAATGGATTTTTGTGTGAATAGAATGCAAGTTTACTATTTGTCTGAAAACAACAGATTGGGCTATTTCCTATGCAGAAAATGATGTAATTTGGTGCATTATTTTACACAATAGTTGTACATGGGTGATTTGTCTAGAAAAAGCTTTTTCTGCACAGAAAATAATATTGCTGCACATTCTTTTCCCACCCCTCATTTAGAACGTGAAGCATTGTGAATCCAATACTATTTGTAAGATAAGTTTTCAAGAATATAATGTTGACAATTCATAGATTTGCCTATTTATGAGTGCTGACTCTCTTACCAAATCCACTTCTGACCTGTATCTCAGCTTCACTGACCCAATTTGACCACTTTACTGCCACACATATCTTTTAAAATCCATACTAAAATCAATTTAGAAAGCTGTGTGAGGCTCCATTATATAGCCATATCAGGGCTAAGAATGAGTAAACACTCATTCTATTGGATAATGTTTGGTCACATGAATGCTACTGCTGCAATGTTATTGGATTTTTTTTGTGAGGGGGAATTTCAACAGTGCATACATATGCTTGCATATTCCCTGTAATCAAATTGCCTTTGTCTTCCATTTGTTTTGTTTGCCCAGTTTGAGTTTACATAAGGTGAAGCCTATTAAGAAGGGGGAGGGGAAATGCTGAATTGTGAATGTGTGCTCACAAACATCTTTTTTTAAAAGGTAACAGTATATTTTCCAGATGCCAATACAAACAAGAGACCTAGCCTTCTGTGGTAGGAACAGTCATGTGACATAGGTTTCTAAAGGTGGCTTGATCTTCCCTCACATCCCCATCCCCAAATGCAGCATGATCCCAATTTGGGTGTGAAACCACAATATTTGAAAAACCAAGGTGTTTTTCCAGTTAGCCGAGTAAAATATAATATGTTTTAATAAATCATGTTCTTCACCTTCTGATATGAAAACATCTTTTCAAAGGAGAAGAAAACACTCTTTTCAACTATTGTGTCTTCACATTGGAAGGAACATCTTATTGGATCATAGAATCATAGAGTTGGAAGAGACCACAAGGGCCATCTAGTCCAACCCCTTGTTATGTGTTCCAGCAAGACTGTTATCAAGATAAAGATGTATTATTTAGCTGATATAGAATCAGTCTCCTTGTCTCTCACTATCAACTACTGCATATCCTCTAGGTCCTGATTTGGCAGGAATTAATCATCTACTATACAAAATCCCAGAATACTTGTAAAGCATCTACACAAACACAAGATGGTCTATGTACAAAGAAAATATAATGTCCAAATAGCATATAGTATTATTAAAGTTGCCCATACAAAGCTCAATTCGGTAGTACCTGTCAGAAATATTGAAAGTTAATAATATATTTTTAATTACAAAAGTTGGATAAGGCACTGAAAGGTTTAAAACAGTGCAGTGACTCAGCTATACCAGCAGGTGGTTATAAGCAGGTGTGCCTGTAAAGTTGTGTGGACGAGTAGAGGAGTTGAGGAGTAGCTGGTGGAAACGGAGAAAGAAGAATGAACGAATGAGATAAAGAAGATAAAGCCTTAGATTGTGTAAGAGAATATAAGGCATTGGATTTATGCCTATGTAATGAACTTTATTTATGTTAGAAGAAACCATATTTTGTAAATACTTCAAGAATGTTATTTTTGTAACAAGAAAAGCCTCCAGAGGAAGTGAAAGACAAATTAACCTGGTCTGTGTGTTTTTGTTCATTTGGTCATTTGCTATCCGCTGCTGAGTTACATTGCTGCTGTTAAGCTGTACTACAATTTCTTTATGGGGTGGGTCTTTTGTTTGTAAGCCCCTCGCCCAATAGTACCAGAAAATATGAAAAGGAGCAACAGCTCTAACACATATTGATATTGGTTCCAATGTATATAGGCTTCAAGAATACATGATCAATGAAAATATCTTCCTGACGAAGTAAGCAGATGGTTGGTCATGTTGCTATACACAGAATAAAGAAAACAATGATGGAGCACTGCTCTCAAAAAAGTCTTCACAAGTAAAGTCAATATAAAATCCCAAGTAAAGTCCAAGTAAAGTCTACAGGGGTGCCTGGGTATTTTTGCATCCTGTTTCGGGGGAAAAAAATCTCCTTCTTTAGGAGTTGATATAATCAGTAACAATGAACTTATATCTAAAACAAAACATAAAGCAACAAGTATTTTACCAGCAGTATAAACAGAAGTAAAGGTAACCCATATAACTGTCATATACTTACATAGTGCCTGTTGGCTTTACAGGAAATGACTCTGCTTGTATTGACTCCAACTGCAAGTGACTCTAAAGCAGGAGTCCCCAATCTTTTTAAACAGGGGGCCACTTCACGATCCTTCAGACCGTTGGAGGGCCGGACTATAGTTGGCCACCAAACAATATTAATAACAACAACAACAACAACAAAAAGAGCGTTGGAAGAGACCCTTTGGGCCATTTAGCCCGACCCCCTTTTGCCTTTGTGCACCAAAAGCACAAGCAAAGCACCCCTGACAGATGGCCTCCCAGTCTCAATGTTAATAATAATAATAATAATAATAATAATAATAATAATAATAATAATAATAATAATAATAATTGTGCGGTTTTCTGGCATTGTGTATTTCTGCCGCTTCTGTGACTGTTCATTTGGGTTTTAATGATTCCGTAGCCCACTTGTCGATGGATGTCCAGAATCAGCAGCATCCACCGCGGTCCTTTTTATCCTGGGCGACAACCGAGCCAGTATAGACTTTGTTTGGGTTTGATTCTCCATAATGCTAATGGGTTAGGTGCTCTTGGTTCTGCTCCTCAGCTGAGGCCTCTCTGGCTTGGTTGGACCTGCCGGTAGTTACACTACCGCCAGCACAGCCCTCAGTCATCATTGGAGCAGTTAAGCCCCCCCACCACGTCAAGGTGGCACCTGCGGGGGGGGGGGGGCACCTTACTGGGATCTGCACGCATCATCCGAAAATACATCACACAGTCCTAGACACTTGGGAAGTGTTCGACTTGTGATTTTGTGAAATGAAATCCAGTATACCTATCTTGTTTGCTGTGTCATACAACGTCGTTGTGTCAATAATAATAATAATCATAATAATAATCATAATAAAAGAGGGTTGGAAGAGACCCTTTGGGCCATCGAATCCAATCCCCTTCTGCCTTTGTGCAACGAAAGCACATTCAAAGCACCCCTGACAGATGGCCACCCAGCCTCAATGTTAATAGCAATAATAATAATAATAATAATAATAATAATAATAATAATAATAATAATAATAATAGGGCTGGAAGAGACCATTTGGGCCATTGAGTCCAATCCCCTCCTGCCTTTGTGCACCTAAAGCACAAGCAAAGCACCCCTGAAAGATGGCCACCCAGCCTCAATGTTAATGATGATGATGATGATGATGATGATGGTTGTAAGAGAAGAAGAGACCCCTTGGGTCATTTAGCCCAACCTCCTTCTGCCCTTGTGCTGTGGGGGCTGGATAAATGGCTTCGATGGGCCGCATCCGGCCCCTGGGCCTTAGTTTGGGGACCCCTGCTCTAAAGGTTCATTCAAAGGTTTATAAAAAGTACTTAGTAACTTAAAGGAAACAGCTAAAATTAAGTGATTTATTAAGTCCCTGAGGGGAAAAGGTTTTAAACTTAAAGATCCAGTACATTTCCCTTTGGGATAATAGGTTTTCCAAGTCCATATAAGGTTTTTGAGTAATACATTCCAGAGGTAGACAAATGTTTGTATTGTGTGAAGTGTGAATATAGAAGAGACTTTGTAGATAAATATTTGATTCTGGATTTATGTTCAGAGATTCTGATTCTCAAAGGTCTGGTTGTCTTTCCGATATAACATAGATCACAATCACATATCAAGAGGTAGATTACATTGCTGCTATTACAAGTAGAAAAATGTTTTAGTGTAGTGCCCACTTTGTTCCTATGGTTATATATCTCCTTAGTCTTCCAAGATTGAGTGCAACACTTAGTGTCCACAGGAGTAATAACCTCTCAAGGTGCTCTTAGGTGTAATAGTGGGAGTGATTAAATCTGTATGGATTAAAAATTCTCTAATATTTTTGATATGTCTGTTTCTGAATATAGGTAATTTATCGCAACCTGAAATATCTTGAAGAAGATGCCAGTGCTTTTTTTATAATTTGGGTAATGTGTTTGGAGTAATGCAATAGTTCTTGTGTCCAGATAATTTGATTTTTGTTGGTTTAGAAAATTCTTTCAGTAAGGTGTTACTATCAGTTTTTTCATCTTTAATTAATGCTTTTTTAATGACATGTTTAGGATAGCCTCTATTTCTAAACTCCTGGCTTAAGGTAAGGCTTTCATGAATGAAATGTTCATTAGAGTTTCAGTTACATTTTAGTCTGAGTAGTTGTAAGAATGGAAGATTGGTCTTTAAACCAAAGTGGTGGAAGCTGTTATAATGAAGAAAAGAATTGTTATCTGAGGGTTTTCTGAAGTTCTTAACCAAAGGTTTATTGTGATATTTATATATTGTAACATCCAGAAAATTGATATGTGACAAGTTGAGATGACTAGTAAACTTAATGGACATATGTATAGTGTTAATCCAATTAGAAAATCCTACTGCAGTCTCCGTTGTTTTAAGTACCATGAATATGTCATCAATAAATCGGCCATAATACTATTGGCATAGTACATATTTAAAGATGGATTTAGCAATATAGTACTTTCTAGATTTGCCATAAATAATTGGCAACAGAGAGGGCCAACGGCCTTCCCATTGCCACACCAAAGACCTAAAAGTAGAATTGATTTTGAAAACAGAAATAATTTTTCTCCACTAGTATGTCTAACAGGTCCAACAGGAAATGTGTGGGTGGTTGTAACTTGGTTCTACTACGAAAGATGTTCTCTATGATGGTGCAGGCCTCATCTAATGGAATGTTAGTGCAAAGTGAGGTGACGTCAATAGTAACTAAAATGCTATCCTCCTCAGTTTTGAGATTTTCTGCAATGTTAATAAAGTGTTTTGTGTCTTTAATATAGGAATCACAGAGAGGGACAAATGGTTGGCAAAAAAAGTTTAGATATTTAGCAACCGGTTCCAACACAGAGGATGAACCTGAAATAATAGGTCAGCCTGGGGCTGGAGTGATGCCTTTATGAATCTTAGGAACAATATAAAAGATTGGTATTATGGGGAAGTCATTTTGTAAGTATTTAAATGTAGAAGAAGAAATAAATCCCATGGATAATCCCTCTTGACACACCACCCTAAAAAGGGACTGAATGTGTTTGGTGCGGTCTGTTGTAACAGGTTTACAGAATTTACTATTTGATAACTAAAGGTTGACTTCCTTAACATAATCTCTTTTGTTAAGTAATACTATAGCTCCCCCGTTATCTGGTGGTTTTCAGACTACCTCTTTAAGGTTGCTTAATTTGACCACAGTGGTTCTTTCTATTTCAGATAAGTTTGAGTGGTATAGAGGTCTACAAGTAATTAGCTTATTAAAGTCCCTCTCTACAACATTTTCAAAACACTTAATGTAAATGTTGTTTGTGGAAGTGCAGAATGTACTTTTAGGTTTAAAGGGATCTATGGTTGTGTTGGATATGCTATTTTTAAAAACTTCTCTTAAGTGGATGGTTCTCAATAGTTTAAATAAATCTATTCGTGCTTGAAATGCATTAAATTTAGGGGTGGGAACAAATGATACACCTTTGTTTACAACTAATCTTTCTATGTCAGATAACTTATAGTCACATAGATTAACAATCAGGTCCGGTGTCTCTGATTTCGGCCCCTTGGAGAAAAAGTAGTAGAAGACGAGAAGGATGGTCAATTCATATTCTTATGTCTAGAGGATCATAAGTGGTGGTGAGTCAGAGACTTCAGAGCTTTCAGTTGTCCTACCTGGGTCTTCCTCAGTAAAGGAGTCTGTGAACTGAGGATGGAATCTGACTCTTCTCTTAGAGGGGACTTGATCTTTGTCCAATAACCATGGGTAGACTCGATTGGACTGATAATCATGGTGATCTCTTTCAAACTTTTTAATTTTAAATTTCTTCACCTGGTTGTATAGGTCACTACATTTTTTTGTCAAGAGTTTCCAACATGGTGGCAGATGCTGTGTCTTTCATAATGTTTTCCATAAGTTTGGTAATGTTAGTTTCCCCATCCTTAATGGTGGCATTGGATTAGATCATCTTAAAATATCCTGATTTCTTTCTCCTTCTCCTTCTTTCCTCCTTTATTTTTGGCATACTATTAAGGTGCAAAAATAGTTTTGACACCATTAACTCAGCAGGAGGGAGAGGACACAAGGGGGCAGAATGCAGCCCTTCCTTATGGAGTTGGGAAAAATCAAACTATTGCAGCTTCCTAGTTTGTGTGCTTTTCTCTCCTTAATGGTTTTTATCATCTTGACATACACTAATGTTGCATGACACTTGTGCTCTGGTTTCCAGCTGTGAAAAGTTGGAGGGGAGGATGTTCCCAGCTCAGATCACAGCAGAGGTACCTGAATGAGTTTTGCTCTTCTCAAAGTCCTAGAATGAAAGATTTAACACAGTATACATGTACAAAATAATTAATAACACAAGAGTTATGAGCTTAGTAGACACATTGCACATTTTCACTGTTAAATTTAAGCAAGTCTCTCAGTGTCAGTCAAATGAGATACTGGGCAAGAAGTCCATATAAGCTGCTATGAAAGTAGAGATAAAAGGGCATTAAATATGTGCTTTGTGTGGAAGTGGATTTTCTGTGAATCTTTCTGAAAATAACCTAGGCCTTTTTTTCTCCTGCATTTGCCCTGATACTCCATCATTCCTTGGGGATACATAAAATGAATCACCGAAGAAGAGGCTAATGGGGGCAATTGTTCAAATAAATTGTTCTGTTCGAGTGCAGGGAATATTTGTTTCTAAATAATAAGCACTTAGCAGAACCGCGACCATCTCATTCCCCAGGGAAAGTGCTAGACAAGCCTGTTGGTCTTTGGAAAGTACACAAAAGGTCTTCGTGTTTTTGCAGAAGTCGGCAAATTTGCCATTTTAACTAAGTATAGGCTATGCCATCAGAGACTGCTAAATGCACTTCTGGTTTTGGTTTTATTCCAGGTTTTTTAAAAAATATAATTGCTATTATTCCTTGGTCTTGTGTAGATCAATGTTATTCAAAATGAGGCCAAAGCCTCCATGGACTAGAAAGAAACTATTCACTCATATACAGATTGCTGAGATAATAATAGTGTACCCTGCAGCAAAAGAACGATTAGGTTGTAAATTGATAATAGTGGTGTATGAGTTATTTAGTAGTTAATTAGAGTCAAGTTGCAAAAGTAAATCCCAAGCATTTATTTGTTTATTTAATTTAATACTAAATAGATAAAGTGGTATTTAATGTTTTTAGTAAGGGGTGTGTACAATAATTACATTTCGAGGTGAGACAGTAAATTTGCATCTTAAAAAGGTGTCTTCACATTTCTTTTTCCAGACTTCATGTAGGTTATCTTCAGGCAATTGCTGAATTTATTTTAAACACTGAGCATACTTTGTACATGTTTACTGCTGACAACAAATTTCCAGTGTATTTTTCCCTTTTCTATAGAAATACATCTGAAATTAAAATGCAAATGTTGATAATCACCTGTGGGATTAATGATTTAGCACAACATTGCCAAAAATGGAGGTATGGCCACATTATTGTTTAAAGGGAACAGAATAATAAGAGATAGTAAGAATCCAATGGAGCAGAGCTTCCCAAACTGTATGTTGTGACACATTCTTGGGTTGCCTGCAATGTATAGGAGTGTTGCACAAACATAATGAGAAATCTTTAAATCTTTGTGAAATAATAATAATAATAATAAAACTTTATTTATACCCCGCCACCATCTCCCCAACGGCGACTCGGGGCGGCTAACATGGGGCCACGCCCAGAGCAATACAATATAATAATATATAAAAACAACATATCATAACACAATTAAAAGCAATACAATAGATTATAATAGACATTACATCAGGAAATCCAAAAACAAAAACAAAAAAAACCCTGTTAAACAAGGGCAGGCCGCATGGACACAAGGATAAAACTCGGAGTGAGAGGGACAGAGGGGGTACCCCATTGTGGGCAGGGACACAAGAAAGTAGGGCAGTCTAGAAAATAAATGCTGAGGGGGGAGTAACACAGACATATATAGCAAAATTACTCACCGAAAGCACAGCGGAAGAGCCATGTTTTCAAATCTTTCCTAAAAGCTAACAGAGTGGGAGCTTGCCTGATCTCAGTGGGCAGTGCAAATAACCAAGCAATCATATGTTTTAATATATATAAATGAAAGTTTTTAATAAGATATGTTGTGTTCCTATTCATTTTGTTTTTACAATGTATGTATGTGTCCTTATCTCTTAAAAGGGGTCGGTTTAACCTCTGGTTTGCTAGTAAAACTGAATTACTGTGTTGTAAAATGATGCATGTCTAAAAAGTGTGTCACTAACATGAAAGGTTTGGGAAGTTCTGAGATGTAGAATAGGGGGTTTTTAGGGTTTTTTCTAAAGTTGTTTAGTTTAGTTGTAATTTGGTTGTTCTGGGTACTATGTAGTTGTTTAGATTTGGTAGTTTTGTACATCTAAAATTCTTTCAATTTGTCTCCTTCTGGAAAAAAATTAGAGAATTAAAATGCAAAAATATAGATATCTGACATCAGTAAACAACTATTTCTGTGTATTTTTGCTTTGTGTGTCAGCAAAACACACACATTAGGATATCTCCACTACCCCCTCCCTCCACAAACTGATTGTGTGTGTGTGTGTGTGTGTGTGTGTGTGTGTGTGTGTGTGTGTATATATATATATATATATATATATATATTCTTCATGGTACCTACAAAACAGAATAATTTGTTAAGCAAAAAATGGCTGGGCACTAGATATGGTAATCTCAGGGAAAAAGAAAAAAAATCTGTGTAGCTAAGAAACACCAGGGTGTGTTTAAAAAAACAAATACCAAATCTGCCTCGAAGGGGAATTGAATGGCAAGAAGTGAGATGACAGGTGAATTCTATGAGAGATGAAATTATCCAGGGTGCAAAGTTACATCCAAATAGACGGACTTGAAAGTTCTTTGAAATAGCACAATTTCATCTAGGGACTTGTTATGCACCCTCTAGGGAGTCTTGTAGAAAGAAAAATACACCTTAAATCAGTCTGTAAGAAAACTCATAGATATTTAGGTGTGTCTTTTTTCCATTGCAAGCCACAATCTCTTATCACATTCAACATACCACTTTATATATTCTTATTTATTATGTTCATATTCCACCTTCCTCCAAAAATGAGGCTCAAGGCAGCTCAAAATAGCATTAAATGAAAAAACAACAAATAATTCAATATTTCATCCAGAATTAAATTAATTAGTTAATATTGCAGTTACAGAAGTTAAAAACACGATGTTACAACATAAACCTATGAAAAAATAACATGTTCAAATGATAACATGCTCTGTCCTCTGTAGTTGTTCAACAAATCCTGTCTGAATTGTTGTTGTTGTTGTTATTCTAAAATTCACCACAGTATGAACAAAAGTTTGCATGTGGAATAGAATTTTATACTATTTTCCTCCTATTTAAACGTTAAATGATCTGTCCAAAGCACTTCTGGGTGACCTATCAACACTTTGGAAAAGATGTTGAGGGTGCATAGAAGGCTAGAGGATTAGTGGGAATTGGTCTCCTTCTTGTTCCAATTATCAAAAAAGTTCTGTCTCTCAAAAATCTCCATTATTTTCAATCAGATATGAATGTGATACAATTTCATGCAGGACTCCTTTTCAAAATGAGTGTACCTGTTCGAATGTCTTCAAGAAGAATTTAGGTCATCATATTACTTTTCTTGCAGAACCATGCTTGATTCAGTATTTCAGGTATTTTCCCCTACCCCAACATTGATGTTGGAGGTAAGAATGAAAGGAGAATGAGAGTTTACTTTTTTTTCAGATCAGCATCAAAGATGATCACGTAAAGACATGATCTGGGCCTCAAATTATTTGATAACAAAATCACTAGAATAAAAATCTTAACAAGAAGACACTCTGATCATTGTCCAATAGAAATGACATTGAATGCAGTCAAAAAATCCAGAAGATTGACATTTAATGAGCAAAAGATACTGAGAAAAACAAAGAGCTTTTAAGAGAATATTTTGAAATCAACGATACACCAGATGTGATGATACAAACAATCTGAGACGCCAGTAAGGTGGTCATGCGGGGACATATCATCAGACAAATCTCATGGAGAAATAAATTACGTAGACAGAAAATGAAGACAATTGTAGATTAAATGACAAACATGGAGAAAGACTTTAAAAAGAACCCTATGAACAAAACATTAAAAAAGAACTGGAGAGACTAAAAAAACAAAAAGAATATTTAGAAGTGGAGCAGATAGCCAAACAATTGAAATACATCAAGCAGCAAGCTTTCCAGCATGCAAATAAACCAGATAGATGGCTATCTAGACAAATAAGAAAAAAAACGAAGGACAACATGAGTCCCCTCGGGTGAGAAGGGCGGGATAGAAATGATGGAAATAAACATGTAACAAAAATCTGTACAAAAGACAAGGCCTACACATCAGATCAAGACATCTTAAATCAATTTAACAATTTTTATAAAAAAATTATATTCCAAAGACCAAATCAAGAAAGAAGATGTAACACAATACAAGGCAAGCAAAAATTACAAAAAATATCAGAACACCAAAGAGAGATGTTTAATAGGGCAATTTTAGAAGAAGAGATTCACAAGTCAATTTTAAAAATGGACTTGAACAAAGCTCCAGGACCAGACGGGCTAACATCAGCATATTAGAAAACCTTTGAAAAAGAGTTAATGCCATACCTCATTAGGCCGATGAACCAAATATTAGATCAAGAAAAAATACCAGATACACGGAAAAATGGTACAATGACAATGATACAAAAAGAAAATGCTGATCCTACTGATTTAAAAAATTTCAGGCTGATATCTTTATTAAATGTGGATTACAAATTATTCACAAATATTTTGGCAGAAAGATTAAAAGTATTTCTTAGGGATTGGATCAAAGAAGACCAAACAGGTTTCCTTCCTAATAGGCACCTTAAAGACAATGTGAGGAATATAATTTATATTATCATATATTATGAAGTAAATAATAAAAAAATAAATGGCCTCACTAGCCTTAGATGCTGAAAAGGCATTTAACAATGTAAACAGGGATTTTTTCAAGATTTTATTGAAATAAATAGATATGGGATACAATTTTTAAATGCAATTTATGCCATATATGACGAACAAAGCACAACAATAATAATAAATGGCCAAGAGGCAAAACCCATCCAAATCAGTAAAGGTACTAGATAGGGATGTCCATTATCCCCTCTCATTTTTATAATGTCACTGGAGACTCTTTTAAATAAAATTAGAGAAGATGAGAAATTAAAAGAAACTACAATAAGAAATTTACAATATAAAGTAAGAGTTTTTGCCGACGATGTGATTTATACTATAGAAGAACTGATTGAAAATATTAAAAGATGGATGGATAAAACAGAAGAATTTGGAAAACTATCAGGATTTAAAATAAACACCAAAAAAACTATGTTGCTGATTAAAAATATATCAAAGAAAAGGCAAGAGGAACTAAAGGAAATATCAGGACTATGGATAGCCAACAAAATCAAATATCTCGGCATTAGAATTACATCAAAAATTCCCAACTCCTAAAATACAATTATGAAGCAAAGTGGAAAGAAATTAGAAAAGATTTGGACAACTGTAAAAACTGAAAAATATCAATATTAGGAAGAATTTCCATTATCAAAATGAATATTCTCCCAAAAATGCTGCACCTATTCCAGAATTTAACAATTATGAGGACTATAAAGAATTTTAAAGAATGGAATAAAGATGTGGGAAAATTCATGTGGCAAGGAAGAAAAGCAAGAATTAAATCTGTAAATGTAACAAATGAAAAGAAAGGAAGCTTTGGCCTTCCAGATTTGAAATTATATGAGGCAGGGGCACTTTCCTGGATAAAAGATTGACAACACTGAGCAGAGAAAAATTACTAATACTAGAAGACCATGTCTTAAGGACAGGATGCACAGTTATATTTGGTATGAAAAAACAAAGATAGAAAAGAATTTCAGCAACCATTTTATAGGGGCAGCACTAATTAAAATATGGAACAAATACAAGAACAGATTTTACAACAAAACACCCTTCTAGATATCACCATTAGAAGCAACAAAAAGAAGATTATTGGGTTGTAAAGAATGGCTGACTTACAGAGATATTCTCACCAAAAAAATACATTTGAAATGAAAGAAGAAATTAAATTAAAGTATAAAAATTTATCTTGGTTCCAACACAGACATTTAAAAAACATTTCAATAAGGATACACTGAAAGGCTTCATGGAGGTAGAAACTTTTTGGGACAAAATAATGAGATCAGAAAAGAAAACAATAACAAAAATCTACAACAAACTGTTGGAATGGTCAACAAAAAAAGAACAGGTCAAAGAGTTTGTGATAAAATGGGCCGCAATTATAAGGAGACCAATTGGGATAAATGAATAGGAACACATATGGAACAATAAACTAAAACAAACTTATTCATATGACCTAAAAGAAAATTGGATTAAAATGATGCACAAATGGCACCTGCCCCCCCCCCCCAAACACACACACACACAATTTAGGAAAATATTATAAAAACATAGAAAATAATTGTTGGAAATGTGGCAGTCAAGAAGAAACCTTCTACCACATGTGGTAGTCATGTACAAAAGCAAAGAAATTTTGGCAAGAGACACACGAAGAAACCCCAAAAATACTGAAAAGTAACCGCATAATGAGAAGACAGGAAAGCTTAGAGAAGAGAATGATGCTGGGGAAAATGGAAGGAAAAAGGAAGAGGGGTCGACCAAGGGCAAGATGGATTGATGGTATCCTTGAAGTGACTGGCTTGACCTTGAAGGAGCTGGGGGTGGTGATGGCTGACACGGAACTCTGGCGTGAGCTGGTCCATGAAATTACAAAGAGTTGGAAGCAACTGAACGAATAAACAACAACGTTCAAATGAAACCTGAATATTATTTACTAGGGATCACTGATCTGAAGCTGGAATCAAACAAAGATATTATTTTCAATTACTTAATCACAATAACAAGAATAGTATATGCCAGAAAGTGGAGTCTACAAGAACTACACACAAAAAGAAGAATGGAACAACAAAATTTTGGAAGTGATGAGCATGGACAGACTGACTCAACTCCTAACAAAACACCAAGGAAAACCTAAGAAGATGATGAACTGGCAACTATTCATATCTTATATGCAAAAAGAAAATAAGACCTTAATGATATAACTAATATGAAAAGGACACACCTATGGACTATCGAGGAAAAAAGACTGGGATCAAACATATATATACTAGCTGTGCCCAGCCACGCGTTGCTGTGGTGAAGTATGGTGGTATGGGAAATAAAGTATTGAGGAATTGGTGGTAGTTAAGGTAAAGGGTAAAGGTTTTCGCCTGACATTAAGTCCAGTCATGTCTGACTCTGGGGGTTGGTGCTCATCTCCATTTCTAAGCCGAAGAGCTGGCGTTGTCCGTAGACTCCTCCAAGGTCATGTGGGATGACTGCATGGAGCGGCGTTACCTTCCCACCAGAGCAGTACCTATTGATGCACTCACATTTGCATGTTTTCAAACTTCTGGGTTGGCAGAAGCTGGGGCTAACAGTGAGGGCTCAATCTGGTCCCCCAATTCAAACCTGCAACTTTCGGTCCAGAAGTTCAGCAGCTCAGCGCTTTAACACGCTGCACCATCGGGATATTATTTCCTAAAGGTTGTGAATATACAATATTTCTGATTGGGTTTTTTTGTCTGTTGGAGGCAAGTATGAATGCTGCAATTAGGGAATATGATTAGGATGTAATGGCCTTGCAGCTTTAAAGCCTGTCTGTTTCCTCCCTGAGTGAATTTTTTGTTGGGAGGTGTTAGCTGGCCCTGATTGTTTCCTGCCTGGATTTCCCTTGTTTTCAGAGTGTTGTTCTTTATTTAGTGTTCTGATTTTAGAGATTGTATTCTTGTGTTTTATTATACCACATTAATTTTTATATATTCTGATTTTAGTGTTTTTGAATACTTGGAGCCAGATTGTATTCATTTTCACGGTTGACCGCAACACAATAATAATAATAATAATAATAATAATAATAATAATAATAATGATAGTAATAATAATGACTTTGGTAATACACAGTGCTTCACTCCCTTCTCAGCTTCCTTTCTAGAAGAATCCTTTCTTGGGAGGTGTTAGCTGGCCCTGATTGTTTCCTTTATGGAATTTCCAATTTCCCTGCTTTCAGAGTGTTGCTCTTTATTTACTGTCCTGGTTTTAGAGATTATATTGTTCTGCATTATTCTATCCCAGTAATTATTTCATATTAAAGTAGAATCTCACTTATCCAACATTCGCTTATACAATGTTCTGGATTAGCCAACACAGTCTGCCTTTTCGTAATCAATGTTTTTGTAGTCAGCGTTTTAAATTCATTGTGATATTTTAGTGGTAAATTTGTAAATACAGTACAGTAATTACTACATAGCTTTACTGCGCATGGAACTACTTTTTCTGTCAAATTTGTTGTATAACATGATGTTTTGGTGCTTAATTTGTATAACGATTACCTAATTTGATGTTTAATCGGCTTTTCCTGAATCCCTTCTTATTATCCAACATATTCACTGATCCTGTTGGCCTGTTTATGTTGGATAAGTGAGACTCTACTGTATATTGATAATCTTATATTAAATTCTTAGAATTGGATTACATGAGGCCCCTTCTTCACAGCTGTATAAAATGCACACTGAAGTGGATTATATGGTAGTGCTGAGTCAAGTTAATCCAGTGCAAAGCAGACAATATAAGATTATAAATGGGTTATAGCTGTGTGGAAGGGGCTTGAGTCTACACTGCCATATAATCCAGTGCAAATTAGATAATCTGTGGAAGAGGCCTAAGTGATGCCTAAGTCTGCCTGTCCCCTGGGTGAGTTGGTTGCTAGGAGACCAAGTGGGCAGAGATTAGTCCTCTAACTGGCAGCAATTGGATAAAAACAATTATTCCTTTCCCTCTAATTAGGACTTCATTTTTCTTTTCTTTTTGTTGTATCAACCTAGAGGCGTGGATGATGGGTTATGTTGTTAAATTTCGAGGTTGGGGGGCCTGTAGTTTTGTTGTTTTGTTGGTTGCCGTGATGCCATCACTCATTTATATATATAGATATATATATACAGTAGAGTCTCACTTATCCAACATAAACGGGCTGGCAGAATGTTGGATAAGCGAATATGTTGGATAATAAGGAGGCATTAAGGAAAAGCCTATTAAACATCAAATTAGGTTATGATGTTACAAATTAAGCACCAAAACATCATGTTACACAACAAATTTGACAGAAAAAGTAGTTCAATACGCAGTAATGCTATGTAGTAATTACTGTATTTACGAATTTAGCACCCAAATATCACAATGTATTGAAAATATTGACTACAAAAATGTGTTGGATAATCCAGAATGTTGGATAAGCGAGTGTTGGATAAGTGAGACTCTACTCTCTCTCTCTCTCTCTCTCTCTCTCTCTCTCTATATATATATATATATATATATATATATATATATATATATATATATATGACAAACACTTAACCTGGCAAAGAAGAATTGAAGTAAAAATTTTCTATCTTTTGTTTTTCTTTTGTCCTTTTCTCCCTTTCACTTTTTCCATTGTTTTTCCCCAATTCACTTTCCTTTCTTTTTTGTTTACTTACATAAAATTTCAATAAAAATATATTTTTAAAAAGTAATGGAAAGAGAACATGTGATGTGTATAATCGGGGTTATAGCAACTGTCATTGTTTGCCAAATCTGTAGAGCTGTATGTCCTAGATCTCTTATTTAGAAACTGAGGCAGCATATATCTTATTCTGACCAAGGAGTGGGAAACTGCCAATCCCAATGTAAAGCAAATGCCTGGAGAATGCCCACCATTACTTTTGCTGGGACTCTAGGACTGTATATGACCAATGGCTCTTCTTTTGGTAAATTAGGATAGCAGTGTTTGTCTTTTGACACTTACACTGATCTATTGCTCGCTAACTTGGAAACACAGGAAGAAACTGCTGTTCATTATCATTTGAAAATGTCTAGTTGCTTCAGGAACAATTAACATTATATTTCCACCCAACATTTTGCTCAAAAGAAAACTGAAAGACAGAAGTGGATGCTGTAGACTAAGTGCACACCACACTAAATCAACAATTCTCTTTGCTGTGACACCTTTTCTTCCCCTTAGTTTCTCTGATGTGACTTGTCAAAAGCTCTGTGACACAAAGGTGTCCACATGAATATATATCCAAGGCTTCTCTTCAGGCAAGTTAAGATAATTGTTACAAAGATCATCTGAGTCTCCAATTGCAATGCCCCTTCTCCTCTTTGCTAGGCCATAGATGTCTTCATTATTTATTACTTTTCTGCATGACTGTCAGGGCATCTAAACTCCTCCAGATGATGGATGACTGCAGACAGTAGTATTTAAAATTCTCAGCACGCTCCCTTCCGTAAGCTTGCTTGGTGTAATGTTATTGAATGTTTTCTTTCTTTTTTATATTTGCTTTGGAATACTCGTATATTTCAGTTTGCTAATTGTCAGGGCACACTAACACTGCACAGCCTCACTTTGACTATACAATAATACTTGGAACAAAGAAACAAACTAGACAGGCTGAAAAATGGGTCTTGAATGTATCAGGTATTGTTAAATTTGGCTCTTTGTGGCCTACTTTAAATCCTCCTCATTGTATGCAATTGTAAAGATTACCAGTCTCAAAGCAAGCAAACAGAGAAATAAAATTTCATTTTGAGTTATTTAGCTCTTTACACAAAGGATGACATGCACTTCCCGGAGCATCTGCCTTTGCTTGGTTAGGTGGCTGTTAAGTCTGTAGCTTTTTCTAAGCTCCTTTGATCTGACGGCTTCATAATATTGATTATATTAAAAACACACCTGTGAGGGCCATCCATGCTTTCATGTGAGCAGAATCAAAGAGCACCAGAAAACAATGCCACTATTAATTAAACTGAAAGGTGAAATGAAAGTGGATGGTCTTTCACAATTGACAGTTTTCCCATCTAGCTGTCATATGAGGTGGGCCCATTTTGCTTTCCTATCTCGGCTCTTGTGCTGAATTTTCAGTTCACTTGTACTGAGTAAAAAGTACATTGTCTTACTATGATATGATGTTAGCTCTTGGAAGACTTAGTTCATACTTGGGGGTTACTATTTCCCTTAGAGAAAACAATTCAATCAGTTTATTGATGAGTACACGCAAATGACCCTCTTCTTTGTTTCACTGGAAAGTCAGTGAGATTATCTTACTATGAAAGATGTTTTGATGTTTTAAACCAAGAGGCAGAAAGTTTAATTTGCTTGTGTTGTCGAAGGCTTTCATGGCCAGAATCACAGGGTTGTTGTATGTCTTTCGGGCTTCCATACCTCACAACCTCTGAGGATGCCTGCCATAGATGTGGGCGAAACGTCAGGAGAGAATGCTTCTGGAACATGGCCACACAGCCCGAAAGACATACAACAACCCTTTAATTTGCTTATTTACTTAAGCTTATGCCAGTAGAGTACAAATGAGGGAAGACTGGAATTATTGGTCCTTTTCATCCTCTCCACTGGTTCTATTTCTGGGTAAGTGAACACCCTATAGTTATTGCAGTTTGATGCCACATAAATTATCATGGTTCCTTGCTTCAGATTATAGAGATTTTTATTTTACAAAGATATTGATTTAAATCAGTGGTTCTCAACCTGGGGTTCCCAAATGTTTTTGACCTGCAACTCCCAGCAATCCCAGCCAGTTTACCAACTGTTAGGATTTCTAGGAGCTGAAGGCCAAAAACATCTGGGGACCCCAGGTTGAGAACCACTGATTTAAAGAGATCTTTCCCACTCAATCAAACTATGGCATAAGAGCTCTAGCAAATAATTTCAAGTCCCTTATCAAATTTAAAATCAAATGATTTTATAAGATTAAGCAGTTAAATTATCAAATTGCTATTACTGTGTAGCAATAGCTGGTGGGAACATCCTCTATGTCCTACTGGGGGAGTCGGGCAAAGCCTGATCATGCATGATGCCCTGATTGTGGAAAATCCTCCCTTTGAAGGACCCATTGGCACCAATATGGATAAATGATAAAAACAAAATATGCATTTTTATTAAAGCTTTTAAATTCTATTATGTACCTACTAAAGGGACAAGAGCTTCCTGAACCTCGCCTGATGAAGTTTTCAATATACTCAGTTTTATATATATACTAGCTGTGCCTGGCCAAGTGTTGCTGTGGCGAAGTATGGTTTTATGGGAAATAAAGTATTGAGGAATTGGTGGTAGTTAAGGTAAAGGGTAAAGGTTTTCTCCTGACATTAAGTCCAGCTGTGGATTATATGGTAGTGTGGAGTCAAGATACTCCAGTTCAAAGCAGATAATATAAGATTCTAAATGGGTTATATAGCTGTGTGGAAGGGCCTTGAGTCTACACTGCCATATAATCCAGTTCAAATCTGATAATCTGTATTTTATAGGCAGTGGGGAAGAGGCCTAAGTGAGGCCTAACTCTGCCTGTCCCCTGGGTTGAGTGGGTTGCTAGGAGACCAAATGGGTGGAGCTTAGCCTTTTAAATGGCAGCAATTGGATAAAAACAATTATTCCTCTCCTTCTAATTAGGACTTTATTTTTCTTTTCTTTTTGTTGTATGAACGTAGAGGTATGGATGAGGGGTTGTGCTGCCAAGTTTAGTGTTTCTGGGATATGTAGTTTTGTTGTTTTGTCCTAGGCCGAAATTTCATTACTCTTTTATATATATAGATTATTTTGAGTGTATTTTATCAGAGTTGTTGTCTTTTATGATGTTTTTTATTTTATTTCATTTTATTTTTTAGTCTTTATTTTATTTAATTTTGTTTATTAAGTTACAGTTACCTTGTTTATATTGTCTAATGTGCCTTGTCTTGATGTAAACTGGCTGTATGGTTTTTGTTTTGTTTTTTAGCATAGAATGGTTGGAGGTGGAGGCGGGGTATCAAAATAGTTATTGTTATTATATTATTGTTGTTGTTGTTGTTGTTGTTGTTGTTGTATGACACAGCAAACAAGATAGATATGGGGGATTTCGTATCACAAAATCACAAGTCGAACACTTCCCAAGTGTCTAGGACTGATTATTATTATTATTATTATTATTATTATTATTATTATTATTATTATTATTATCAACACAACGACGTTGTATGGCACAGCAAACAAGATAGATATGCTGGATTTCGTTTCGCAAAACCACAAGTCGAACACTTCCCAAGTGTCTAGGACTGTGTGATGTATTTTCTGATGATGCGTGCAGATCCCAGTAGGGTGGCCTTTTGCAGTTGGCAGATGGTGATTTTGTCAATGTCTATTGTTTCCAAATGCCGGCTGAGATCTTTTGGCACGGCACCCAGTGTGCCCATCACCACCGGGACCACCTGTACTGATTTCTGCCAGAGTCTTTGAAGTTCAATCTTGAGGTCCTGATAGCGGCTGAGTTTTTCCTGTTGTTTTTCATCTATGCGACTGTCACCTGGGATGGCAACATCAATGATCCAAACCTTGTTCTTTTCCACAACTGTGATGTCTGGTGTGTTGTGTTCCAGAACTTTGTCAGTCTGGATTCGGAAGTCCCACAGTATCTTTGCGTGCTCATTTTCCAATACTTTTGCAGGTTTGTGATCCCACCAGTTCTTTGCTGCTAGGAGGTGGTACTTGAGGCATAAGTTCCAATGAATCATTTGGGCCACATAGTTGTGCCTCTGTTTGTAGTCTGTCTGTGCGATTTTCTTACAGCAGCTGAGGATATGATCAATGGTTTCGTCGGTTTCCTTGCAGAGTCTGCATTTTGGGTCATCAGCTGATTTTTCGATCTTGGCCTGAATTGCCTTTGTTCTGATGGCTTGCTCCTGGGCTGCAAGGATCAGGCCTTCTGTCTCCTTCTTCAGGGTCCCATTCGTGAGCCAGAGCCAGGTCTTCTCCTTATCAGCTTTTCCTTCAATTTTGTCAAGGAACTTTCCATGCAATGTTTTGTTGTGCCAGCTGTCAGCTCTAGTTTGTAGTGCGGTTTTCTTGTACTGGTTTTTTGTCTGCTGTGTTTTTTTTTAATCATTTTATTTATGGTTTTTGCATTACATAAAAGGAGACACAAGACATAAATGAAGATTGAATTTACAGTCTGGACTGAACAAAAAACAACAACAACAAAAAAGGAAAAAAACAAAAAAACAAAACAAAAACAAAAAAAACCCACACATAAGCACAAGCCCATAATCCCCGCCGCCCTCCCACCTCTCTGCGTTGCCTTCCCGCTGCCCCAGTTTTCTTGGCCCAGTTTTCCCCAGTTTTCTTGGCCCAGGTTATTTAGTACCCAGAAGTGTTTATTCATAAATAACATTTCCTCCTATGTTTCCCAGTTCCTTTTTTTCTTTTAGGTATTTACATAAGTCACTCCAGTCTGTTTTCGCTCTTGATTGATGATTTTGTGATAATATTTGCGTTAGGATATCCATGTTTTGTATGTCCATCAGTATCAATAACCATTGTTCTGCCGACGGTAATTCTGTTGTTTTCCAAAGTTTCGCAATTTCCATTCTTGCTGCACTAATCATATATGTAAACAATTTTTCCTTGTTTAAGTCCATGTCAAAGTCCGTTAGCCCTAATAGGAAATATTCCGGTTTTAGAGTTAACTTTATTTGCAAAATACTCTCCATCTTTTCCTTTATTAATCTCCAGAATTTTTTAACCTTCTTACATCCCCACCACATGTGAAAGAGATCCCCTTTTTCTTTTCTCTAGTTCTTCTCTATCTATTTTTTTGTTTAGATTTTCTCTTTGATTATCGGTAATTTTCTTGATATCTTGCTTTCCTAGGTATTGAGTGACCTTTTCTTTTGGTGTTTTACTTTCTGTATATAAATTCCTGTAATAGTTGAGAAATTGTTTTTCTATTTCTTTCGGTTCAAAATATGTATTGTTATCATCTTGGAATTTGTTAATGCATTGTAACTGCTTTCTTTTATTCATCTTCCACGCCAACCACTTTCCTACTTTGTTTGCATTTTCGAAATTTTGTTGTTTTACATAGGTCAATTTCTTCCCTACCTCTTCCAGTTGTTGTTTGTCTACCTGCCTCTTTAGAGCTTCTAACTTAAAAATTGATTCTTTATCTTTAGGGTTACTCTTTATTTTGTCTTCTAGGCTGGTTGCTAATTCCTCTATTTTCTTCTGCTTTATTCTTTTATCTTTATTCTTTCTTATATTATGTTGAATAAACTGTCCTCTGATAAACGCTTTGCTGGCGTCCCAGATAATAGCTATGTTGGTATCTTCCTCCCTGTTTAGTTGAAAGTATTCCGCCAGAATCCCCCTATATCTATTTTGATCTGTCAGATCTTTTAATAGCAGTTCATTTAATCTCCATCCGAATTCTTTTTTTGTGTTCCTTTTTTCTTCAAATGTAAATTCTATGGGTGCGTGATCAGAGTGTAGCCTTGGTAAAATCTTTATGGAGGTTACTTGCGATATTATAAATTTTGTCCCCCAGACCATGTCGATCCGGGACCAGGTCGCATGTCTATGTGAGAGAAATGTGTAATTCCTTTCTCTACAATTTCAGTGCCTCCAAGTGTCTTGTAGTCCTAACTCTTCCTTCAATTGCATAAATCTTGTTGGTAGTTTTCCATATCCCACCCGTTTATATATCCTCTTTGCATTTGATTTGTCTAGCTCAACATCAAGGACACCGTTGAAGTCTCCCAACAATATTAGGTCCTCATACTCACATTCTAAAATCTTATGTTGTAGATTATTTGCAAATTTCGTTTTGGAGTCATTCGGGGCATATATATTACATATTAATATTTTTCTACCCCCAAATTCAATCATGGTGCCTAATATTCTGCCCTCCTGGTCTTTGAAAACCAATCTCGATTGTATCTTGTTATTTACGTAAGTCACTACGCCTCTTTTTTTACAGGACCAGACGCATAATATGTTTTCCCCAAACTGTTTTGCGTTAGATGTGCTACATGTTGTTGAGTTATGTGCATTTCTTGGAGACAGATAATATCATATTTTCCTTTTTTTTTATGTGATGCCAGATTTTATTTCTTTTATTCAGTGAGTTAAAACCGTTCACATTATTTGAATATATTTTAATCCTTTGTGCCATCATCCTTTTTATTGACTTCAGCTCCTCTCTCCTTTACATCTTTGTTCCATGTTATTAGATTAATCAGGTCCTCTGGTGATTTTTCTCTGAGTCTTTTTTTCAGTCTCCCCATCTCATCCTTATCATCTGCAGACCCATCGCCTCTCTGACCTTCCTCACTCTTTCCTTGATTTTGATTATCCTCTTTACTTTCTTCTTTTTTTCTTTTTTCAGATATTTATCAAAAAATGCTTTAGCACTTTGTTCGTTTGTTATCCATTTCCGGCTCCCCTCCCACGTTAGCATTAAACCTTCCATTTTTTCCCATCTGAATTTAACGTTCCTTTTTCTCAATTCATCGGTTAGGAAATAATATTTGCGTCTTCTCTCTAGTACCGAAATTGGAAATTCTTTTAAAATTGCAATTTTTTCCCCTTTATACACAGTTGGAATCTTTGAGTTATTTAACAGGATTTCGTCCCTTACCCTCTTTCTATTGAGATGGACTACAATATCCCTTGGGGTACTGAATTTTTTCAAGTGGCTAGAGTGTACTCTGTATGTCTTCTCTATTTCAGAGTCTGCCTCTTCCTTCGTTTTTTTGGTTACCTCCACTATTATTTCTGTGCATATTTCTCTAATGTTTTCAATTTCCGTTTCCTGCACATTACGCAATCTTAGCTGTGTTTCCTTCTCTTTTATTTCTATAATTTCTTGTTGGGTTTTAATTGTCTTTAATTCTTTCTCCATTATTTTCATTTCCTTCCTCATTTCTGTTTGGTTGTTATGGATCACTCTATTCTCTTCTGCTCTCATCACTCCCTCTTTTTTCGTTATTTCCATTTCCTCCCTCAATTTGTTAATTTCCTCTTTTACCAATGTTTGTATTTCTTCTTTCATTTCTTTCCTCATATTCGTCATCTCCTCTTTAACTCTGTTAAATTGAATATCTTGTTTTTCTTGCATTTTAATTACTTCTGTTTGTAATTTTAAGATCTCAAACATCACATCTTTTAGGGTATACTCATCAGTAAGTGAATCTTTCCTTCCGGGCCCTCTTTTTTCTTTCTCCTTATCCCTCTCTTTATCCATTTTGTTCTTTGTTGCACTCATCACTACTCTGTAGGACCCCCCCCTCTTTTTCCCACCATACAAATCTAAATGTATAAATCTTAGTAAACCCAAACTAAACAAACTAAACAAGAGATAAGTATTTCTTGCTCCCAGATTTGTGTTCTTGTTTCCCTGCCTCTGATAGCCTCTGCTAACTAATTAAGCTACCTTTTTATCTTTCCCCCTTGCTTATATAGCGATTCCGATCTCTAAATCTTTGGGTTCACAGATCTCATCTTGCAAAAATCTTCACTTTCTTACATATGTAACCTCTAATATCTTCCATACAGAGCATATGAGTCTTTTATATATATGATAGGGAGGCTGCTGATCCTTCCTATTTACGTGTCCTCTCACCGCTCCCTCTTTATTCTCCTCCTTTGTCCCTTTCTCCGTCCAGGAGTAATCCTGAATACCAAGTATGCCACCTCTGTTCTTTCTTTGGCTACTTCTGCCTTCCTCTGGCTCACACACACTGCTCACGCCGCTCCCTGTCCGCTACCACCGCTGTCAGCTCCGCTGTTCCCCGTCCGCTGCTGCTGCTACTCGTGCGCGCTCGCGCCCGCCGCCGCTCCCACGCGGGCGTGCTCGCCCGCGCGCACGCAAGCTCGCCCGTGCGCTCGCTGCCTCGGCCGCCCGGGTCTATGTCTGCCTCCTCAATGCTTCCTTACATTCAGGTAGGCGGAGTTCTCTTCTCTTCACGACATGTGGCACAGCCTTCCTCCTCCGCGCTCCCTGTCGCTCTCCCTTTCCGTCACTTTCCCTTTTCAGTTCTGGTGCCACCAATACTGCTTCGTATCTTTCTCCGCCGCTCTTTACCTGTCTGACTGTCGTCTGTTGATCTCTTTAAGTTTTAATGTTCTATTAGCTCACCAAAGCTCCAAATGCTCTGTTTGCTTTTTAGTTCCACTCCGAAGGGTTTTTTTTTTTTGTTCCTTTTTCCTGTTGGGCATCCCACCGGTCGCCGAGCAGTTTAGCTTTTTTCTGTAAATATTTCTTCCCGCAATTCTTGTTATTAAAATAGTGGCGGCGTTTCGCACCTATTGGATGGAAGGTACCTCTTCCACACTCTGCCCACCTGCCCTGGCCGTCACCAATATTCGGTGCCCTGCACAGGTTCTTCGGTTTTGCACCCCCTGCTTTTCCATCCAGCAGTTTGGGGGGGAGAGACTTTGCTCTGCCGAGTGTTTGGAGAGGTCAGAACGCTGAAATAGAGAGAGAGCTTCAGCGTTCTGCTGCACTCGCCATCTTGCCACTACCGGAAGTGTCTGCTGTGTTTTGAGGAGTTTCTGATTTTTGACTTCAATCAAAGCAGGTTCTTCACTTTGCTTGACATATTCTGCCAGGGCATGTTCTTCTTCTTTGACTGCTTGTTTTACTTGTAAGAGTCCTCTGCCCCCTGATCTTCTAGGCAGATATAGCCGGTCAACATCACTGCGAGGGTGCAGGGAATGATGAATGGTCATGAGTTTTCTTGTTTTTCTGTCCAAATTGTCCAGTTCCACCTGTGTCCAATTTATAATGCCAGCAGTATATCTTATGACAGGTATGGCCCAGGTGTTTATGGCCTTGATGGTGTTGCCTCCATTGAGCTTGCTTTTGAGAATTTTTCTGACCCTTTGTGTGTATTCTTTGCTGACCACAGTTTTCACATGTTCATGCTTGATGTTATCCAGCTGTAGTATGCCCAGATATTTATAGGCCTCTGGCTGGTGACACTTTATTGTTTGGCCATTGGGCATATTTATGCCCTCACTTTCAATGATTTTTCCCTTCTTCAATGCCACTGTCGAACATTTGTCCAAACCAAACTCCATGTTGATATCAGTGCTAAAAATTCGGACAGTGTTGGTCAGAGACTGGATTTCAGTTTCCGTTTTCCCATATAGCTTCAGGTCATCCATGTACATCAAATGTGAAATTTTGTGAGAATTCTTAGATGTTTGATAGCCGAGATTTGTTTTTTGTAAGATTGTTGACAGAGGGATCATAGCAATAATGAAAAGCAGAGGAGACAATGAATCTCCCTGGAAAATTCCTCTCCTGATGTTGACAAGTCCATAGCTTTCATTTCCAACAAACAGTTCAGTTTTCCAGTGCTCCATCATGTTTTCAATGAAGGTGCCAATGGTTTTACAAATCCCGATGGCGTCCAGGCACTTGATGATCCAGCTGTGTGGGAGTGAGTCAAATGCCTTTTTGTAGACAATCCACGTCATGTGAAGATTAGCTTTTCGGCTCTTACAGTTCTCCAGAATCATTTTGTCAATCAATAACTGGTCTTTTGTGCCCCTGCTTTTCCGTTTGTTGCCTTTCTGTTCATCTGGCAAAATGTTTTTTTCTTCAAGATAGTCTTGAATTCTGTCAGCTATGATGCCAGTCAGTAGTTTAAACATAGTGGGCAGACACGTTATTGGCCTGTAGTTTCCTGGTGCTGCTCCTTTTGCTGGATCCTTTTGTATCAGGTATGTTCTTCCAGTTGTTAGCCATTCACTGATACTTCCTTTCTGCAGCATCTCATTGAATTGTTGGGCCATTTTTCCATGTAAACTAATCAGATGTTTGAGCCAAAATCCATGAAGTTGATCACTACCAGGCGATGTCCAGTTCTTGACTTTTTGCACTCGTTTGCTGATCATTTCAGTTGTTATTTCCATCAGTTCCATTTTGTTCTGTGAGAATTTTCCTTCAAACTCCTTTATCCACCCAGCGTTTTTGTTGTAGTTTTTATTATTTTCCCAAAGTTCTTTCCAGAACTTTGTTGTTGCAGTTTTCTCTGGCTTTATGGTTACTGTGTCTGTTGTTTGGTTCAGACTCTGGTAGAACCGTCTTTGGTCTGATTGAAACAGTTGATTTTGTCTGTACTGGATGATTCTGGCTTCATACTTTTCAATTTTTCTGGCTGTTGCTGTAATTTGTTCTTTCACGATTTCCAAAGCTTATTATTATTATTATTATTATTATTATTATTATTATTATTATTATTTATTAATTTTCCACCTTGATATCCTCGGTTATATGGCAGTGTAGATCCAGCCTTAGAATCGCATGTGCTTTTTCTGTTTGTGGTACTGAAATAGCCCTTCCACACAGCCATATAATCCAGAATATCAAGGCATAAATCCCATAATATCTGCTTTCAACTGGATTATCTCAGTCCATACTGCCATATATTTCAGTTCAAAGCACAAAATGTGGGATTTTATTCAACTGTGTGGAAGGGGCCAAAGGGTGCTTTCCACACAGCCATATAACCCACAATATCAAAGCAGAAAATCCCACAATATCTGCTTTGAACTGGGATATCTGAGTCCACACTGCCATATATTCCTGTTCAAAGCAGAGAAAATGGAATTTTATTCAGCTTTCCTTCTATACATTTCTCTTGCAGCTTTTTCTCCTGAATATATGGCCCCTTCCACACAGCTGAATAAAATCCCACATTATCTGCTTTGAACTGGAATATATGGCAGTATGGACTCAGATATTCCAGTTCAAAGCACATATTGTGGGATTTTTCTGCTTTGATATTCTGGGTCATATGGCTGTGTGGAAGGGCCCTTAGAATCAAAGAAATGTGGTGTTTCTTGGATATGTACCCCACTTTAGAACTGGTTCCTCGCGAGGAGGTAAGAGAATGACTTGTGCTTTTTGGCACAGGTAGATGCATGTATTTCTTCTCTAGGATTGTGTAAGAAATGCCTCCTCCAATAAGGTCCGACAGGTGTTTGGGCCTCCAATTGCCAGAACTCCTGCGCATTGGGCAAGCTGTCAAGGGCTTCTGGAAGTTGGAGGCCCAGTAGAGGGCAGCAGTGGGTGGATGCCTGGTGTGGAATGCTGTGCATAGAGTGAAGAAGGGTCACCCTGGTCCTTCAGGCCCACAGGCCCACAGGCCCCGGTTCTGCCTCCCTCACTCCCTCCCTCCTGCCTGGGGTTCTGCAGGCCAAAGGCTCTCACCTGTTCCCTCCACAGCCACCCCGTCGCTCCCCTGCCACCCCTGCCACCAACGGCGCCACCGCTCAGGGCGGAGAGGGGGGAGAGGATGAGCAGGGAGTCTGTCCGTGCCGCATGGGGAAGAAAAGGAGGAGCGCTGCCCGCTCTGAGCACCCGCAGCGGCCTCAGCAGCTGTGCAACGACACCTCCCTCTGAGCTGCCACTGCTCTTCTTCTTCTGCATGGCGCCTCTGCTCTTCCTTCCCCTCCCCCTGCTCTTGGCCGTGCGAGACAACCAAAGTGTAGGCACGAGCCCCTCTCATCACAGCCAACAGATTGGTGAGAGTCTTGGCATCTGGATATGCCTCAACTGCACCCTGTAGAGTATTGCGTCTTCCGCAAATGTGTAGTTTGCATATCGCTTGAGCCGCCCCTGTTAGTCTTCATTGGTGGATTCCCATCCAAGGATTACCCAGGGCTAAACTTGATAAGGATCTGCTGTTTTGGGGCTATTTCACCATTGCTATGTTTAATATGTCTTTGCTTTGTTCAAATGACCTGTGATATCTAATCTAGAGATTAAAAATTGTTTGTTATATATACTGCTCTGAAATTTTGTGATAAAGGATGAGATAAAAGTCAATATAAATAAATACAATATATAGTATAGTTGAATTATTGAATCCATGAATGTGTCTCAAGTTGCCCCCTGACACATTCTGTCCTGGAGAATGGACATTTCTAAGATGTTTTGAAGGTAACGTCTGAGATCAGATCTCCTATGGTCCATGGGACACTGTTTTGGGAAAGAGATGGCTAGATTGGTGATACATTGATTATTTCTGAGGCTATGCAAATAGCACAAATTCATAGCATCTGAAACAAGCAAATCATATACTGTACTAATGAGACCAAAATGTCAGTCTACTCGAAAATACAAGAAATCAGAGTTTTTGTGCTATATACTGGTTAGTCGTATATTTACAGCAGGATTTCCAAAAGTGGTTATCTGGTTCCACACTAAGTATGACTTAAATTTATGTCCTACTTTGTAAAGAGCAACCCTGTCTTGAGAAGCTATTCATAAGACAGATCTCATTTAGAAGATGCAATGTATCTGAAGGACAGTCTAATCCAACACCATTCTCATAAGAAGAGAAAAGAGGAATTTAGCAGCAGTGAGATAACAGACTGAGAAGGTCACAGATTTTGGATTTGGGATGTGATAAACTGAAATTCATATGAGATGCATTGTCTTTTATGTCAATGATAGTAACTGTTTACAAATTTGCTTCTCTTTATATGAGAATGTATACAAATATGATGTGAATCTGCTACTCTATAGATTCTGCTTCCTAACTGCAGGTTGGAAGTCTTCCATGCCCATAGTCTAGCGAATCCACTCTGAGTTTTAGTCCTGACATTTAAGGATGTGTCTAAGGCAGTGGTTCTCAACCTGGGGTCCACAGGTGTTTTAGTTTTCAACTCCCAGAAATCCTAACAGCTGGTAAACTGGCTGGGATTTTTTGGAGTTGTAGGCCAAAACAACTGGGAACTTCAGGTTGAGGACCACTGGTCTGAGATATGAATGAGTGCAGAGCTCAGTAGCTCAGTACCTCATGTAGCATCTTTACTGCCAGAAATCAACCCCAGTATGGATTCAGAGTAAAAATAGAGTTGGAAGAGAAACCATCTAGTCCAACCCCCTTCCATGCAATAAAAGAAATATGAATAATAACTTATAACTTTATTTTTGTACTCCGCCTCCATTCCCCAAACTCGGAGCAGCTTGCATGTGGCACAGGGTGCCTAAAACAATGCATAAAATAAACACACAGTACAATACAAAACAAAACCACTAGTATATAAAGCAACAATTTGAACCTAAAGTGTCATCTGTCATAAAAACATGGCCAACTGTAAACAAGAAGAAATAAAAAAGATAGTGCAAATTGTAGCTAAGGAACAAGGGAATGGAATAAAAATCATGTGCTGTGTCACAACTGCAGACCATTGGGCTAGACATTCTCAAAGGTGTTGTAGCCCAGCCTCCATCTGAGCTGTCAAGTGAGCCTGACATTGGGCCTGTACAGCCTTTGATTGTCCCTGCACCTGCCTTGTCAGAGGACTCTGGGTTTGGGCCTGAGATGCAGCCAGAGTTTGTCCCAGTGGATTCTGCACCTGCTTCATCAGAGGACTCTGGGTTTAGGCCTGAGATGCAGCCAGTATTTGTCCCAGTGGATTCTGGGACCAGAGACATAATGGTTGCAACTAGGCAGCTTGAACTGCTTTCCTCAAAGCAGTCAAGGTAAGATCTCCTGGTGCCAGATGGACAGTCTAGTTCGGATTCTGGAAGTGATAAGGGCTAATGAGCTTGACAGAAGGAAGGCAATAGCTCAGCAGAGGAAAGAAAAGGGAGTATGTCAGAAGAAGTAAACAATTCCTTTTGAAATGAAATAATGAGCAGACCTCACGGGAAGGGACCTTGAATTTCCCTTAAGAAGGGCTGCTTTCTCTGACAGAGTCAGAGGTGGTAACTTTGCTTATCCAAGAGAGGAAGATCTCTGCTTCGTGTTCCTGTGAATTTCATGTTATTTCCTGCAGCTTTGTATTTTGATTCAAGTTCCAGCCTCGTTCTTGTTTGTGTGTATCCAGTTGAATGTTCCAGTAATTTTTCAATTTGGATTTCTGCTCCAGCCAAGACCCTTGCCTTGAGTTCCAGCATTGACTCTGTACCTTGGACTAAACTTGGAGTGTTGTTCCTCTTTTCCAGTTTGCTTACTGTATTTCCAGCTTGACTCATGCCTTGGATTAATCCTTGACATCTTGTTCGGACTATTTGTGATACCTTTCTTGGGACTTTCTTTTATATCCGGTTTGGACTATGCTCTTTGAGTGACTTTTATAGGCTCTTGCTTCAAGATTTTTAAGTACTTTGTTCTTGTGGATTCAAATCCATATTATTGACTTTGAACTTTGATTTGCTATTACTTGCATATAATCTTCAATAAACAGCTTGCTTGCTTATATTCTGGAGCTCCAGTGTGGTTCTGAGGTGCCTACGCAGCCTAGGGGTGCAACAAAAGGCTTGATGAATATAAGATGAATATAAGAATATATATTGAATATACAAGTTGAAAAATCAGCCAAGATCCCTTTACTATAGAAATTAGCATGAATCTGCATATCCCAAAACCTTTGGTTCCTAATAATAAAGGATCTCAACAATCACAGTGGTTTTGTGAGTAGCAAATCAAGATAGTTGTAACCTGATCAGCATGAAGCTTCAGCTGGTATCCAGCTTGATTCTTCACAGTCTCAAGAAATCTCTACATAGTTTCCATTTCACTTTCAAAAGCAACACAACTGAATTAGCCAGAACCATAACAGGTTTTATAGCATGCTCCTAAATCTAATACACAGTTCTAATATTTATAACATTTGCTTTTTTTCTTAATATAGCAAGATAGGCTGCTTTATCACCTTCTGATATCAACTAATAGGAAAACATTTATATGTTTGTATGTGTGTGTGTGTGTGTGGGGGGGGGGGGAATCATTGGAACTCCACAACAGACCTCCTCCTCCTCCCTTTCCTGTAAACACTTTTTATGGGATGACTACTAGGCTTACAATAGCTAGGATTATTATTGCTAATAGTTCCATTTTTGCAGATAAATTAAATGAATGCTTTATTGTCTGGTCTTAATTTGTAGGAGGGGGGGAGCAGACCTTCTTATTTTGCTATCAAAGAAGATTTTGCCAAGATAAATACCATTTCCCTTGGAAAAAGCTATCTTTAAACCTCAAGGATAAAAACTTTGAAAGCTAGTTTGTGTCATATTTTGCATATCCCCAGGGAGTTGCAATCCATACATTTCATATTCAGTAATGAAAGGAATCAGACATTGCGCCAAATTTAATGAGTGGTGCGAAACTGGCTATTTACAGGGACTTGCAGAGCACAAAGCATCAAGATACCATAAGTGTTCATGCATATCTCTCATCTCTTAACAAGAGAAATTGTTAACATGCTCTGTGACTTTCACTTTTAAATTGGCAAAGAGTAGAAATAAAGTAATTAATTTGTCCTGAAGCATACTTTTTTCCCACCCTGGGGAACTAGACTTGCTGTGTGTGTGTGTGTGTGGGGGGGGGCAGTAAACTACACACCTATGTGGACTTATTTGTTAGGCTTATATGCTCATGAGTGTTACTTATGTGTAACATTTAGACCCAATTCATGAACTGGCAGTCCTCGAACTATCAAATTCAGGTTTGAATGTATGGATTTTGACCAGTATAAATATGGGTATAGCATAAATATGATTTGGAAAAAAATGACAAAGGAACTTTGGATTTAGAAATAAAATATAATAATAATAATAATATAGATTGTCGATGTAGCAGTCCCAGGGGACAGCAGGATTGAAGAAAAATAACTGGAAAAGCTGACACGATATGAGGATTTAAAGATCGAATTGCAAAGACTCTGGCACAAGCCAGTCAAGCTGGTCCCAGTGGTGATCGGCACACAGGGTGCAGTGCCTAAAGACCTAGGCCTGCACTTAAACACAATCGGCACTGACAAAATTACCATCTGCCAGCTGCAGAAGGCCACCTTACTGGGATCTGCACACATTATTTGCAGATACATCACACAGTCCTAGACAATACAACAGTCAGCAGAGTGTCTGTTGTGGACTCAATTTGTCGTGTTTCTAATAATAATAATAATAATAATAATAATAATAATAATAATAATAACTTTATTTATACCCCAGCACCATCTCTCCAAGAGGACTCGGGGTGGCTTACATGGGGCAGAGCCCGGACAGCATAATCAGAAAAAAAAAACATACATACAATTCACAATATAACAAGATAAAAACAATATATATATACACACACACACACACACACACACACACACACATATATATATACAGTAGAGTCTCACTTATCCAACACTCGCTTATCCAACGTTCTGGATTATCCAACACATTTTTGTAGTCAATGTTTTCAATACATCATGATATTTTGGTGCTAAATTCATAAATACAGTAATTACTACATAGCATTACTCTGTATTGAACTACTTTTTCTGTCAAATTTGTTGTATAACATGATGTTTTGGTGCTTAATTTGTAAAATCATAACCTATTTTGATGTTTGATAGGCTTTTACTTAATCTCTCCTTATTATCCAACATATTCGCTTATCCAACGGTCTGCCGGCCCGTTTACGTTGGATAAGCGAGACTCTACTGTATATAAATGAGTGATGGCATCATGGCAACCAACAAAACAACAATACTGCAGGCCCCCCCAACCTCGAAATTTGACAACACAACCCATCATCCACGCCTCTAGGTTGATACAACAAAAAGAAAAAAAATAAAGTCCTAATTAGAGGGAAAGGAAAAATTGTTTTTATCCAATTGCTACCAGTTAGAGGACTAATCTCTGCCCACTTGTCTCCTAGCAACCAACTCAGCCCAGGGGACAGGCAGACCTAGGCCTCATGCCTCTTCCACAGATTATTTAATTGGCACTGGATTATATGGCAGTGTAGATTCAAGGCCCTTCCACAAAGCTATATAACCCATTTATAATCTTATATTATCTGCTTTGCACTGGATTATCTTGACTCTACACTACCATATAATCCACTTCAGTGTGCATTTTATACAGCTGTGAAGAAGGGGCCTCATATAATCCAGTTCTAAGCAGATAATATAAGATTATAAATATACAGTAGAGTCTCACTTATCCAACATAAACAGGCTGGCAGGATAAGTGAATATGTTGGATAATAAGAAGGGATTCAGGAAAAGCCGATTAAACATCAAATTAGGTAATCATTATACAAATTAAGCACCAAAACATATTATACAACAAATTGTACAGAAAAAGTAGTTCCATGTGCAGTAATGCTATGCAGTAATTACAGTAGAGTCTCACTTATCCAACACTCGCTTACCCAACGTTCTGGATTATCCAACGCATTTTTGTAGTCAATGTTTTCAATATATCATGATATTTTGGTGCTAAATTCATAAATACAGTAATTACTACATAGCATTACTGCATATTGAACTACTTTTCTGTCAAATTTGTTGTCTAACATGATGTTTTGGTGCTTCATTTTTAAAATCATAACCTAATTTGATGTTTAATAAGCTTTTCCTTAATGCCTCCTTATTATCCAACATATTCACTATCCAACATTCTGCTGGCCCGTTTATGTTGGATAAGTGAGACTCTACTGTACTGTATTTACAAATTTACCACCAAAATATCACAATGAATTTAAAACACTGACTACAAAAACATTGATTACAAAGAGGCAGACTGCGTTGGATAATCCAGAACATTGTATAAGCAAATGTTGGATAAGTGAGATTCTACTTTAATATGAAATAATTACTGGGATAGAATAATGCAGAACAATATAATCTCCAAAACCAGGACAGTAAATAAAGAGCAACACTCTGAAAGCAGGGAAATTGGAAATTCCACAAAGGAAGCAATCAGGGCCAGCTAACACCTCCCAAGAAAGGATTCTTCCAGAAAGGAAGCTGAGAAGGGAGTGAAGCACTGTGTATTTCCAAAGTCATTATTATTACTATCATTACTATTATTACTATTATTATTATTAATATTATTGTGTTGCAGTCAACTGTGAAAATGAATACAATCTGGCTCCTGACATGAAAAAAAAACAAAAAAAAACACATCCCAACAAAAAATTCACTCAGGGAGGAAACAACCAGGCTTTAAAGCTGCAAGGCCATTACATCCTAATCATATTCCCCAGTTGCAGCATTGCAGACAAAATCATATTCCCCAATTGCAGCATTTGCAGACAAAAAAATCCGATCAGAAATATTGTATATTCACAACCTTTAGGAAATAATATCCCCTGATGGCGCAGCGTGTTAAAGCGCTGAGCTGCTGAACTTCTGGACCGAAAGGTCGCAGGTTTGAATTGGGGGACCAGATTGAGCCCTCACTGTTAGCCCCAGCTTCTGCCAACCCAGAAGTTTGAAAACATGCAAATGTGAGTGCATCAATAGGTACTGCTCTGGTGGGAAGGTAACGCCGCTCCATGCAGTCATCCCACATGACCTTGGAGGAGTCTACGGACAACGCCAGCTCTTCGGCTTAGAAATGGAGATGAGCACCAACCCCCAGAGTCAGACATGACTGGACTTGATGTCAGGCGAAAACCTTTACCCTTTACCTTAACTACCACCAATTCCTCAATACTTTATTTCCCATACCACCAGACTTCGCCACAGCAACGCGTGGCTGGGCACAGCTAGTACAATATAAAACAAAGGTATTATAATAGTTTATAATATAAATCAATAGTTGATAATATCAGTCAGAAACAAATGACAAAGGGAACATCAAACCCCTTATCTCTGTAACATTAAAGAAAAACAGAAAGTTCAGTTCATTAATGATACAAGGAATATATATTTTCATTGTAGATTATGAAAGCTTGTAATTAAAGGTAACCTTTTCTGATGAGGGAAACAGCTTTTCAGCACACCTGTCAAAGATGCACACTATAGTTTGGAATGAAGTTGTGAAGACCTTAAATCATGAAGAGCTTAACTCATAACTAAAATGAATTTTTTAACCTGTAATTCATTACAATTTCTAAAAACAAAATCTGAGAAAGCTATTTTAATTATTATATAAATTGTGCTTGCCATTTATCCATTACTTTTGGGAGGGTTAGGAGGATGAGAAGCCTTTCTTAGCAAATTAATTGTTTTTTAATTTTAAAGATAAGGTGGCTTATTAATGGATCATGCAATTAGTTGAGAATATTCACTTATAATAATGACTAATAAAATTAATACACTGAAGACAAGAAGATGGATTGCTCCAGCTAGATAAGTAACAATAACTGATTTTTTTTAAAAAAAAATCCATATTATTTCTGACAAGTAACTTTCCAAGTACAAAAAATTATAATTCGAAAAGATAATTTTACAAACAGGATCAACAGAACCCTCAATGAACATTAAATTGCATATGTAGTTTGAAGATAGGACCAGATAGTTACTGTAATTTTGCTCATCCTTACATACATTCTTTACATCATTCATTTCTCAATGAGGCCTAAGTAATGCATATATGTTGAATAGTAAGTAAACATTTGTCATCTTAGAAAAAAGTTTAGCATCTAAATTCTTGCAATTCCCAGCAATGAACTGGATACAAATTCTATTTACTATACGGTTGCACAGTATGGGAGTGTTCAAATATCTGCTATATATCTTTCCAACCATAAAAATCATATAAAAGGTTAAAATTGTTCTGGTTACTTAAAGAAATATTGGTGCCTATTGCTAAAACAGCACAAAACTATTTCCTGGCAGATATAGTCTCCCTGGGCTTTGCACTGAAAAGAAAATAGTGAGGAGTAGCTGAAGTGCAATACTTGAACAATAAACTATTTGTAAATATTTATGAACAGTTATTTTCTATTTCCAAACTTTTCTGAAATTGTGGAATTAGATATAACCTTCTGTGTTCATGAAGCAATGCATGCTTTCAACAGAGATGGTAAGAAAGTGTCATGCAGTTTTGATTATCTAGTGCCTCTGTCTCAGACAGAGCATCTTGTTGTGCCCTGCATTTCAATTGGTTTGGCCAAGTATTATTACCTACATTAATATCCTGTCTCTCCTGCCTTGACTCAAGGCAGTGCATGTGCGTCTCTGGTGTTCAGTTTATCCTCACAACTGTCCTCTAAATGATGATACTGAGAGATGGCAATTGTTCCAATGGTCTCTGGTCCCAGTAAGCTTCATGGCTGCCTGGAGATTTGAACCTTACTATCCATAGCTTTATAGCAACCTTCTTACCACTGCACCATAAAGATTTGATTTGTACACTATTCCATTTAGCAATTGCTTTCATGACTCACATGTGAGTCATAACCAAATGTCAATTGTCTTTAGCATACAGTGGTTCTCCAGTTTTTGAAAATACAGATATACATTCCACTGCATTTAGTTAGGCTTCTTCCCATTAAACTTTATGGAGGATTGCTACCTTAGAATCATGTCTAGAACAGTAAGCTGTTGAGATAGATGACTGTTAGGTTCAGTAGGGAAAGGGTATTTATAACCATTGCTCTGGTCTTCCTTGCAGTCTTATCTGCATTAATCTAAAAATATTTAGATCCTGCATCTCCATTGCACAGTTTGCATATGGAAACAACAAAAATATACAATACAAATTGTTACATAAAAATAAAAAGACCAGAAAATCTCACAGAAGATTTGTTTAAAACCACATAGCTTATTGGGTTGTTGTATGTTTTCCAGGCTGTATGGCCATGTTCTAGAAGGATTTTCTCCTCACATTTCCCCCACACTTATGGCAGGCATCCTCAGAGGTTGTGAGGTATATGGTGAAACTAAGCAAGCGGGGTTTGTATCTGTGGAAGGTCCAGGGTGGGAGTGGATCTGGACCTTACACAGATATATAAACCTTCCTTGCTTAGTTTCTCCATATACCTCACAACCTTTCAGGATGCCTGCCATAGATGTGGGTGAAATGTCAGGAGAGAATATTTCTGGAACATGGCCATACAACCCTGTGATCCCAGCCATGAAAGCCTTCAACAACACACATATCTTATTGTTTTACCTGCTGTGGGAATAGCAAATCCTCCTAAAAAGGGGGTGCTCTGAACTACTGAAAACAAAATATTAAGTTGGGATTTTGGAAAGTGAGTGTAACTTTACATATGGACATTTTTTAAAAAATTATTTATCATCTCTTGATCTTCTAGTGGCCCAAGTTAAGGCACAATAAATAAAAGAAACAGTAACAGCAAAACTAATTTAACACAGTACAAGCACCTGTACAAAAGAGTTTTCAACCAAGCTATTTTGAAGGAAAAACCCAGATACAAAGGACACTAGGGATGTGCAGTTCGGCACAAAACCATGCCGTTTTTCAGTCCTGTTTTCAGCTAACTCCTCATTCTGTTTACCAGGAAATTGCTGGAATTGGGATGGGTGGGGATGCCATTTTCAGAAAGATTCAGTTGATTGGCTACAATGGGGAAACTTTAGAGGTGTGTTTCTTGTTCATTTTAGGCCTATCTGCATGAAACCTACCTCAGTTGTAGACTAAATTTAGAACTGCAGGCTAGCCAAATTTTGTAACAATCTACCAATCTACTGATTTTTTGAAATTATTTTAACTTTTTACCATAACATTTTTTAAAAATAAGACAAACCACAAGAGAGGGTTCTGGAAATTATAGTCACTGGTTGTGTCCATTCTCAACATATAGAGAGAAAAAGCTAAAGCGCAAAATGAGCTAAGGCTTGCCAGGGACATTAAAAACAACAAAAAAGGCTTTTTTGCTTACGTTGGTAGAAAAAGGAAGAACAAAGAGGCGATAGGGCCTCTGCGAGGAGAAGATGGGGTGATGGCGACAGGGGACAGGGAAAAGGCAGAACTGCTTAATGCCTTCTTTGCCTCGGTCTTCTCACAAAAAGAATGCCATCTTCAACCTCAGCAACATGAAATGGACGAAGGATTCGGGGAAATCAAACCCCAAATAGGGAGACAAGTTGTCCAGGAACACCTGGCTGCTCTAAACGAATTCAAGTCCCCAGGGCCAGATCAGCTACATCCAAGAGTATTGAAGGAACTAGCTGAGGTTATTTCAGAAGCACTGGCAATTATCTTCGAGAGTTCTTGGAGAACAGGAGAAGTCCCAGAAGATTGGAGGAGGGCAAATGTGGTCCCTATCTTCAAGAAGGGAAAAAAGAACGACCCAAACAATTACCGTCCGGTCAGCCTCACGTCGATACCAGGCAAGATTCTGGAAAAGATCATTAAGGAAGTGGTCTGCAAACACTTAGAAACAAATGAAGACATTGCTAATAGTCAACACGGATTTACCAAAAACAACTCATGCCAGACTAATCTGATCTCTTTTTTCGATAGAGTTACGAGTTGGATCGATACAGGGAATGCCGTGGATGAAGCGTACCTAGATTTCAGTAAGGCCTTTGACAAAGTCCCTCACGACCTTCTGGCAAACAAACTAGTAAAATGTGGGCTAGACAAAACTAGTGTTAGGTGGATCTGTAATTGGCTAAGCAAACAAACCCAAAGGGTGCTCACCAATGCGTTGTCTTCATCTTGAAAAGAAGTCACAAGTGGAGAGACGCAGGGTTCCGTCCTGGGCCCGATTCTGTTTAACATCTTTATTAACGACTTAGATGAAGGGTTAGAAGGCATGATCATCAAGTTTGCAGATGACACCAAACTGGGAGGGATAGCCAACACTCCAGAAGAAAGGAGCAGAATTCAAAACAATCTTCACAGATTAGAGAGATGGGCTGAAACTAACAAAATGAAGTTCAACAGGGATAAATGCCAGATACTTCACTTCGGCAGAAAAAATGGAAATCAAAGATACAGAATGGGGGATGCCTGGCTTGACAGCAGTACATGTGAAAAAGGTCTTGGAGTCCTTGTGGACAACAAGTTAAACATGAGCCATCAATGTGATGCGGCTGCTAAGAAAGCCAATGGGATACTGGCCTTCATCAATAGGGGTATAGCATCTAGATCCAGGGAAATCATGCTACCCCTCTATTCTGCCTTGGTCAGGCCACACTTGGAATACTGTGTCCAATTCTGGGCACCACAGTTGAAGGGAGATGTTGACAAGCTGGAATGTGTCCAGAGGAGGGTGACTAAAAGGATCAAGGGTCTGGAGAACAAGCCCTATGAGGAGTGGCTTAAATAACTGGGCATGTTTAGCATGCAGAAGAGAAGGCTAAGAGGAGACATGATAGCCATGTACAAATATGTGAGGGGGAGTCATAGGGAGGAAGGAGCAAGCTTGTTTTCTGCTGCCCTGCAGACTAGGACGCAGAACAATGGCTTCAAACTACAGGAAAGGAGATTCCACCTGAACATCAGGAAGAACTTCCTCACTGTGAGAGTTGTTCGGCAATTGAACTCTCTGCCCCGGCGTGTGGTGGAGGCTCCTTCTTTGGAGGCTTTTAAGCAGAGGCTGGATGGCCATCTGTCGGGGGTGCTATGAATGCGATTTCCTGCTTCTTGGCAGGGGGTTGGACTGGATGGCCCATGAGGTCTCTTCCAACTCTACTATTCTATGATTCTATGATTCTATTCTATGAGAAAGAAACTTCAACTCCCATCATGCCCCGGGAAGAGCTCAGAGGCTTTTCAATGCCCATATCATGCAAGTGCTGCTGGGAAAGTGAGTTCCCAGGAGCCCTCTCTGGGGCATGGGCCTAGGGAACTTTTCCAGAAGAAATGAAGGATCTTGCTGGGGGAAGAAAGAAGAGAAGGAGTCACCCATGGCACATCTCTGCCTCAGGTTCAGAGAAAGAGCCTCTGCAGCAGGGCTTTCCCTTAGGTACAGTGTTGTTAACCCCATCATCTCCAGTAGTCAAAATATCCAGCTCATGTTGATCTGTTTCAGTCAGCATTCCTCCCTCCCCTGGTCCTGTTTTTGGGGATTTAGCAAAGTGGATGGAAGGGGCTTGGGAAGTCAGCTTTTCTCACTGCCTGGAGAGATGAAGGCAGCAAGCAATTGGGCAGACAGGAAGAGAAAGGACTCCCAGTTCCTCCCATCTTTTGACTGGGCAAACCAGACAAAAACAGCAACAGGATGGTGAGTAGAAGTCCCTTCTAGGACAGGGAGGCTGCATTAGTGGCAGTGCACTCAGTTTTCTTCTCTTCTTCTAGTTGCTACTTGCCAAAGGTGTCAATTTCACTCAGATAAAGGAAGGGAGTTATTCAGCATCCCTTCCTTCTGGGCACGAGGAGAGGAAGGAGCAATGTAATAGAAGCAGAAAAGAAATCACCAATTTGTTTCTCTCTCTGCCCAGTTGTCCAAAGCCTCTCTCACTGTCTCGGCACCCAATTTATCCATGCTTTTCCCTGTCCCCTCCAACTCTACCCACTGCCTCTGCTGCTGCCCTATGGCATTTTTCATAGAGATTTACCTTACTGAGCATTTGTAGACTCTCATAGTCTCACAAGACTTGCAGTCTGTATTAAAATGACATGAGGCATCAGCAGAGGTCACAGCAAATTGTGAATGATCAAATTCACTAAAGTGGAACAAAAGAAAGTGGAAGGCTGGTTGTACCTAAACACAGGTAATTGGGAGAAAGTTCTCCCAAATTCAGTATAGGATATATATATATATATATATATATATATATATATATATATATAGTGTTAGGGAGGAAGTTGTAGATTAGAAAAAAGAATTGTGGTTCCTGCAATAACGTGTGTGTGTGTGTGTGTGTGTGTGTGTGTAAAATACAATCTGTTCTCAGCAAGAAGATGAATAGCCTCTGGTTGACCTCTCTATGATTAATATAAGAAAGACCAAAGCTATTAAATTATTGGAATAAACTCATCCTGTAGCGTCAGCAATGAATAAGTTAATGGAAAATGATGAAATTTTGTAACTTTCAAATTTTCAGTGGAAGAGTGGGCAAGACACTTTAATGATTATTTCCAATGCAAGATAACTCTTCGAAGATAGTGCACTGTTGACTGTTCCCCTTGCATTCTTGTCATCATGGTGGCCAGAGGACATGGTATGGCTAGTGGCAGCCACAAAAGGGCCAGAGCAACAGGGAAGGGGGCAAGCAGAGGAATCAGCCTCTGACACTAGCCATGTGATGAGCACTAGTCAGAGTAATGATGACAATAGGAAAGGATGGCCATGTAAACAGTTACAGCAGGTTCCATCTCAGAACTAGCCCAACTTCTTACATGGGCCCAAATTCAGTTTGCTCCAGATTCTTGGAAAGAAATCGGAGCAACTGTCAATTTTTTGTTAACACGATCCAAGGCCACATTAAGTAGTTGCCAGCCAAGGAAACCAATTATTTGACTAGCATTAACCCAAATCAGCTCCATGCATCATTTAGCCACCACTGAGCTGATTCATCCCCTTTTCTGAATAACAGGTCAGTTTAGATGTACCCCACATTTGAAACTCCTAGAAACATAACTTACATACTACCCAAATTTTAGAGGAACAAGTGGCATTCAGATAACTTACAGTAAGCAATAACAGGCGATAATTTAATTAGGATTACAAATGGCAACTTGAATTACAATTCCTTGAATTGCCATCTCTGTATACATTATCAAAGCTCAGAGTTGGAAACTTTGCTTTCTCTTCTTCTTCTTTTTTTACACTGCTCTACAGCGGAAATGTTTAATCCTATTGAGTGTAGATACTTTTTTTAAAAAAAGCTGTTTTCTCCTCAGAATTATAAGTTGTAAGGGTGTACACAGGGTGGGGTGATCTATACAGAGAGAGGGGGGGAGAGGAGAGAGAGGAGAGAGAGTACCTGGGAGGTACAAAATAACATTTTCAAAGCAAAAAGCAAACCCAATGAATTATTTTTCTTTCCTTAGTACTAGGTAAGATTTCCCCCCAACTGCTTCTTCATTCAGAAAATTTTATGAGAAAGAATAAGTATCTTAGAAAGGTAGGAAGTCTGACAGTACAGAAGGTGAAACCATCCTCTCTCAGTAATTAGGATCTTCCTGAGTAGCATTACTTTTGAAATAGTTGCTTCTGTACAAGTCGGCCAGTCACCTTCACAGATATCTTCAGCACAATACAGTCTTTACAGGAGAAACTTGATATTTAAATCCGATGTTAAGGGCTTAGCTTCTCCCAATCATTTTTTGCTATTTAGAAATGCAATAAAGTTCATTTGGATTTTCAAAGAGTATTCATCAATCAAGGTTTAAGTAGAGTAATATCACACTGTGAAGTAAAAAAAAAAACTTATTGTATTGATATACTCTGAAGTATACCCTGGTGTTGCCCCAGATTCACAAAGCAATTAAGCAATAATGTTTAAAAGTTATGGCTAATTTAACTAATGGTTAATAGAGCTTAGTAAAACTGTCAGAGCTGATGAGCCCTGTGAGATTTTGTGCAAGAACACACATTAAACCTGGGATCCTCATCTCATTCTGGCAGTTTAATCAGCATCCTGAATTATAGCCTGTCTAGTGATATAACATAAATATGTTTATTTTTTGTTGAAAAAAATTATCTTTAATATTTAAGTGCATACCATTTCAACAGGTTTTTCTTTAAGTTGTATCTAGGTGACAGTCTTCATTTTATCTCAGCCTGCTTTTCCCTCATCAAAAGTGTCTGCCTGTATAAGTAATGAAATTGCTGAATGTAAGAAAGTGGATTTTCCAGGAATCAGTTTAAGGTACTTCTAATCATTTTCAGTGTTTATATTTAAAATAAGCCTGCTGCATATAGAACACTGATATTCCATTAAGCATGTCATGCCACCAGGATAAGTAATTAGTTTCAATGAGGAACAAATAAATTACAAACAATCTAGGCCACTAAAATAATAAAAAGCAACATATCAATTAATGTCTTACAATAAATTGAGAAAAAGTTTCTTGCCAAATATACTCCTGTATAAGTCAGCTTCATGTATAAGTCAAAAGAAAGTTTTGAGGCCAAAAATTATGGATTTTGAAATGACCCATGAATAAGTTGAGGGTCATTCTACAGAGTGGGGAAAGCACCATTGCTGCCTTAATCAGCCAACCGTCCCTGGCAACCACTGCCATTTTCCCAAAATGAAGTCTCAGTGAAGCTAGTAAAAGGGGCCAGTGCTTCTTTTAAGTTCTTCCAGGATGTATTAAGCCCTCACCTATGACCATTCCACTCTGATAAGGGGGTGGTGCCTTTTTTTTTGATAAGAGTTAAGGCACAGTACTCACATTGACCCCTAGGTTTTGAAGGGAGTCAATTTTTGACAAAAACTTACAGATTTATACAGGAGCATGTATAGTATAAAATATATATCATGCATGTAGGGTTAGTGCTCCAGAGTTTTTAAGATCCAACACCTGAATTCAATGGGCAGACATTTCCAGTGCCACAGTTATGGCATTATACGACCTTGACTTTATCATCCTATCCTTTCATATGCCACCTGACACAATGCACATGATGCCATGCTTCTGTAACTGAACCTTTTGTGCAGTCTTCAAGGACTACCTCATTAACAGCAAAGCATGACAATCAGTACAAAAGCATTTAAAAAGTAAATGGTGATAGGCAGATGCTGTTTTAGACACTTATAAATTTGACAGTAAAATTCATACAAACCTTGCCAGCAACCAAAAGATTTGGTTGGAGGCAGGCAATTGAAGTCCCCATGAGGAGACCAGTTGGTCTCACAAGACTGGTGTCCTCCACCAGTCTCGGTATGTGGGCGGGACCTGGGCAGGACTCCTGCCTCAGATACACTTTTTGGCAACCCTTAGCACAATATGAGTGAATGTTGGTCACCCTAGGGGCCAGGTTGGAATTTTTCCCTCTCATAATTTTTTTTGCCTACCCCTTATTGTTTACATTGGAGGAAGGAGCTTATTTGGGTGGTGTTGTTATTTAGTTTTCCATTGGCAGGAACTGGGGGGAGAACATTTTTGGTGTTCACCTTGGCACCCTCAATTTTGGGTGAAGGGGGACATGTTTGGTGGCCTCTCTAGATTCTGGGGCTTGGAGGGCTGCTTGGGATTTTTTTCCCTTTGGGTCTGGACCAGGGGGTTCTCGCTTTCTCTTGTAGAGTTCTGGGACTCGGGAGAGAGTGCCCTTGGATTGGAATGGCCCTCCAGCAATGACCATCTGGCCAACAAGCTATTAAGTGGACTGCCCTGGGGACAAATGTTTGCCCAGAGATTGATGTGGAGATAGTCATTGGGTGATACCTGTCCCTCTGCCAGAACCCATTTCTTTGTTGCTCCCCCCAAGTTAGTTTTACTGCCCAGAAGTGCAATTGGAATAGGTCAATAAATGGCCTTTTGTTCCATATTTTGTTATCTGATCTCTTATATCACAATGGTACTTAAATATACAGTCAGCCCTTCATATCAATAGATACTGTAGCCATGGATTCAACCATCCATGTCTTGAAAATCCAGCCCACCCCCAAGAAAAATAGTAGAAAAAGCAAACCTTGATTTTCCCATGTTATATAAGGGACACGATTTTACTATGATATTGTATATACTGGCACTTGAGCATTTTTACAACTTCAAATTCTATTTTCAGAGACTACAGAGGGGGAGAGTCCTGCTACTTACAGTGTGGTCACCCTGTTGACTCTTGGTATGCAGCTAGAAAGTTAGTTCACCCTTTCCACCCTATAACAGTTTACTTAAGGGTCACTTCAGGGCCGCATAGGAATTTTCCCCCAAGAGGATTTTTTGCCTACCCTACACTGTTTATGGTTCTGGGTAATTGGCTGCATGAAAATGGGATAGAAGATAATCTCGGTATGCACATCAGGCACCCCATTGTGGTGAAGGTTGGGAACAGAAACCCCCAACTGTGTGTTTGTACAACCAAGGTGGGGGCGAATGGAAATGGCCTTGGAGCTGTCAGGGAATTCACAGAAGCCTCATGACTTGGGGTTGGAATACTCAAACAGTTTTCCGAAAGCAGTCACTCTGATAACAACTAGGTTGGAATTGCACTCAGGGCCCTTCTACACAGTCCTAAAACTTGGGTTAAAAATGATTAGTCTGAGGTGTCCAGATGAAGTTTCAGGTTAATCCATTTCAAACTGGAGTAAACTGAATTTACTCAGTTTAATCCAGTTATTAAAAATACCTCTGGATCTTTGAAGTTATGGGGCCGATGGAAACAGACTCCTGGGTTTACCTTCTGTGATTCCAGTATTCATATCCACAGCAATCCCTCCTTCCCAGGCTCAAGCAACCCAGAGAAAAGGGATGGCAACTGCCAGCCTCCCTTCCTTGCCCCCCACTCTCATTTCCCACTCCACACCAAAGAAAGGGTCTCTTTGAGGCCTCAAACCTTTCTCCCTGGAAAAGCCAACAGGAGGCCTTGGAGAAGGACTCCCTCATCTCCTCCCCAAAGCCCTCTTTCAGCTCTTCTGGGGGGGGGGGAGGCTCCAGGTCTCAATCAGAGCCTTTCTCTGATTGGTAATTGGAGGGGGGATGGAGGGCAGGGAGGGGGAGGCTGTCAATGGCCTTGCCCATCCCTGCTGATCTTGGATCAAGCTGTGTAGCCTCCATTCCTCTCAAATGTTTTGGAATGTATAGAAAACTACCTCAGGAGTAGTTTTGGGATAGCCTACTGCCTCCATTCATACAACATCAAGTCTAACCCAATTGTTGAGTTATTGCAGTTCATGAAGAAAATTTAAATTAATAAAGTTGCCATAGTTTTTTTTCCCATATGGTTGTCTGGTCTCATTATTTCATTGATAGGTGAGCAAATAGAGGTAGTCTATGAGCACAAATATGATTGTAGTTCTGTCATGTAACTTAAGAAACACTGGTTAAAAATCATTTATCAAATAATTTTTTATTTAGGAAAATTGTTTATTGTTTAAGGAATTACCACATTGGTATGTGTGGTTAAGCAGTTGAGAGACAGACAAGAAATATGTGCCATGAACTTAGCCATATTATGGCCATACGTGCCACATTGGTCAAATAGCAAACTACAATGCTCAAAGCATTACTGGGGCATAGTTTCAAGTACATAAATGTAAAAGATAAAATGGAATATTATTCCTTCCCTTAGACTAACTGCTATCTAAAATGTTAGGCTTCTGCAACTGTTATCTTGATCTTGATGTATTGCTTAAATAACTGCAAGATATTTATTGCATAACTCATTGAGAGATAATAATGATGATAAAAAACCTTCTCTGATTATTAAAAAAGAAATTGTGGTAAAGTAATCCAAACTTCAATCCTCACAAAAAAGGCAATAGAATAACAATAGCACAGCAGCAAGACTTTGGGTCTCCCTTATCTGGAGGAAATGAGCCTTCTTGAATGGAATTCATGTTTTATTCAGTATGTGTTGTGAGTTTTAACAAGCTGCTATGCCTTCCACAAAACCTGTGTGACAGAATATATTCCCTCACCTTCAGAAAGCTCAGCACCCCACTGTGAGATGTTCACTAGCTTCCAAGCCTACAAATAGAAGGTATAGGAATGCAGGAGATAACTCTGGTGGAATGAAGAAAAACTTCCCAAGGCATAAAAAGCAAAAGCAAGAGAAAAAGAAAACTCCAAGCAGAAGCTGGAGAATACTCTCAAAAAAACACCTTCCAATTAGAATATGTGATGAAATTTTGATGAAATTATGAAAGTTTATTATGCTCTTTGGAGAGAGAAGAAAGTGGGGAAAGTCAAGTTCACATCCTTATCCTTTTTTGGGGATTCAGGGTTCAAGAGTCAGCTGATCTGCACATTTTTTGCCATGTTTTATAAATCTAGCAATTTGTCCTTAAATTATTTAATTTGTTGTATAATTCTACATGAATCTGCTCAGATATACTTTCCCAATAAGAACTGTATAGAACTGCAGCTTAATCAGTCACAGCTTAAGGGAGTTGATGCTCTTTGGGTTTTGTTCAGAACCTGTTGAAAACATCTGGGGGACCAAAGGTGCAGAGCCACTGTCCTATGTAGTAATGATGTAGTCCCTTCATTTATTTTTAACATTATGCAAGGTCCTCCTTTAGGTCCTCCTTATATTTCTTTAAATGGCACTATGAGGACTACAAATTTTCAGTTTGATGAAGTGGGCATTAAAATGGCCTCATTTACTGTTCAGAGACACACTGCTAAGGTGATGAAGTCAGAGGTTCCTGCATTTGTAATCCTAATTTGTAGTCCTAATTATATGGAAGATCAATATGCATTTCAGTGTTAGAACTTTCTAAAGTATTGTATGTCAGTTTTGATGCTGAGAGCTACTGCCCTGTGGGATTCTCAATAGATACTCATTTAACTAATAGAGCCAGTAACAATGTCTAAAGAGTAATCTGGCCCTAATTCCATACATGTCCAATTAAGACCTAGCAGCAAAAAAAATATCTAATAGAAGAAAGTTAAATGCTATCATACATCTTTTAAAATATGAGCAAGTATTGGTTGTTTTGAGATTTCCTGAGTGGATTCTTAAATTCAGAAGTTCATCCAAATCATGTACAATTCCACCCCCTCCACCCATTAATTTGGCAACACTACATTTTGTTGCAGTGGCCTTTCAAAAGCTACCTGATCACTAGATCTGGAATTAAAATTGCATTTCCTCTAACATCCAAATCCTTTTCATTTGTTTGTCCACAATCTACAGTTCTTAGAAGCTAAATGGTTCTGGCCCAGCTTACCAGTTCAAATGTGTCTCCCTCTATGATCCACCTCAGAGGTTAAGATAATTGGGGGAAGCCCTGCTCTCGGTCCCACCTCCTTCACAGGCATGATTGGTGGGGACGAAAGACAGGTCCTTCTCAATGGTGACCCTCCTCGTCTATGGAACTCCCTCCCCAGCAAAATTAGATCAGCCTCCTCTCTCCTGACCTTCAGGAAAAAACTTAAAATATGGCTTTGGGACCAAGACTTTGATCAGTTTAATTTGAGCAGTGCAATAAGGGATACGAATTAAAATGATTGACAATGGAACAGCCCTGGATTATGATTTGGATCACGTGATTTTAATTGATGTTTTAATAATTGATGTTTTTAACTGCTTGGATTCTAATATATTTGTTTATTTTATGATACAGTAAAGTCTAACTTATCCAACACTCACTTATCCAACATTCTGGATTATCCAACGCATTTTTGTAGTCAATGTTTTCAATACATTCGTAAATACAATAATTACTACATAGCATTACTGCGTATTGAACTACTTTTTCTGACAAATTTGTTGAATAACATGATGTTTTGGTGCTAATTTGTAAAATCATAACCCAATTCCTTAATCCCTCCTTATTATCCAACATATTCGCTTATCCAACGTTCTGCTGGCCCGTTTATGTTGGATAAGTGAGACTCTACTGTATGTAAATGTATGGCATCAAATTGTTGCCTTTTGTAAGGCTGCTCTGAATCCCCTTTGGGGTGAGAAGGAAGGGGTACAAATGCGGCAAATAAATAAATAAATAAATAATAGAAGCTTGTAAGCTGAGGTTTGATGGGAAGACACTATATCCATACCATCCTGAACATGCCTAATTCTATATGATTTCAGAAGCTCAACAAAGACAGGCCTGGCTAGTATTTGGATGAGAAGATGGGGGATACTGGGTGCTGTAGGCACAGGCAGTGGCAGACTGGTCAGAGTGTCAGCTTGCCTGATAGCAATCCCCCCCCTTAAAACATTAGACATGATGTTAACAATCTTAATTGCATTTTAGTAGCTTGAAAATATAATAGAAGTTCTAATATTTCTGTGTGCAACTAAAATTTATGCTGTATCATATTTTTATTAATAATAATAAAATCATTATAGTTGTGGGTGGGACTCCTTTGTCTCCTTGTGCCCCACTTTTGTTTCCTGACAACCAAAATTTACTTCATAGGGAAATGCATTAGATGTTCTCAACTTTAGTATGACGGATTACACAGCACCCAGAGTATGCAGATGGAATAAATGAGGTATGCATTTATGAAAAAAAAACCAGAAATTGTAACATACATTTATTCACCAATGCAAAGTTAATTATTCCCTCATCAGAGGAACGGAAGCCATCATTTCCAGACAGAATGGGATAGCTCGAGAAATATGCTGCCTCTCGGGGGCAAAAATACACCATGTCACTCAGAGGCTCACCAGGCTTCTAAAGCCCCATCAACCTCCCCCCCTCTCATGTTGATTCATGTAGGAACCAATTATACTGCTAGGCATACATTTCAAAAGATCACAAATGATTTTCGAGCTCTTGGAACAAAGCTAAAACAAAGTAATGTACATGTAGTCTTTTCATCCCTTCTCCCCATTGTAAGATGTGGCTCTGCAAGGGCCAGAAAAATAGTACAGGTCAATAACTGGCTCAGAAAATGGTGTCAGGAGGAACACTTTGGCTTCCTCAACCATGGCCTGCTTTTCGAGGAGGAAGGCCTACTGGCAAGGGATGGGGTGCATCTCACACAAGTAGGAAAACACCTTTTTGCTCACATACTAGCAAACCTCATCAGGTGCACTTTACAGTAGGTCATCTGGGGGAGGGGGACAATAGCCTTGCGAACAGTATTTTACCCATGACCACAGGGAATTGCCATAAGGCTAAATGGAGGGTTGCACAAACACAACAAGGACCAATTACCAAGAACACAATAATCCCAAATGAACAACTCAGGAGAAAATCCCAGGGGCTTACATGTGTTTACACTAATGCACAGAGCATGGGTAATAAACAAGACGAATTCCAACTTTTTGCACAACACCACACTTACAATGTCATAGGCATCACTGGAACATGGTGGGATGACTCCCATCACTAGAATGTAACCATTCAAGGCTATAACCTCTTTCACAGAAACAGAACAAAGGGGAGAGGAGGGGGAGTAGCCATATATGTCAAAAACATTTACGTTGCAGAAGAGATGCAAGTCAGCAATCTGGGAAACCAGCTTGAAAGCATCTGGATAAGAATCAAAGGAAACGGGACTCAAAAAGATCTCGTTGTGGATGTCTACTACAGACCTCTGAACCAGGATGAAGAACTTGATGAAGCCTTCTGTCAGCAGTTGACTAAACAGGCACAAAGAAGAGATATAGTAATAATGAGTGATTTCAACTATCCTGATATCTGCTAGAAAACAAACTCAGCCAAGAGTACAAAGTCCAACAAATTCCTTGCATGCCTTGCAGACAATTTTATGGTCCAGAAGGCAGAAGAGGCAACAAGGGGATCGGCTACTCCTGATCTCATCCTAACAAACACGGAGGACCTGATCAATGCGTTCGAAGTGGTTGGATCCTTAGGGGCAATTGACAATGTGCTCCTGCAGTTCGCCATAAAAAGGAAGGCCGAAACTAAGACAAGTCAAACTCGCATTCTGGACTTTAGGAGAGCTGACTTCCAAAAAATGAAGGAAATACTGAGCGGCATTCCATAGATGCCAATACTAAAAAACAAGGAAGTTAAGGATGGATGGGAGTTTTAAGTGAAATAATCAAGGTGCAAATGCAAACAGTGCCAACAAAGAAAAAAAGTAAGACAAGTGGAAGAAGCCAGAATGGATGTCCAGAGAACTTCTAACTGGTCTAAGACTCAAAAATGACAGGTATAAGAAGTGGAAAAAGGGAGAAATCACCCAAAAAAGAATTCAACCAAACCAATAGCCAACTCCTGTAGGGAAAAGGTTCGCAAGGATAAAGCCCAAAATGAGCTCAGGCTTGCCAGAGACATTAAAAACAATTTAAAGGGCTTCTTTGCTTACGTCGATAGGAAAAGGAAGAACCTCTGTGAGGAGAAAATGGGGAAATTCTGACAGGGGATAGGGAAAAGGCAGAACTATTTAATGCCTCAGTCTTCTCACAAAAAGAAAGCCAGCCTCAACCTCAGCAACATGGGGTGGATGAAGGATTAGGGGAAATCCAACCCCAAATAGGGAAACAAGTTGTCCAGGAACACCTGGCCGCTCTAAATGAATTCAAGTCTCCAGGGCCAGATCAGCTACACTGAAGAGTATTGAAGGAACTAGCGGAAGTTATTTTGGAACCACTAGCAATCATTTTTAGAGTCCCCTCGGGTGAGAAAGGGAGGGTTTTTTGTGTGTGTCAGGAGCAACCGGAGTTGCTTCTGGAGTGAGAGAATTGGACATCTGCAAGGATGTTGCCCAGGGGACACCTGGATGTTTTGATGTTTTACCATTCTTGTGGGAAGCTTCTCTCATGTCCCCGCATGGAGCTGAAGCTGATAGAGGGAGCTCATCAGTGGGCATGTTTCTCGGGTGGGATTCGAACCTGGCAGCCTTCAGGTCAGCAACCCAACCTTCAAGTTGCGAGGCTTTTACCCCCTAGGCCACTGGAGGCTCCTAAAGGCAGGGTAAAAATGTTGTAAATAAATAAAAATGGGAAAAGTCCCAGCAGATTGGAGGAGGGCAAATGTGGTCCCTTATCTTAAAGAAGGGAAAAAAGGACGACCCAAACAATTACCGTCCAGTTAGCCTCACATCGATACCAGGCAAGATTCTGGAAAAGATAGTTATAATCTGATCTCTTTTTTCAATAGAGCTGGGTAGATGTGGGGAATGCTGTGGATATAGCCTATCTGGATTTCAGTAAGGCCTTCGAAAAGGCCTTACTGGCTAACAAGATCGTCAAATGTGGGCTAGGCAAAGCTACGGTTAGGTGGATCTGTAATTGGTTAAGCGAACAAACCCAAAGGGTGCTCACCAATGCGTCATCTTCATCTTGGAAAGAAGACATGAGTGGAGTGCCGCAGGGTTCTGTCCTGGGCCCGGTTCTGTTCAATATCTTTATTAACGACTTAGACGAAGGGTTAGAAGGCACGATCATCAAGTTTGCAGATGACACCAAACTGAGAGGGTTAGCCAACACTCCAGAAGAAAGGAGCAGAATTCAAAACGATCTTCACAGACTAGAGAGATGGGCCAAAGCTAACAAAATAAAGGTCAACAGGAACAAATGCAAGATACTTCACTTAGGCAGAAAAAAATGAAATGTGAAGATACAGAATGGGGAACACATGGCTCGACAGCAGTATGTGTGAAAAAGATCTTGGAGTCCTCATGGACAACGAGTTAAACATGAGCCTACAATGTGATGCGGCTGCTAAAAAGCCAATGGGATTTTGGCTTGCATAAATAGGGGTATAGCATCTAGATCCAGGGAAGTCATGCTCCCCCTCTATTCTCACTTGGTAAGACCACACCTGGAATATTGTGTCCAATTCTGGGCACCACAGTTGAAGGGAGATGTTGACAAGCTGGAAAGCATCCAGAGGAGGATGACTAAAATGATTAAGGGTCTGGAGAACAAGCCCTATGAGGAGCGGCTTAAAGAGCTGGGCATGTTTAGCCTGCAGAAGAGAAGGCTGAGAGGAGACATGATAGCTATGTACAAATATGTGAGGGGAAGTCATAGGGAGGAGGGAGAAAGCTTGTTCTGTGCTGCCCTGGAGACTAGGATGCGGAACAATGGCTTCAAACTACAGGAAAGGAGATTCCACCTGAACATCAGGAAGAACTTCCTCACTGTGAGGGCTGTTTGGCAGTGGAACTCTCTGCCCTGGACTGTGGTGGAGGCTCCTTCCTTGGAGGCATTTAAGCAGAGGCTGGATGGCCATCTGTTGGGGGTGCTTTGAATAAGATTTTCCTGCTGCTTGCAGGGGGTTGGACTGGATAGCCTGTAAGGTCTCTTCCAACTCTACAATTCTATGATTCTATGATTCTATGCTCGACTGCTTTGACTTCAACTTGAAGGAATAACTCCAAAAGGATTAATTTTATTCTAGTTTGGTTGCTGGTATTCTTTTATTTTGTTTGAACTCATGAAAACAAAAACAAAATTTCATACCAGACATTTCATAAAAATGCCTTTCTTACTACAGTAGAGTTTGTCATGGCAGTCAGATTTTAAAGCATAGGAATAAGGAGTTATAACCTGGGACTAACTTCTTAATTAATTAGAGTTAATATGTAGGGAAAATCAACAGATATTTGCAACCTATGCTCCTAAAATTTAAAAGCAGATGTTGAAAAATAAGAGGCACACAGAGACAATGGGAGAAACTCCCAAATTGTACCCCACAGTAATAATGATGGCATGGGATCACTGCCAAACAAAAGAAGCAGCTCAAAGGTCAGCTATTCCTTGACATTTAAAAACAGTTAATAGAGGAAATTTTATGGGTCACATTAGGTTGCATAGTTTATTATTCAGTTTGGTTGAAAAAAAGCTGTGGATGAAGCTGAAGTCATACAGTATAGGAAATGGTTGTGCAGTAGCCAGGAAGAGCTAATCAAATTTCTCCTTAAATTTGGCTTCTTATATATAAATGTTTTGTCTATTTGCTTCATTATACTCAAGCAGTACAGTAGAGTCTCACTTATCCAACATAAACGGGCCAGCAGAATGTTGGATAATAAGGATGAAGGAAAAGCCTAGTGATTTTACAAATTACCGTATATACTCGAGTATAAGCCGACCCGAATATAACTTGAGGCACCTAATTTTACCACAAAAAACTGGGAAAATGTATTGACTAGAGTATAAACCGAGGGTAGAAAATGAAGCAGCTACTGGTCAATTTCAAAAATAAATATAGATACCAATAAATTTACATTAATTGAAGTATAGTAGGCTAAATATTTCAAAGAAAAACAGTAAACTAGCTCTGTAAGTGGAAAAGGAGGGTCAACAAAACCAATATAGTATCAACAATAACTTAATAATATTTATACACGCACTATCTCCCCATGGGGACTCAGGGCGGCTTCTAACATAGTAACAGGCAAACATTCAATGTCTCTATATATAAAAAACATAAACTTTTTTTTAAAAAAGACAATACTAAACATTGTACAATAAATTAAAATAAACAGTTGCATTAAATAATTATCATTAAAAACAAACCAGCCGAGGTAAAGTATCATATCAGTTCCCTTTCTCTCAGGCTTCTCCTATTGATGTATCATAGAACAGCATTGGCCTTTTCAGCTGCAGCATCACACTGTTGGCTCGAGTTTGACTAAGATTCCTTTAATAGAATCCTAGAGTTGGAAGGGACCTCTAAAGGCCATCTAGTCCAACCCCCTTCATTCTGCCTTAATGCAGAGAAAGCACAATCAAAATAACTGTGACAGATGGTCATCCAGCCCTAATAGTAGTAGTAGTAGTAGTAGTAGTAGTAGTAGTAGATATGGAAGAGACAGCATGGGCCATCTAGTCCAACCTCCTTCTGCCTTGTGCGGCAAAAACACAATCAAAGCACCCCTGACAGATGGCCACCCAGCACCAATAATAATAGTAATAATAATAACACTAATAATAATAATAATAATAATAATAATAATAATAATAATAATAATAATAATAATTGGAAGGGACCCCTTGGGCCAACCCCCTTCTACCTTGTGCAGCAAAAACACAATCAAAATACCCCTGACAGATGACCACACAGCCTCTATTATTATTATTATTATTATTATTATTATTATTATTATTATTATTATTCATTAGAGTGGTTAAGCCCCCCGAAGGTGCCACCTTGACATAGTGGGGGGGGGGGGGGCTTAACCACTCCAAGGATGACTGAGGGCTGTGCTGGCGGTAGTGTAACTACCGGCAGGTCTAACCAAGCCAGAGAGGCCTCAGCTGAGGAGTGGAACCAAGTGCACCTAACCTATTAGCATTATGGAGAATCACACCAAAACGAAGTCTATACTGGCTCGGTCGTCACCTAGGATAAAAAGGACTGCGGTGGATGCTGCTGATTCTGGACATCCATCGACAAGTGAGCTACGCAATCAAAATAAAAATGAACAGTCACAGAAGCGGCAAAAAATATACAATTCCAGAAAACTGCACAATTATGAAATGCTACTACAAATCTGAACCTCAAAGGCATGGCTACCAAAAAAGGATGCATCAGCTGTGGAAACAAGAGTACCCTGACTCACAGATAACAGAACCGTGACTGGCTGACCAACGAAAATTCATAATCAGAAACAAAGTGTTCAGTGAAGTTGAACTTGAAGAAATCCAGAAAATCTGCAAAGTAAATTACCATCAGACCACAGCACAGACAGCAGCAGAGACTCCAGCAATACTTGGAATGGTGGAACAGATTGAACCAGAAGAAAGTGTGGAGCTTATGCAAGAATTTGAAAAACCAGCACTTGAAACACCTGTTGAACCACCAGGAACCTTGACAGCAAGACAACAAGAGCTCAAGGATAAGATCATGGCTCATGCTGCAGCAAATGCAATAAGACAGCGGCTCCCAACTCTAAAAACAGTGCCCAAGAGACACCTGGTGCCTCTCATGAAAGATGTGAATACAGTACTCTCCACTGTCCAAATAACATCAATTGAAAAAACAAACCAGTATGCCTACAGTGCAGCAGTGATAGTAACAGAAGAGCTTGGGCTCCTACAACCAAGGCAGCCCCAAAGAAAATCGACCGGAAAACCAAAGTGGAAGGTCAGGCTAGGGTTGAAAATCAAAAAGCTTAGATCAGATGCAAGTAACCTGAAAAATATGAAAGAGAAGAAACTGAAGAATGACAAAATCAAGCAATACCTGATCCGAAAGTACTGGCTGAACACCAGAAAAATTGAAGAAGCTTTGGAAATCGTGAAAGAACAAACGACAGCAACAGCCAGAAAAATTGAAAGATATGAAGCCAGAATCATCCAGTACAGAAAAAATCAACTGTTTCAATCAGACCAAAGACGGTTCTACCATAGTCTGAACCAAACAACAGACACAGTAACCATAAAGCCAGAGAAAATTGCAACAATGAAGTTCTGGAAAGAACTTTGGGAAAATAATAAGAACTACAACAAAAACGCTGGGTGGATAAAGGAGTTTGAAGGAAAATTATCACAGAACAAAATGGAACAAATAGAAATAACAACTGAAATGATCAGCAAACGAGTGCAAAAAGTCAAGAACTGGACATCACCTGGTAGTGATTGATTTCATGGATTTTGGCTCAAACATTTGATTAGTTTACATGGAAAAATGGCCCAACAATTCAGTGAGATGCTGCAGAAAGTATCAGTGAACTTACCTGATACTAAAGGATACAGCAAAAGGAGCAGCATCAGGAAACTACAGGCCAATAACGTGTCTGCCCACTATGTTTAAACTACTGACTGGCATCATAGCTGAAAGAATTCAAGACTATATTAAAGAAAAAAACATCTTGCCAGATGAACAACAAACGGAAAAGCAGTGGCACAAAATACCAGTTATTGATTGACAAAATGATTCTGGAGAACAGTAAGAACCGAAAAGCTAATATTCACATGACGTGGATTGACTACAAAAAGGCCTTTGACTCACTCCCACACAGCTGGATCATCAAGTGCCTGGACGCCATCGGGATTTGTATAAACGTTGGCACCTTCATTGAAAACATGATGGAGCACTGGAAAACTGAACTGTTTGTTGGAAATGAAAGTTATGGATTTGTCAACATCAGAAGAGGAATTTTCCAGGGAGATTCATTGTCCCCTCTGCTTTTCATTTTTGCCATGATCCCTCTGTCAACAATCTTACAAAAAACAAATCTCAGCTATCAAACATCTAAGAAATCTTACAAAATTTAACATCTGATGTACATGGATGACCTGAAGCTGTATGGGAAAATGGAAACTGAAATCCAGTCTCTGACCAACACTGTCTGAATTTTTAGCACTGATAACAGCATGGAGTTTGGTTTGGACAAATGTTCGACAGTGGCATTGAAGAAAGGAAAAATCATTGAAAGTGAGGGCATAAATATGCCCAATGGCCAAACAATAAAATGTCACCAGCCAGAGGCCTATAAATATCTGGGCATGCTACAGCTGGATAACATCAAGCATGAACATGTGAAAACTATGGACAGCAAAGAATACACACAAAGGGTCAGAAAAATTCTCAAAAGCAAGCTCAATGGAGGCAACACCATCAAGGCCATAAACACCTGGGCCATACCTGTCATAAGATATACTGCTGGCATTATAAATTGGACACAGGCGGAACTGGACAATTTGGACAGAAAAACAAGAAAACTCATGACCATTCATCATTCACTGCACCCTCGCAGTGATGTTGACCGGCTATATCTGCCTAGAAGATCAGGGGGCAGAGGACTCTTACAAGTAAAACAAGCAGTGAAAGAAGAAGAACATGCCCTGGCAGAATATGTAAAGCAAAGTGAAGAACCTGCTTTGATTGAAGTCAAAAATCAGAAACTCCTCAAAGCACAGCAGACAAAGAATCAGTACAAGAAACCCACACTACAAACTAGAGCTGACAGCTGGCACAACAAAATATTGCATGGAAAGTTCCTTGACAAAACTGAAGGAAAAGCTGACAAGGAGAAGACCTGGCTATGGCTCACAAATGGGACACTGAAGAAGGAGACAGAAGGCCTGATCCTTGCAACCCAGGAGCAAGCCATCAGAACAAATGCAATTAAGGCCAAGATCGAAAAGTCAGCTGATGACCCAAAATGCAGACTGTGCAAGGAAACCGACGAAACCATTGATCATATCCTCAGCTACTGTAAGAAAATCGCACAGACAGACTACAAACAGAGGCACAACCATGTGGCCCAAATGATCCATTGGATCTTATGCCTCAAGTACCACCTCCCAGCCGTAAAGAACTGGTGGGATCACAAACCTGCAAAAGTATTGGAAAATGAGCACGCAAAGATACTGTGGGACTTCCAAATCCAGACTGACAAAGTTCTGGAACACAACACACCAGACATCACAATTGTGGAAAAGAAAAAGGTTTGGATCATTGATGTTGCCATCCCAGGTGACAGTCGCATTGACGAAAAACAACAGGAAAAACTCAGCCGCTATCAGGACTTCAAGATTGAACTTCAAAACCTCTGGCAGAAACCAGTACAGGTGGTTCTGGTGGTGATTGGCCATGCCAAAAAATCTCAGCCGGTATATGGAAACAGGTGGTCCCGGTGGTGATCGGCACATTGGGTGCCAATGCAAAAGATCTCAGTCGGCATTTGGAAACAACAGACATTGACAAAATCATGATCTGCCAACTGCAAGAGCCAACCTCCTGGGATCTGCACGCATTATCCGAAAATACATCACACAGTCCTAGACACTTGGGAAGTGTTTGACTTGTGATTTTGTGATACGAAATCCAGCATATCTATTAGGGTTGTCCAAAATTTCGTAATGATTCTTAATTCGGAATGATTTCGGATTGTTCTCGCTTTTTGAACTGAGTATTGAGACGTTTTCCCTGGGCGCAACTGGCAATTTAATTTGAACCATCATTGGCCCATTCTCTAATTGTTTCTTAATGTTTCGTTAAATTCCCCCTCCCCCCCCCCAAAAAATCTTTTTTTTATATTTTTTAAAAGTATGTTTTAAAATTTTTTTGTTTCTGCAACCTAACTTGAATGGGAGCCTAGCGCAGCCTAAAATGGCTGCCGCTCCCTGGCCAATCAGAGACTTCCACGATGGAAAAGGTGGGGGCTAGCGTCCTCCGTGTCCACGTGGAAGATCTCTATAAAAAACCACTCCCTAACCCAGGCAAGCCATTCTGGGCTGGGTTACGAGCGGAGAGGGTGGTTTGCGCTGCGCTAGATCAAGCCGCCTGCATTGAGGAGAGAGAGGGCGAAGTGTTCTGGCTTTTGGGTCTGGGTTAGGGCTGGCTTTTGTTGCTGGCTCAATATTGTGTGTATTTTTTGAGAAATTGGCTTGGGGGACCTTGCAGAGTCCTTGCTGAGGCTTTAGGCAATTTTTATTTTTAAAAGGACGTGGGCGCCAAGGCATTGCTTTCCTGACGCTCCGTTTCTAAAGACCTCTGCCTTTTATTTTATTTCAGCAATCAGCCGTTCTTTTTAAACTTTAAAGGGTACACTCACTGGAAGTAGTAGTTTCCAAAGGATGTGTGCATTCCTGCCAAGGCATTGCTTCCCTCACCCTCCGTTTCTAATCCCAAGCCTTGGGCTGAGTTTTATTTTTGCAATCACAAAGTCAGACATTGATTTGATTCAATAGAGGGTCCACAGCAATTTATAGTTTCCAAAGGACGTGGCACTCCTGCCAAGGCATTGCTTCCCTCACCCTCTGTTTCTAATACCAAGCCTTGGGCTGAGTTTTATTTCTGCAATCACAAAGTCAGACATTGATTTGATTCAATAGAGGGTCCACAGCAATTTATAGTTTCCAAAGGACATTGCCAATCCTGTCAAGGCATTGCTTGGCGTGTGCTGCGTTTCTAATCCAAAGTCCTCAGCCAGAGTTTCATTTTTGCAATCACAAGGTCAGCCAGTGGCACCATTGATCAAAAGGTTCAAAGGCAATTTATAGTTTCCAAAGGACAGTGGCACTCCTGCCAAGGCATTGCTTGGTGTGTGCTGCGTTTCTAATCCAAAGTCTACACAAGTAGAAGAGGGACTTTTACAGTGATAAGAACCCAATTGAACAGGAAATAAGACTTTCAAACCAGGAACAGGTTTCTTCAAATATTGAAAAATAGTGTATTACAAAAAGTTATGAAAATTCGCCAAAACTCATAGGAGACAGGAAACATTCTGCAATTTGTTGAGCAAAGAGTGTTGAATGTGATCTCTCACTGTACCAAATTTGATGAGGATAGCTCAAGAAATGAGGGCGGGAGAGCCCTGTAAATGTCCCCCCCCAGTTTCCTTTTTTTTGGCGATTGCACATGCGCGTCTGCCATTTTAGAAACATTGTCATTACGAATTTTCGGAAATATCCGAAATTTTTGGGTGAAAAATTCGGAAATACTTTCTATATCGAAGTGCCGGCACCCCCTACTTTAGAAACGAGAACTGAAACATTTTTCCATCGATCGGACAAGCCTAATATCTATCTTGTTTGCTGTGTCATAATAATAATAATAATAATAATAATAATAATAATAATAATAATAATAATAATAATAATGACAACAACAACAACAACAACAACACTAAAAATAATAGTTGGAAGAGACCCCTCGGGCCATTTGGTAGTCCATGTCCTTCTCCCCTGGGTGAGGGATGAGGGGGAAGAGGTGCACTCATTTTCCTCCTCCCTTGCACCGTGCACATCTACCTTGGCAGCAGCTATGATGGTGCGAGCTGGCAGAGAGCTTTGTCCCTGCTGCCGGCGTACGCACAGAGCAAGGAAAGAGCAGGGACAGGTGCGTGCCTTTCCACCCTTCTCCCTCGCCTTGTGTGTGCAATCCTCGGGAGTGGTGAGAGAAAGGTGAGCGCGGGGCTAGGAAGGAGGAAAAGACGAGTGTCTTTCTCTTCTTCCTCGCCTGGCGCACACCATTCCTTCACCCTGTGCGCACATTCCTTCCTTGGCAGAGAAGAGAGCCGCAGGTGCAGGGTTTTCCTCGCTGCCATGGCTGCCTTCTCTACCACCAAGGAAGGCATGCATGGTTCGAGGAAAGAGCGCACATGGGGTGAGGAAAGAGCAGGGACAGGCATGCAAAGAGCGAGGAACATTGAACGTGCGCTCCTTCCTCAGCAGCGAAGGGAGCCATGGCTGTGGTTCCCTCTACCATTGAGGATGGTGCAATGGGGTGAGGGAAGAGGCTGGGTAGGCACATGTGGGGAGAGGGAAAAGTGTGTGTTTTTCTTAGCGGTAGTGGCGGGGTTTGTCAGTGACCTTGCTCCCTTCAGGCTCAGAGGGAAAGGCGTGTGGGGTGCGAGGGAGGAGAGGTGAGGGTCCTGGCAGGAATGTGTGGGGAAAGGGCTCTTCTTTCAGTCCCACGTCTTCCGACCAGGACCCTCACCTGAGTATAAGCCGAGGGGAGTTTTTTCAGCCTGAAAAAAGAGCTGAAAAACTCGGCTTATACTCGAGTATATACGGCAAGCACCCAAACATCATGTTTTACAAAAAATCTACAGAAAAAGCAGTTCAATACACGGTAACATTATGTAGTAAATACTGTACGAATTTAGCATCAAAACATCACAATGTATTGAAAACATTGACTACAAAAACATTGGCTGCTAACAAATTGACTACAAATAAAGATAGAATTGCATAAAATGAACTTACAGTAACAACACTGTTGAAAATTAAATCTGTAAAAAGTTCAGGTTTTGCTGCCTAGAGAAACAGCTGTGGATCTGGGTGGGAGGCAGACTGCGCTGGATAATCCAGAATGTTGGATAAGCAAATGTTGGATAAGTGAGACTCTACTATATCTGTTTTACCAAGCTAGGTGTACTCCTCACTGTTTCTGGTAACAATAACAAGGGAACAATACTCTGCCATATACTGAAAACAAGCTGTTTTGGTATATTTCTGGTTTAAATGTTACATTTGCTCACTGCCTTTAGCCCTGAACAAATCCTGAAAGTTTAGGGGAAGACTATGCATCACATTAATCTAAACCAGATTTCACTCTGTTTTGTTTCCTGGAAAGTTAATGGTGAATTTCAGACTGGTAGACAGGAATTTCAAGTAAAAATAGCTGGATGAGAAGTCGCCCATTGATGTCCACATGACATCCAAGGATGTCTGTTTAGTAGCATGGGCTAAAACCAGTTAACCTGGTTTTACCACATTAGGAGAAGTTGGGGAATGTTCTGCAGTTTCTCTGAAGCAGCCCTATACTCAGGGCACTGTGAATACCTGGGCTGGCTCTAATTTGAACTGGCCCACTGTCACTATGTCCCCTTTTCCCTACAATTTAACTGCCATGGCTCAGTGCTATAGAATCACGAGAGCTATAGTTTGACAAGGTTTTTAGCCTTCTCTGCCAAAGAGTACTGGTGCTTCGTCAAACTGCAAATCCTAGAATTCCATAGCATAGAGTCATGGCAAAGAAAATTATCTCAAACTACATTCATTTGACAGTGTATATATGAAGTCTAGTCAAGTATTATGCTTCCATGCCATTTTGCATCCCATCTACACTGTCAGATAATGCTGTGTCATAGATAGCTTGGAAAGCAAGAATGAAGAGATATTGGTGGAAGGGCCAGTGGTAGAGCTGGAGCCCAGCAGTGCCTCGGCCAAGCTTTGAAGTAGACTCCATCAAAATAGCTACTAAGGATGTGCGATCCATAAATAATGGCTCAAAAGTCATTGAAAACTGGGCAACCCTGGCACTTTGTTTCTAAAGTGTTTCTAAAGTATACTTCATGAAAATGTTACTATAATGAGACAAATATAATTTCATTACTATTTCATTACAGTAATTACATATAATTAAATTACTATAATTTGGCATAATTAAATTACTATAATTGGAGAAACTTCAGGCGTTCCTATCTCCCACATTTTTAAAGACATTGGTGTGAAACTTACAATGGTAGAACACATTTACTTCTGTTAGGCTACCAAACTTCAAAATGTTTCACTTATGCACAGATTTTGATGCATTTTCAAAATTGTTACAAACATCTTTTTTAATAATAAAGAAAATCTGTTTCTAGTTTCAAAATGTTATTTTCTGTTTAAATGTGTAGTCCTTACTTGTTCTGGACAAAGTTACTGGAGTAGTTGTTCTTTGCTTTTGTGGCAGAAACTTTGCTAAATTGGTGGAGGCTCAACAAAGCGAAATGCCCTATAGGTCGATTGAGTTTGAGGCTTGTGACACAGGATAAACCTTTTACTCTGATTTATACCCAGGTTTTTTTTTTAAAAAAAAAAAACCTTACAAAGATCCAGATCTTCCATGAATATCCAGATTTTTGTGGGTCCCAAGGCAGTAGAAACTGACATCTGGGGTCACCATGCTCAGGCATCTTGGGGAAGTGGGATTGCAGTGCCTCCCAAGCGGGGAGGGGGCTTTCCACTCCAAAGCTGCATTATGTCATCCATGAGAGCTGTCCAGGAAGAAGACAGCCTTCTGCAATGGTAAAGAGGCTTTCAATACATTTTGGGGAAGGGGGAATGGGAGGCAAGGAGGCTTGGGAGGCTGTGTTGTCCATGCCTCACTGTGCTGAACCAGAACAGTAAAAAGGAAGCAAAAAAGGAAGAAAAGAGAAAAAATAACACTTGAATGAAGGTAGATTATATAATGGCAGACCTAAATATTTTCACTACTCTATATACTCATGTATATCTAAAAATTATATTTAAAAATCAGCCCTCAAAGCCTGTTATTCATGTATCAATGTGAGTACTGTACATGTACTATCAATAAAGGAGTCATATCTTTCTCTGAACAGAATGGCAAAAGACAACAGTTTAATATGTCCCAGGATAACCTAAAAAAAACCTTACTCCCTTCAACATGCTCCCACTTTTGCGCCTTTTTAAAATGTCTTGGTGGTGACCAGGTGCTGCTGGCTCCTGAGAAAGCATTGTTGTTTTTCCCTCTCCACAGAATGACCCTTGATTTATCATGGATCATAGTCAAATCCATATTTTGGCCCCTAAGTCTTCTCTTGATTTATGCATGAGGTTGGCATATCTACAATAATAGATATGGTAGTTTAGAATATTTTTATCCAGATTATGTTGAATCAAATAAGAACACACTATAGTTTAGAATTATCTAGTAATGTGAGTGTGTATAGGCAAAAACAAAATCTAATGGGAACTGACAGAATGTCAAATTTGAGACAAGATTGTTCCAAATGCTATAATATGTGACAAAGAGAGGGAAAACATTTTACTAAATAAAGCTCTTTATCATATTATATTTGACTTTGTTGGGGGTGGGGGGAGCTTTGAGGAAGAAACATTTACCAATGATTATTTTCCTATTCCAATCAGAGTAGACCTTTAATTGAGTCAACAGCTTATCTTAGCTTCTGCCAGTTTAAAAGAAGGACTGCAGGGTGGGAGAAAGCAAATTATGTAACATAAGGTTTACTCTTTTTCTCTCACTGAATAAGGCAAGGCAAACCTCCTTTTATATATGGCTCTTCAACACAAGCCCTTTATCCCAGAATCTGATCCCAGGTTTTCTGTTTTCCCAGATTATACTCATATAATCCAGTTTAAAGCAGAAAACCTGGGATCAGATTCTGGGATATAGGGCCTGCCTGGAAGGGCCCATAGTCAGTAGGATTTGCAGTTTGTGTAATGTAAAATAAATAATATATCACACATCTTTCCTTACTAAACTTGTTGCATAAGAACCTGTTGCATAAGAATAACACCCTGTTATTCCCAAATAACTCCTATTTAAATAAACATATGTACACACGAATTGCAATCCAGCAGCTTGTTTAACTAACTTCAATTTGAGGTTGACTGGAAAGCTCATTTATAAATGGCCTCATAATGAAAGAGTTTAATGCCAGTTTTAGGGATCCTTTGCCATGGAGATTGAGGATGAGGATTTCTAAAGCCCCTAATTACTAGTGATATGCTGACTACAATTTTTCTTTCATTCTCTTGCTGTCTGTGCAGTTGCCATTGAAATGAATGATCTTATTAATTTTCAGAAGGATTTTTAGAATATTAACAATGAGCACATACATAATAGTGATTTCCCCCTTTTGCCTACATGAAAAGTAGACATTATTTTCAGCTCGGAGAAGGAAGAGTGTAGATTGAGTGTGTGAACCTTTTTTTAAAATGAAGAAACATTTACTTGTATGACGTCTATTTGGGGGACAGAGTCCAAAAAATAATAATTTTCTCTCCCTCCCTCTCCCTCCCTCTGTCTCCATCTTTCTATACAAGGTGTGGGTAAAACATTCATTTCAGTTCATAATTGACCAACATTCATACTTCCCAGAGCCCAGGACAGATTTGAATGCAAATAGTGTCAAAAGTCAGACGCCAATTAGAGAGCAAAATAGAGTTTATTAAAGCAACTGTCCAAAAAATAGCTCAACAAACTAAAAAGACTTAAAACACTTAACTTTCAGTGTCATTAAGTAGAACAAGCGGGTAAAACCCCAAAAAACCAAGAACTGGCAAATAATCCGGATTAGCCAGAGATATAATCCGGATTAAATTTAAAGTTCTAGAACTTGACCCAAAAGTTCATAATGAGCTGAAAAACTGAGGCATGAACTAAAGCAAGCAGTATTGAAGCCCACAAACCTTTCCCAAAACTCAAAAGTACAAAAAGGAGTTCAAAACAAACTAACGCCCAAACTGAGCTAGGGAACTCCCAGTTGAGAGCAGCAAAGCCAGCGAAATAGCGAGACTGCTGCTGGAACGTACACCAAACCAAGTGTTAAAGGAGCAGAGCGGGAGAACGTCGTCAAGCCGGTCCGATGTCGGGATAAGCAGACAGCGTCGGTATCAGGAGTTAAGGTAGTAGTCAGCAACAGGAGACAGCCATGGAATAGAGAATGACGCCAAGCCAAAGATTGAGAGCGAAGAGCAAAGCCGAGTCAAGTTCCAGTCCACGGTCCAAGAGGTTGAAGTCATCCAAGAAGCTCACAACACAAAATGGCACAGAGAGCCAAAGCAATGAGGGCGAACAGCAGTGCGCAGATGTTACTTCAATTGGGATGGTTTAATCTAATTACGAAGACTCAATCCCGACACTGCCACCAATTGTGATGGTGCTAAAGCCAATTGGGAAGACTCAAGCCAATTGTAATGGTGTCAAAGCAAATTGTAAATGCTGTTTCCACTGCTGAGGGGATTTTTGAATCTTTTAATCCCTCTAGATTATATATATATATATATATATATATATATATATATATATATCACCTTTATATGAGGAGAAGGATTACAGGGGGTGATCTTTATTTCAAGATCCCAGCCTCTGTCTCTGTAGTTAGGGATTTCTGTGTTGTTGTTCCCTTTCTGAGGTAACTGTGACTATTACTCTCCCCCAATTAGGTGATTTATTAAGGTAACTGCCACCAACATGAGTCTTTTGAATTATCACCAATGAAATTTGGCTCCACAGACGCAGATGAGATGTAATGAGTCAGTTGTTAGCAAAGAACAACAAGTTTATTACTTACAAAGCTTATGGTTGCAGGTTGATTGATTTACTTATGGAACTTTAGATAAACAAGTGGTTTAATAACTCTTATAACCACCACACCAGTAGTCTCTGGTGTAATTCCACTCTCACTCTCCTACTGATGATATAAATTGTAGTGAACTCTAACCTCAGCTGAGCTCCTTAGTGAACAATGTCCCAACTACAATAAAAGCCTTTAATTTGATCTACTACCGATCAAATTCCTGATCACTAGTCCTTCCCAACTAGAGATCTTGACTAGGCTCCCTTTAGTCTGCCTTGACTAAAGATTTTGGCCAGGCCTGTCTCCTCAGCCCTTCTTGACTGAAAAGCCTCCCGCCACACACTCCCTGGCTTCTTTTTTTTAAACTCCCACTTTTTCCTTTTCTTGACTCCGCCCACTTCTCCCTCTGGTGAGCTAGCCAGCTCCATCTCCTTGGTAACAGCACTACTGTGGATTGAAACAAGATGGCTTCTGTTTCAGCTACTGTGTCAACTAAACATAAATACATACTCTAACAGTTAAAAATAACATAATAACTATGACTTCTCCACAGCAGCTAATACAAAATAGTAATAACAGTGCAGTCCAGGAAAACCCACACAATTCTAGCCCTCCGTTGCAGAATAACCCAGATTAAACTTACATCCGTTGCAAAGTCCCAGTCCAGTCTTCAGTAACACACACAGGAAACCCAATGGCGCCCAGCAACACCTTGCCAAGGTATAATGGCCAAACAACCCCAATATATCCAGGTCTCCCTGTGTGACGCCCCTGGCTGCGTGAGCACTGGAAACCACTACACTGAGGCCAATAAACAATCTAATATCTTTATTAAGGAATTAAGGAATTAAAATGAAAACAAGTAAAAAGCATAGTCCATCAATAGACCTTTCAGGAAAGGTCAAATATAGTCCAGTAATATATTGTCCAATATATAATATTAGAGTTTAAAGTTGTAATCCAAAAAACTGAAACGCACTCAAACTTCCAAGCAGTTTGAGTGGGGAAAACGTCCAAGTCTTTCACTAGAGTTCAGAACAAGTCCAGAGGCAAGGAAACAAGGCTGGATACACGGCACGACAAAACAAGACTGGATTCACGGCAAGACAAGTCAAGGAACATGGCTTGGCAAGGCACGAAAAGGCTGGAAGGCAGTGGACTTAAACGCAGTCCACACTTGGCTGGAAGCGAAGTTAATCCTCCAAATTCACACATTGACTCCGCAAGGACTAGCCAGTGCGGGGAACTTTTAAAGAACTTCAAATCTTTCTACAAAGCAGGTGTCCAGTGCTCCTTTTCCCAAGGGAAAGGAACTGAAACAACATCTTTGTCCAGATGCGATCCTCCCTGAGAACTCTCAGGGGAAACGAGCTAATTAGCACTCTCTCTGGCCGCTAATCGGGCGCTTTTTCGTGTTTGCGCTTTCTCTGAGCGGCTAGCCTCCCAAAACTCCCTTCTCGCAAAGGGGGGAGAGGTGCTGGGAATAGGTGCCTGTTCAAGGTCCTTTTTAATGAGCTCCGAGCTAGAATTGTCAACAACAGGCATCTGGAAAGGAACAGCCTCTTGCTGAAACAGCAGAAATCCCATTTCCTCATCACTGTGATCCATAATGGCGCCAGGGTCACGACCCAGAGGGCCATGGGACATCACACCCTGGGCTTCCAAACTATCCACGCCCAAAGAGCAGGTGTCTCAACTTCTTAATCTGAATCAGAACTCCACACAGCCAATGCCCTTGGGTCAGGTGTTCCGAATTCCTCATCAGAGTCCCAATCATCCTGCCCATGCCCAACTCTATCCACACCTGTGGACCCCCTCTCACTCCTCCAAGCAGACCAAGAGGGATCTGCTTCTGAAGACAACCAAGTTTCCCCAGCTTCAGCAGTATCCATGGGCCCCAATTCATCCCCAAGCATCTCCCGTGCCCGTGCCCAATTCCTCCGTTAACACCTGTTCCCCAGCATCCATTTCCACCTCAGGATCCCCACATGAATCCTCCTCAGAAGACTCCCCATCAGTCTCCCTTACCCTTTTCCTAAACAAATCCTCCAACGAGTCCTCCTCGAGAGGGTTTTTCCTTAGTCTCCTGATCCCACCACTATCATCCACAGTCTCTGAAGGCGCATTCACAACAAATAGTGATTGAAGGTTCCTACTTTTCTAGGTTCTCATTATAATTTGGGAAAGAAAAATACATTAGAATTTTTATATATATGATGTACATTTCAAAATGTGCACAAATCCCATTTTAGGGATATAAAAATCCAGTAAATACACATATAAATGAAATGCACAAAAACACTTTAGTAAATCCCTTAGTAAGAAAAAAAATGTGTGCAGTGACAAAATGTACAAAATATGTGCTTCTTTCTGGGAAACTCCACAGAAATACAGGCAAGTATTCACCGCAGGCAATGGGGTGCAGAAGCACATTCTTAAATCTCAGCAAACTTCAAGAAATTTGATAATGCTAATAAATTCATCAAGATCACAGTTGGCAGACTACAACAGATTACTGAAGTAGTCAACATAAGTGGGACTGCTGCTCATCTGCAAATCACAAATCCCTATTGTCTTCAAAGTCTTCTGTTTTGAGGATTTCCAAAACAGATGTTGGACGGTAATAGTCTGATCCACCTGATCTTTCCTCAATGCTATTAATTCAAAATTTGAAGAAACGTACTCTAGAAAACTCTGGAGTAAATCCTGCAGTTCCAGATCTATCCAAATTATGTCACAGATATGGAAACAGAAACTGTATAGCCCAACATCAGGTTGTATGGCCTGTGTCCAGAAAATTTTCTAGTTATCATGTAGGGTTTCCAACATAAATAGAATTCATTTAACAGAGCGCAACGTGGTGCAAGTAGTCCCTGAGTTACAAACATCTGACTTACAAACAACTAATAGTTAAGAACAGGGGTGAGACAACAGGAAGTGAGAGAAAACTACCTTTAAGAAGGAAAATTCACTCCTGGAAGAAGTATTATCCTTGGGAAACGGTGTCTCCACTGAAGATTTATCACCAGTCCTTGTTTCCACAACAAGCCACATTTTTCAAAGTCCAGTTATCACAAAGACAGAAAATGAGGGGAAATCTTCTGCATAGACAGCAAAACAAACACCACAGGGTGTTAACTCCTCCCTATGTTAGCCAAATATATATAGCTTGAGGAACACTTAAAAATGTACCTGTTCCAACTTACATAAAAGTTTGATTTAAAAACAAACCCACAGAGTCTACTTTGTTTGTAACGTGGAGACTACCTGTATAATAGGCTCTCAGATAGGCTTCTTTCCATACTTTAGGGCAGGCTTCAAACAGGTGCCTTCTGTGTATTTTGTACTTCAAATCCCGTCATTCCTGGATTTATAATCATAGGAGATGATAGAAATTCTAGGTGAAAACAATTTCTTCCTTCCACTTAATGGAAAGGGATCTGTTCGTCAGTGAATCACCCTAGAGGGAGCTAGACTAGCTTGTACTAGTTACACTCTGTTCTGTGTCATAGCTCCTAAACAGATATGATTGCTGTGCAATCCACTTAAATAATTGAAATTCATAGGAGGATATACCATTGTCAAAGTGTCACAGCTTTGCAAGAACACTGGATAATTTGCTAACATACCTGCAAAATATAGTTTCATTCTGTCATTGCTTTATTCATGTTATGGAAATAAACAGTTTTTGAGGCTATATGATTATAGGCAGAATACTTTTTCAAATCTCCAGTAGCACTTTGTATTTTTATCTGTTGTGTGCTTTTGAGTACCACCTCTGCCATGAAGAATATCAATGCTAGAACATCAATATTCTTGCATGCTCATTGATGGCCACCTATTGGCTTCCTAATTTAGTATGCTGTTGATGCCAACGTCATGGCATGTTTTGCTTCAGCTGCTGGGCTCCAGGTTTCTTACAAGATGGAAATTGAGTCCTGCTATAGAACTGAGCAGCTGTGGGTTTACCAATCATGCTTATGCCTGACGTTGATTGGTTAGCCTACTGAGAAGTGCTGCTGAGCTGCCAAAATGACATGCAATTTGGATGGTTTGCAGGAAAAAGTAGGACAAAAAAAGAGCTAACTACCACAAAGCTATATATAAAAGGCTAATGACAGAAAAATAGTTCAGATTTCAGCATTTCAAAATGAATATTGGTGATTTTTTTCCTGAAGTACTCTGGTAACCATTAAAATGTACCAGAGACTTTTGTCTACAATTTGATTTTTTTTTCTTTGGCAGAATATACACAAAGGCAATCACGTCTTTTATTTTTCTTTTGAAGTAATGTACATAATGGTGTGAACAAATTGCTGCACTGATGGATACGAATTAAAGTTGTCTAGTCAGTTACTTTAATAAAGAGACCTTAAAAATAATATTTTCAAATGCATAATTCCTTTTTACTTTGTTTTTTAAAATATAAAATGATAGAAGTATAAACCTTACAGGAAGTTTCATAACTTTAACTGTGACTGCACCAAATGCGAGAAATCATTTTGTAGGACACATAAAGTGACACATTATTGGTTTCAGGCATGCTGGAAGGGTCCTTCTAGTCAGTGGCTCTAAGGATAAAGACCTGGATTATATTTTTCCCAGCATCACTTCTACATTTTGGAAGTAAAAAAGATTCCTCAATTATTTTCAGTGCTGAGTCAACAAGAATCCTTTTCCCAAAAATTATTGATTTGTAATTCATGGAACGTCTGTGCATTATTCATTTGAGCACGTGTAGGACTAAAACTAGGAACAGGGGTGCAGGTGGAATATAAATCCTGACCCTATCATCCCAAAACACCCAATGGTAAGCTAGACCTTCAAACATTGAGCATATAGCTCTAAAGGTAAAGGTTTCTCCTGATGTTAAGTCCAGTCATGTCTGACTCTGGGGTTGGTGCTCATCTCCGTTTCTAAGCCGAAGAGGTGGCGTTGTCTGTAGACACCTCCAAGGTCATGTGGCCGGCATGACTGCATGGAGCTCTAAAGTGAACCCCATAATTCTTATAGAGGTTCCTATTCATGGACAATTTGTTACTATTCCCAAAGTTTTCTATAGGCTTTGAACTCCATTGGTGAATTTTAATTCTGGGTGCTTAAAACTTTGTGGGGGAAACTTAAATGCCCACTTTTATCTTTCTCCGGTTTTATTTCTACATATATGAAAATTACTGATTCTGGTAGGAACAACCTTTCTAAGGGCACTTCAGACAGCACTAAATCACAGGTTTTAAACAGGAGCAAAAAAATCCCAGGACTTCAGAAGGGGTCTACATACAGTCCTGTTAGTCCTGGGATTTCTGCCTTCTTTGTCCAGATTTGCTGCTTTGTTCCGAGATTTAGAGGCTCCCAAAATGGCTGGTGTGAGACTTCCACTGGAAACCTTGGCAGCTTTTTAAAAAATGTCCCGGGATGCGGATATATGGATATGCAGATATACGGATATGCGGATCACTGCAAAAGTTCTGTTCTTTGTCCTGGACAGAAAAACTGTGCCCTTCAGACAAACAAATCTAATGGGGTAGGACCACTTCTGCCCAAGCCAGCACTGCACAATGAAATAGGAACATGCACTTTCAAGCCAGGAATAGAACTTTGTTATTATTGACACTTCTTAGAGCCTGGCTGCCTGGCCATCCGTCCAGACAGATTTGGTTGTGTACTTGTGGCATTGAACAATAGGGTGCTGTTCCTGGTTTATACACAACTGTTCCTATTAGCCTCCTTCATGACCTTGGCTCTTAGTATTTAAATTCCTCTCCAGCACATCCATGTCTCAACAGCCAGTAGTAAGTTTTTGCCATTTACTAAACTGTACCCATGTTGTCAGCATACACCCAATGAGGAACTAACATGTATAACACAGCAACATCATCCTGTTATTCCCTAACACCATGAAACCTGTCTCCGCAGATAGTCATACAACGAGGTCTGACTAATTGCAGTAATGATGACATTCTGTTCCTGGTTTGAAAGTGTCTGTTCCTGTTCCATTGTGTACTACTTAATGTGAAAATACTTGTTGCACTCCAGGAACTTCATTTTTCTGCCACAAATTTCATTAAACAGGTGAAGGATGAAGTTCCTCTTCCCAGGATTAAGTTTTTGCCTTCTTCTCAAGTGTCACCTTCTTTTTAGGAACTGACCAATCAGGAGCAAACATCTAAAACCTAGGAACAAACCTAGATAAAAAATTTCTGTGATTCCTATTGCAGGGCCATACAGACATGAGAAGATATTCGTCTAAAGACCGTGATATTCTCTCACCTGGAAATCTTTTTTTTTTTTTTGCCTTTTTGTAGTGATTGCTTTCGGATTTATAGGAAATGGCATCTAGCCGCCCTCCTGATTGCTGTGGGAGCTCCTGGGATAAAGGTATTGTCTGGACGGGCCCTTGTAGTCTAGTCAGCAAGTGACTTAGAAATCAGATGGTCACAAGGCCACAGCTGTTAGGCCGTTAACCCAGTCTAAGCCAGCCACAGATTCCTCAGCAAGATTAAAACAGAAACAAGAGGGAAGTCATCCATCCAAAATTTGATACAGCAAATCAGTAATACCAATAAGCAAAATCAGCAAAGAGTAAAATACAGAGTTGCCAGTTGTAGCCTGCCAAGGTCAAGAACATGTGAATGCAAAGAATACTGTCAGTCACCAAGCTATAATTCTTGCAATGAAAAAATACACCAAGGAGCAGCTGGGAGAGTTGCAGATAGATATCTCAAGACACCAAGTGTTTAATGAGCCAGTTTTCTTATTTAATTAATACTAGGATCTGCCTAGACCTTCCTTATCTCTTCTGTAATTAAAGAATGGGGAGCATCTCCTACCTTCTGCTGAGGAGTGGGACTCTCAATTGGCTGAGCCCCCAACACCTCAGACTCAGGAAAGTCCCCATTATCTAGGCAATCTGACTCCTCTGTGTCTGAGTCTTCCAATTCCAGAGCATGAGTTATGACAGAAGAGTGTCCAAGCCTCTAAATACCCAAATGGGAAGTCTGTGTCTTGCCATAGAAGGCCATCGATAAATAATCGGGAAGATGTTTTTTCAGTGTCTTGGGGGACTAAGAAGGGGATATACACTTCAGTGGCTGAGAACATATTTTACATTCAGAACATCAAAAGTTCAGTCACTGATATTCCCTGTTGAAAAGCAGGAGGCCTGAGTTAGCCACCTCTAAGAATATATTCCTTCACTAATTTTCCTCTTGAAGAAAGCAAGTAATTTTAGCAATTTTATTCTCACTGCAAGTCAGTCTTTGACAGCTGTGCTTCAAAGCTGTCAAAGCTTCAAAGAGTATTTACAGTTCAGGATTTATACTGTATAAAATTCACACACAGGACGTGTCCCAAATTCTGCATGGGAAACAATGTGGAAAATGTGTTTTTTAAGTGTAAAACAAGCATGTACAAATTTTGTGTAGAATCAGTCCTGAACTGTAAAATATTTTATTGGTCCAAGATTGTTTTTTAACAGTCTCTCAGTGCTCAAGAAGCATGCTTTTTCCAATTTTTAAACCATGTTTTTGGGCATTCTTTCCATTCCTATCCTTCACCTGATACCCTGCAGGTGAAGGACAATAATTTGTAGCCAGTGGCTAAGATAAACTCTATTAGTTTGTAAATAGTAGTTTGCATTTATAATATTGAAACAAGCATATATGGGTCATAGATAAGCAAAGGACAATTCTATTTTCCTCCACATATACTTTGTCCAAGAAGTGGAACTGGAGTTAAGTTTCAGAATTCCAGAATTGTGAAGCAGTCATGGAGAAGATCCTCTCTTTGATTCCTACAAAATTTAGGAAATAAATAACTAAGACTGAGAGAAAGTCTTCTCCAAAGATCTCAGAGCCCAGTAATAGGAGATTTAGTGCTTTCAACAATGGACCAATATCCTTTAGAAATTTACAACACTCTGAAACATCTCTGGAAACAAACTAATAACCTGTAGAGCTACAAGAGATCCTCCTTACCAGCCCTACTTAAGAATCTGGCTACAGTCCATATGAAATGTCTGAATACTAGGCTTGCTCAAATAATTCGATTTCCCCGTTACCCGTTATTAATTCGTTATTTTTGTTTCTTTTGAAGCAATATACGGCCTTGATTGTCCACACGTCTGGATATCGTGGTTTCGAATCGCGAGAGGCCGTTTTTTCTTATTTCGTCGTTTTCTTCGTTAGGAAAAAAAAGCTTTTGCAAATCACCCAAACTCCCACCATTCAGGCCCTTTCCTTTTGCCCCTCAGCAAAAGGGGCGTCACGGGCTCAGCTAATGGGAGGGGGCGAGGGGGAAGGAGGCCGAGGAGGAGGAGGAAGACGGAGGGGGGAAATGGCCACCGCCGCCGCCGCCTCGCCTCAGCTCAGGCCTGGTGTCTCTCTGTGGGGCGGGAAGGCGGCGGATGGAGCCGGGAATGGAGAGACCGAGAGAGAGAGAGAGGGGCCCGGCGGTGAGGAGGAAGAGGCCCGGGATGCGAGGGGGTGTGGGCCAGGCCCGTCCTCGGCTGCTCCCGGAGAGGGAGGGAGGGAGGACTACGACTCCCAGGGGCCCAGATTCGCACCCTCCCTCCCCCCAATACAGGTCTCCATACCACGCTACATGAACTTGAATGGATACTGTGGTTGTGTTGTCGAAAGCTTTCATGGCCGGGATCACACTGTTGTGGTATGTATTCCGGGCTCTATGGCCATGTGCCAGAAGCATTCCCTCCTGACGTTTCACCCACATCTATGGCAGACATACTCAGAGGTTTTGACGTCTGTGCGAAGCTAGGCAAGTGGGGTTTATATATCTGTGGAAGGTCCAGGGTGGGAGAAAGAACTCTTGTCTGTGGGAGGCAAGTGTGAATGTTGCAATTGGTCACCTTGATTAGCATTGAATAGCCTTGCAGCTTCAAAGCCTGGCTGCTTCCTACCTGGGGGAATCCTTTGTTGGGAGGTATTAGCTGGCCCTGATTGTTTCCTGTCTGGAATTCCCATTTTCTGGGTGTTGTTCTTTTACTGTCCTGATTTTAGCTTTTCTGTAGCTAAAAATGCATATAAAATTGATTCTATAGGGAGGATAAATGATTGGATTTCAACTCCTACAGCTTGGCTTTCTCTGCCAATAATGGTACCATACCAAACTAAACCTCCCAAGATTCTGTAGCAGTGAGCCATCTTGGATATTGTAAGGGATTTATTATTATTATTATTATTATTATTATTATTATTATTATTATTATTATTATTAGACCTTGCTCCCAGGAAGGTGCCTTCGCTGTGGCTCCCAACTTATCTATCTATCTACCTTTCCACATATTCTCCACATTGTGTGTATGTGTATGTTTATTATATACATGAGCCCCGATGGCGAAGTGTGTTAAAGCACTGAGCTGCTGAACTTGCAGACCGAAAGGTCCCAGGTTCAAATCCCGGGAGCAGAGTGAGTGCCCGCTGTTAGCTCCAGCTTCTGCCAACCTAGCAGCTTGAAAACATGCCAATGTGAGTGTATGTGGCAATGTGAGTTACCTTCCTCTGGCGGGAAGGTAATGGCACTCCATGTAGTCATGCCGGCCACATGACCTTGGAGGTGTCTATGGACAACACTGGCTCTTGGGCTTAGAAATGGAGATGAGCACCAACCCCCAGAGTCAGACATGACTGAACTTAACGTCAAGGGATACCTTTACCTTTACCTATATACACACACACACAAACACACACACACATTATGCAGGGACTATATATATATTATATATATACACAGTATATATCACACACACACCAATTTAACAAAGTTTCAGCCACAAAAACAAAGTTTCTGAAGTAGAACAATGACTTTCACAGTAAAGACAACCCAATTTAACAGGAAATAAGACTTTCAAACCAGGAACAGATTTCTGCAATGATTAAAAAATGGTTTATTATAAAAGCTATGAAAATTCGCCAAAAATCAGAGGATAAGGGAAACGTTCCAAATTTTGGTGAGCTATCAGTGTTAAATGTGTTCTACCACTGTACCAAGTTTGAAGAAGATCACTCAAAAAATGAGGGTGGGAGAGTCCTGTAAAGTCCTCTCCCTCTGTGCTGTTTTTGGGAATTGCGCATGCGCGTCCGCCATTAACGAATTAATTTTGAAGATAACGAATTTTCGTTAATTTCGAATTTTTTGGGGGGCAAAATTCGGAAATACCTTCAGAAACGAAACGCTGCCCCCCTCTAGTTTTGAAACGAGTTTAGAATCAAATTTTTCGTGGATCGATCAAGCCTACTGAATACTTTCAAAGGCAACATTGTCTAGAACATGTTAACAGTAATGTAACTGAGGCATGCATCCTCATGAACAAAAAAAAAAAACCAAGACAAGAATTTGCTATCTCTTAATAGAGACTGCATCATTGTGTTCAATGCACAAAAGTGCACAATAAGGAAGAACATGTGTGTTTGGACCTTTGATCATGTCTTTTGGCTGTAGTGTAGTTTTTATTAAATCAAACTACAATATTGCTTTTAATTGATGAGCATAAAACCTATTTATAGCAATGTAAAGACCAACAAAATGTTTTCCAGTTGCATTGAAATTTGCTTGAACAGGACACTGGTTTGTTATTATTACAAATACTTAATTTTTTTATTTGTATTTGCCTTGTTTTAAAAATTTATTGGATTGTGTCATGTTATTGTTACACTCCTACTGGGCTCCAGCTCAACTGATGAGCTTTCCACTGACATCTCCTCATCCTTGCTTTTTAAGCTATCCATATTTTTTTAAAGCTCTGGAACTGACCGTTCAGGCCATGGGACCTGCAGTGTAGGAAAGTAGACTTCCTTTGGGGTTGTCCGAAAGGCTGAGCCCTCACCTTATTCAACCCAATCTCTTTATTACCATTATTGGTTAGTGAAGCATTGATCTAGAGTAGATTATTTAAGGGGGGACTATAATTTTCTAAATGTTCTGAACTTTTAGATTCATATGATCTGAAAACGGAAGTGAAAATGCTTTACTGGGGCATTTTTATTCACTTTTTCTAAATCTACATTCTCCCTGAAGATAAAGAGCATATTCTGACTTGGAATTCTGGCAACAAAAGTGTGGGAACTCCAGTATTACGCAGGTAGGTAAGTACCCAGCTGTGAAATAGCAGTTTTGCTCATTAACTTGTTCATGCTCAAATAACTTCATTTAATACAATCAGAGCTGAAAGGTATCTCGAGAGGTCATCTTATCCAAACCCCACATTCCCGCATCAAGGTAGGATTAATTCTAACTAAACTATCCCTGGCAGATGTTTGTCTGATCTCTTTTTTAAATACTTCCAGAGTTGGGGATCCCTCTGGCAATTTGTTCCGCTACTCAATCACACTTGAAACCAAGACCTCTTCATAATTGTGTAGCTTTAATCAATCATTCTGCAACTTAACACCATTGCTTTTTGTTTTATTTAAACAAAACATAGTGAATATCAAATTGCGACATGAATCGTGGTGGACAAAATACAATATTTATGCCTTATTTTAACAGCTAAAAACTCTCAACTGATGAAAAACAATTATGAACAAAAGTGGAAAGAAATAAAGAAGGATTTGGAAAACTGGAAAAATTTGAAATTATCCTTACTGGGCAGGTTATAATTAAAATGAACATTTTACCAAAAATGCTTTACCTATTCAAATCATTGCCAGTCATTCGGAATTTAAACATTTTTAATAATTGGAACAAAGACCTGTCCAAGTTTATCTGGCAAAGAAAAAACCCGAGGATAAAACGTTTGAATTTGATAGATGAAACTAAACAAGGGGGATTTGGATTGCCGGCTTTAAGATCTTATTATGAAGCATCTGGCCTTATATGGATCAAAGACTGGTGCTCTCTAAAAAACAGAAAAGTATTGGCTCTTGAGAGTTTTGACATGAAGGGGCTGGCACACCTATATCTGGTATGAAAAGATAAAGGTTGAAAGAATTTTTTTGAATCACTATATAAGGACCAGCCTGATAAAAATATGGAATAGGTATAAACAAAGTCTTTATGGACAGACCCCCTTATGGCTATCTCCTTTTGAAGCTCTTCAAAGAAGAGAATTGGGCTGGCAAGTCTGGCCCACTTATGAAGATCTTTTAATAATGCAAAAAGGAAAGATGGAACTAAAAGAGGAAAATGAAATTAAGATGAAATATCCAAGTTGTACCTGGCCCCATTACAGACAACTACTCGACTTTTTAAGAAAGATAGAGAGTTGGGTTTTGCAAACAAAAAGGAATTCTGGGATGGTATTATAAAAACTGAGAAAAAATTGATCACTAAGATTTATAAAAAAACTTTTAGAATGGGCCACTGAGAAAGAACAAATAAAGGATTGTATGGTGAAATGGGCACAGAATATCGGCCACCAGATTGAATTAAACCAATGGGAAAAAGTATAGAATCAAAGACTTAAATACACCTATTCATATGATTTGAAAGGGAATTGGCTTAAGATGCAATACCAGTGGTATATGACACCAAATAAAATTTCTAAATGCTTTAAGAATGTATCCAATAAATGTTGGAAATGCAAACAACAGATGGGAACGTTTTACCACATCTGGTGGTCGTGCCCAAAAGCACGACAGTTTTGGAAAAATGTAAACCAAGCCATACAACTAATTTTTAAAACAAAAATTCTGATGGAACTGGAATTCTTGTTGGGAATGCTCGATTTTGCAAACGATAAAATAAAGAGATTCTGTTCAACTTCTTGGCCACAGCAGCTAGACTAGTCTATGCAAGAATGTGGAGACAAAAGGAAATGCCGAACATAGAGGACTGGTTAAATAAGGTATTACAGATTATGAATATGGACAGGCTGACTTATTGGTTAACACCAAACCAGGTGCTACCTAAAAATGAAACCAATTGGGACCTAGTAAAAGGTTACTTAAAACAGAAAAAATTAGATCTCACCAGCTGTAGCTAATCAATTTCAAGATTAGTAGAAGACGGAGGGAAGGATGTATCTTCACAGTAAGACACTGTATTTGAAAGAACTGAATGACCAGTAAAAGCAAGATGGAAGTCAACAACTTTTTAAAATTTTTATTTCTTTATTTTCTTTCTCTTTCTCTCTTCTCCCTATCTTTCCCACTTTCCTATAAAAATTATTGTTCTCCCCTTATTGATGTAAAACAAATTTCGTCTACTTTTTTCTTATAAAACCCTAATAAATACATTTATTTAAAAATGCAACATGAATCCACAATTTTCCTTTCTCTTTCCTTCTTTTTTTTTGCTTCCTTCCTTCTAAAGTATTAAGTAGCCAGTGATCCCCTTTTCAACAGTGCATCTTTTAAAAAGAAAATACAAGTTATTAGCATTTTAACTTTCATGTCTTCCTTAGTGAAAGGTAATATTATCAGATTATGTTCTTGAGTGATTTAAAGAAGACATTCAGGCAGAGGAATGAACCTTGGAGTGAATAACTGCACATAGAAAGAACAAAGGGAAGACAGAAAGGAAAAGCATAAGAGATTGATCATAAAGAGGAGATAAGTTATTTATTTATTTATTTCTGATATTTCTACGCCGCCCTTCTTCCCGAGGGGACTCAGGGCAACTTACACAACTGGTAGGATCACTACCAGTATATCATAATACAATAAAATAATAAAACAGTTAAAATAGTTAAATAACATATTAAAATACAATATATAAAAGATTTAACACAGTGCCACACCGAATATATATGCCAGTCATCCATCAGACCTTGTGCAAGAGCCTTAATCCAATCCATGTAAATGCTAACTGAGTTCATTCATTAAATGCTTGCGCACATAGCCAGGTCTTCAACTTCTTTCTAAAACCCAGAAGGGATGGAGCCTGCCGGATGTCACTAGGGAGGGAGTTCCACAGCCGAGGAGCCACCACCGAGAAGACCTTGTCTCTCGTCCCACCAGCCGCGCTTGTGAGGCAGGTGGGATTGAGAGCAGGGCCTCCCCGGATGATCTTAAGGTTCTCGTGGGCTGATAGGAGGAGATGCGTTCGGACAGGTAAGTTGGAACAGAACCGTTTAGGGCTTTGTAGGTCAAAACCAGCACTTTAAATTGGGCTTGGTAGCATATCGGCAGCCAGTGGAGCTGGCTTAACAGGGGGGTGGTACGCTCCCTGTAAGCTGCCCCAGTTATTAGTCTGGCTGCCGCCCGTTGTACTAATTGGAGCTTCCAGGCCATCTTCAAAGGCAACCCCACATAGAGCGTGTTGCAGTAATCCAAACAGGATGTAACCAGACCGTGGACCACCATGGCCAGGTCAGACCTCCCAAGGAACGGGCGCAGTTGGCGCACAAGTCTGAGCTGTGCGAAGACTTCCCTGGCCACTGCCAAACCTGGGGCTCCAGGCTCAGCAATGAGTCCAGGAGAACCCCCAGACTGCGAACCTGTGTCTTCAGGGGGAGTGCGACCCCATCCAACACAGGCTGTAACCCTATACCCTGTTCAGCCTTACGACTGTCTGGATTCTGTCTTGTCTGGACTCAATTTCAATTTGTTGGCCCTCATCCAGTCCGACACAGCGGCCAGACACCGGTTCAGGACCTGAACAGCCTCCTTAGTGACAGGTGGGAAGGAGTGACAGAGTTGGACATCGTCTGCGTACAGATGACACCTCACCCCGAAACTCCTGATGATCTCTCCCAGCGGCTTCATGTAGATGTTAAACAACATGGGGGACAGTAGTGAACCCTGCACGACCCCACAAGTCAATGGTTGTGAGGCCGAGCAGGCGTCCCCCAATGACAACATCTGGGAACGACCCTCCAGGAAGGACCAGAGCCACTGCAAAACAGTAGCTCCGAGACCCATCCCGGCAAGGCGCCCCAGAAGAATACCGTGATTGACGGTATCGAAGGCCGCTGAGAGGTCCAGCAGAACCAGCAGGGACACACTCCCCCTGTCCAGTTCCCGGCGTAGATCATCGACTAAGGCGACCAAGGCTGTCTTGGTACCATGCCCCGGCCTGAAGCCAGACTGTGCCGGATCCAGAAAATCAGTGTCAACCAAGAATGCCTGGAGTTGCGCAACCACCACATGTTCCAGGACCTTGCCCAAGAAGGGGAGATTGGAAATAGCTCCATAGCTGCCCAATTGAGTGGGATCTAGTGATGGCTTCTTCAACAGCGGTTAGATCACAGCCAATTTAAGGCATGCTGGAACAATGACTTCCTGAAGGGAGGCATTCACCACCACCTTCACCCATTCGGCCAATCCCCCTCTGGCTTCTCTCACCAGCCAGGATGGGCAGGGGTCTAGGATGCATGTGGTAGCCCTTGCCTCTCCAAGCACCTTGTCCACATCCTTGAGCTCAAGCAATTGAAATGAATCCATTAAAATGGGACAAGCAGGTGCTCGTGTTACATCCTCGGAAGCTGCCGTTAATATGGTGTCAAAGTTAGAGCGGATCAGAGCGACTTTGTCCGCAAAGAACCAAGCAAATGCTTCACAGCGGGCTGCTGAATTGTCTGGGATCCCATCTTGAGAGATGGGATTCAACAAACCTTTAACAACTTGGAACAGCTCCTCCGGACGGTTCTTTGCGGACGCAATATTAGCTGCAAAGAAAACATTCTTAGCAGCATCTATTGCCGCGGCGTATGCCTTTAAATAAAGGCATAGCCATGCTGGGTCTGATTCGTTCTGCTTCGAACGCCACATGCGCTCTAGACCCCTCTTCTTTCGCTTCATCGCTGCAAACTCCTCGGTGAACCAAGGAGATGGTTTAGCTCGGGTACTCGAGAGGGGATTTCCGGAGCAATCATGTCTATTGCCCTGGTCGTCTCCCCATTCCAAAGAGAGACCAGGGCATCAACAGGATCACCAACCGAGGTGGCAGGAAACTCCCTGTCAGGAATCCCTCTGGATCCATAAGCCTCCTGGGGCGGAACATCTTAATAGGTCCCCCACCCCTGTGGAAGTTAGGAGGCGCAGCAAGTCTAAACCTGATCAGGTGGTGGTCGGTCCATGGCAAAGGAGTGATGGCAAGCTCCTCCACACCACCACATTCCTCCCATCCCTGGCAGAAAACCAAGTCAAGTGTGTGCCCTGCTCTGTGGGTGGGACCAGATACCAATTGGGACAGCCCCATGGTTGCCATGGTGGCCATGAAGTCCTGAGCTGCACCAGTCAGGGCGGTCTCAGCATGGACATTGAAGTCCCCCAGCACATTAAGCCGTTGGGACTCCAATGCCAGGCCTGAGACCACCACCGCTAGCTCAGGCAGGGAGACTGTAGTGCAGCGGGGTGGTCGGTACACTAACAGAATCCCCAGTCTGTCCCAGTCACCCACCCTCAGATGGACACATTCAAACAAGGTTGACTGCGGGATGGGGCACCTGGTCAGGGGGATGGAATACTTATAGACCACTATGACTTTGCCTCCCCTCCCTCCGGATCTTGGTTGGTGCTGCACGGAGTACCCGGGAGGACAGAGTTGGGTGAGATTGACCCCACCCGCCTCATCCAGCCAGGTCTCCGTTATGCACGCCAGGTCTGCCCGTTCATCCAGGATAAGATCCTGGATAATTTTAGTTTTTCCATTTACAGACCTGGCGTTTAACAGCACCACCTTTAGTCCAGAGGGAACGCCAGCCCGGATATCCAAATTTACCATATCAGGAGACCATTTTAAATCTACAAGAAATCTCTCCCTAGGCCGAATTAATTTTGGTCTCCCTTTCCTGCATCTCCTCCTCCCCTGAATTACCTCAATGGGGGCTCCTCAACTAGCAGACATCCCCCCTCCCTCTACATGGCCCCTCTCCATATTCTCTAACATCTGGCGACACTGGCTGTATATGTAGACACGAACCCTGATTTAACTGTAGCCTGTTTCCACCTCCTTTAGAGGCCACTCCTCCCCCCCCCCCCCGCTTTAGGAGTTACTAAAGTAAAGTGCACTAGAAAGCTTTGTAACTCCCACCCTCCTTAGCTTGTTTCTAAGATGCACAGTGCAAAGGCAGGGGGATCTAGTTCATAGGTTCCTATAAAACTCACAGGGAGAGGGGCTCATGGAGAGCTAAAAGGAGTAATGGGGTCACAATTAAGTGCCAGCAGTTATAGCAGCGTTATACAGTTTAAGAAATAAAGTGACTCAGTGCTATGATATAAAATCAGGACGGATTATGGCTATATACTGGGTCGGTAACAGGCCCCCTCCATGGACAACCCTCCCTATCCCTCCACTAGCAGCACCATGTTATAGGACTGAACACAATTCATAAAAGTCAAATGGAATTTCATAGCAGATGTTAACAGCAATAAACAATTGAGCAATAAACAATGGCAATAAGATAAAGTGCTATTCCAGAAGTTGGTCTAATAGATGATATCAATATGTCCTCAGGTAAACCCGGATACAAAGCAGCCAGAAGACTGTTAGATAAGGCCGATAGGGCAGGTAGCACTCATACCCAGTCAGCATAGTTAATTGGCGGGCTAACACACGGCAGCGGTAGGGCCCCAAGGGGTGGAATTGTGCTTTTGGTCTTATGGGCGATGGAGGATGGAGCTCCCCAACTGGGAGCAGCAAACTGCCCACGCTGACACAACAGTAGTTAGGTCTTTGGCCCAAATGAAACAAACAAACTGCAACTGGGTCACTGGCCCTCCTCCTCCACACAGCACCCACAATGATACTCAGTGGCAACAACGAAGATCATCCTGCCACCCGCCGCGATGACAGAGCTGCTGTTCTGAGCCGGGTCCAGCCAACAAGCCCGTGATGGCAAAACAAGGCGAAACGGCCGGCAGCGGGCAGCGGTGGTGGGAAATGGTGGTTGGCGTAGTGGGAATGGCGGCTATTGGCAAAAACCGGCTGACAACGGTAGGCAGCAGCTAGCACCGGAGGAAACGGTTGCAGGAACCGGCCAGCAGCATAAGACGGCGGTTGGCACAGCAACTCTGTGCCCCACACTCCGGCCACGATAGAAATAAGCCAGCAACTGACGATGTTCTCTGCCCAGGCTCAGGTGGAGGCCTCAGGTTTTACAGTATGCTGATCCCAGAAAAGTTCTTCCCACATGGTATGAGGAAAAAAGGGATGATGGTGGGGTTCTTGAAGGCAATTCGGTGGCTGGATGTTAGAGGCAACCACGGTAAGGCTTCAATTTTCTTTAAACGCCGGTCTCAGCATTTAACAGCGAGGAGCAATGGCGGGCGGAGCCTTCCTTTCCCTCTTTGTCACTCCAGGCTCCCGTTTGCTCCTTTCACTTGTTCCTTTTGTTTGTTCCTCACTCTTATCCCTTTTTGCAACACAAAAACTTCCCCCCGGGTGACCTGCGCCTCCCTGGGGTTTCAGTCTCAGTTTATTGCTCAGGGAAGAGCAGTAAAAGAACGGCAGTATTGGAGTTCATTTATAAATGGTTATACTATAACTACAAATACCACAGGAGTCTGGATGGTATCAGCATTCACATTCTACTTTTGCAGAACAGTTTTACCAGAATATTGCAGAAAATGGCATAAGCCCAATTTTTTAATATCAGCTAGAACAGATTCATAGAATCAATACTGAAACAGATAACCACATAAAATCCACATAAAATTCAATGAATTTACTCTTGCTGGAATTAACAATTGGATTTATCCAATTGATTCCTTCTCAAGATCAATTTGATTATATCAAAGTTCATAAGTTGTATTCTTCTGGACTGGAAGCCCAATGTTCAGCCAACTGCACAATGGGAATTATGATGGACTCTTTAAATACTCAGGAAAATATGGAGAGAATCATGCCCTCAAAGAACAAGATTAGTTCTTTGAGTGGATTTCACAGTGTGTTTTCTTCCAAGGATGGCAAGTTGGTTGCAAAACCATTACATGATATTTAAGGACAGTATGACAAAAGCAGAACTGTTTGTTAAACAGTGGTGGATGGTGACTTTCATATCATGGGAGTAGGCAATCTGCTTCAAATTCTGTAAAGGAGCTAACCAAGAAGCTGAACCTATTTTGGGAACAGGAATCCACCCCTTTGATAGATTCTTTAAAGTCTGAACTAAAGCTAAGAGATAATTAATTACATCCAGTTACTAATGCCCCAAAATACTATTAAGTATATCACTTCTATACAGTCATCCCTTCCTATCTATAGTATCCACTAGACATAGGTTCAGTTACTGTTTCATCCATTTCATTTGTGTTTCCATACTGTTTTGTTTATTTGGAATACACAAAATGGTACACCCCCCCCCCCTCCAGGGGTGCGTCTTGGCACATGTTACTTGACACTCCGTTTCAGACCAAACGCCAAGTACATCTTCAGGGTTTGAAGCAGAGCACCAAGTAAGATGCGTTATTTCGGCACTCTGCTTCAGGGCCTGCTGGCAGGCCTCCTCGTCAGACACCATCTTTTTCCAGAGAGAGTGGTGAGCAGACCCTGAAGATGCGCTGTGGCCACACAACACCGATGGAGCTACAGTAAGGTATTTTTCCTTTGCTTTACACAGTTAAGGGGAAGAAGAGAGAAACACTCATGCCTCCCAGGACCAGCAGCCCTGGCAAGTGCAAAAATATTCCTTTTGTTTTGGACCTTTTCTAAAATGCCATTTGTATAGGCGCCCATTTTCAGAATTTGCACCCGAAAATGAAAATGGGGCCATAAGAATGGAATATACAGAAATTGATAGCAATTCCATACAAATGCACATCCACATAGAAAAATGGGGTTTTACATATGGGAGCCCTTTATGAACAGGGAATTACAAATGAATTTGGATATAATGTTAATGTTCACACAGAGCAATTAACACCATGACATCTCCATGGTTTGGGGGTATATCACATTTATGTGCAGATGTGCACACACACCTCATAACTAAAGTCAAATAGCTTGCATAGCTTGTGAATACATGTATCTTCCAATCTCTTTTGGAGCATGTATGAGAATATGTACCCACAATGTTAGATCAAATCCATAGATAGGGAATGTTGTGTGGTTAGATTCTCAGAACACTTCTATGCAAGTTTGCTAGAAAGTAAATTCTAATTACATTGATGGAACTTGCTTAAAAGGATGTATATAAGATTACACCTATAATGTATATGTTTCAGACATTTCTCTATTGTTGGGACTTCTATGCATTCTTATGTCTTATTTTTTCGCAATCCATCTGTTCTCTTTTATATGAATGAGATTATTTTACTGTATTTTCAGTAAGAATGAGATTTCATCAATATTATTGAGAGGGATTCCAGTGCTTTATTGTACATGAACAGACCATCATTTCATAGAGATATGGAATGAAACCCATCTGTTATTGCTTAGTGATTTTCAAAGGATAATAGATTTCTTATATCTTTATTTTCGCAACTTATATTAATAAAAGCAATATAGAAACAATAATAGCAAGAACAGTTTGTTTGTTATTTGCTCTTGGAAAGCCACATATACTTTACATTTGTCCTTTGTTGTATTTCTTCAGTAGTGGAATGGGTGTTTGACCCTGATCCATAGCAGTAGCAAATGTCAAATTGCTTAGCTGTTTGCTGTATCAACTTTGCTGTCAAGCTTTTGATGTGGTACATATTTTATGGGTATCACCCTCTGTCCTGCTTCTAACTATAATGTTACAGATTCACACCTACTGTTTGCCTAGATAGTCCAGGTTCCACACCTCCAACCTAATCTTCAGAGCAAGCAATATCTTCTTTTTAGAATTCTATTAGTTCTACATTGTAAGGACTTGGCTAGCTCACCTTTCTGTATAATATGGATTGGTTTGAACCACAATTTGTTGTATAACATGATGTTTTGGTGTTTAATTTGTAAAATCATAACCTAATTTGATGTTTAATAGGCTTTTCCTTAATCTCTCCTTATTATCCAACATATTCGCTTATCCAACGTTCTGCTGGCCTGTTTACGTTGGATAAGTGAGACTCTACTGTAATACTATTCAGAGTCTTTTTAATATAATAAGATGGATCCTGAACTCTAATCAAAGTTAATAGGATGAGTTTGTTTGGTCTTTTTTTTTGGTTGCTGCTTTTACAAAGAATTTGGGAAGTTTCTATATATGGCCAGCTAACAAGTCCTTTACACAGTAAAGTATTTGACACTCACAAGAAATTATACATGCTCATGTTTCTACCTTCCAAACTTGTGACATTGAAATATTTCACTTGTCTCATTTAACCTTTGCAGATATTAAATACGCTTTCTTCTGTTACCTTTTGTTTGGAATGGTAGTGCTTTGTTAAACCACCTGCTAATTAAATCTCATTTTGTTCAACATCCTTGTTGCTGATTCATTAAAGCTATCACCTGGATTATCAATCATGTGCACAGTCTCTAAGTAATTTCCAGTCTCTCCTTTAGTTTCCCTGCATGATCTGAAGTCTAAGGTCAAAGGGAAGGCAAGTGATTCTTCAGTTTTGATATTATCTACTTGAGATTGATTTATATGAAATGCTTCATTCTAAAATTAGATTATGTCGTGCTGTTGGGAAGGCACATTAACAAGTAGCAATGTAGATTATATTTCAAAAGAAAGGACTGACAAAACCACCCGAGTAGTTCTTCCCTAAAAACACCCTGTGAAATTCATGAGTCTGCTATAAATTGGTAGCTGACTTTAAGATATACACACATAAACATAGAATGGAATGACAATTTCAGGATAACTGAAGTAGTACTTCATCCTTCACTGTTTAGAGAAGAGTACTGATCTACTTCTACCAAGCTGAAGCAACAATGGCAGTAGCTGGATAAATGGAAGAGCAGCATTAGGGATATTATGCATAGATTAAAATATTGGATTATTAGGCCATCAGCTGCATACTTTAATTTTTGCATCATCCTAACTTTTCATACCTTCCTACCTCATTTCCCTGAAATAATATCCCATCAAAATTGTGTGGGTAGAGTTTAGGGAAGGATAATGGGGGAAAATGCAGCAGAAGGAATGCACACTCTATGCTATTAGACTACAATTGCAACTCCTAAGGATGAAAATCGCTCACATGAAATTCTGGGAGCTTCACTAGAACTCTTGTGCCAACTGTCAGAATTTTTCAATAGATAAAAGAAAAGCCTCTGAGCTTTTGATGTTTCTTTCTAGCCTATGTTATACTAACCACTCCTTAATTCTAGTGTGATAGAAGGCTTTCCATCCAGGTTATGGATCATTTCTCCTAATTCAAGATAGTACCTAAGTATGATACTTTTACCATTGGAACCCAGACATGAATATATTGGCTCAGGAAATCTGAAGACAAAACTGTGAAAGCAGTGGAACAGTTTGACAGGCAAATTGTAACTAAAAACATTTTCCAGAAAAAATTTCAAGGACATAAACAAAATTAAAACATATCCCTTGTTAAAAGTTAGACATCAGCTTTCTATCAGTTCTGTATAAGTGGTTTTGTAGTCTGTGTCAAGCTGTTCTCATTACATTGATGTTTTATCTTGTTTTTATAGGTGAACTACAAAAAATAGCAATCTTACCCTACTGTGATCATTCACATTGAGAAATATTATTTTTCACAGTATTTTGTTATCACGGTTGTGCCCTGAAAATAACTAGCATACAGTGTATGGCAGGTTTTTTTTTCATTTTACTATTATTACATTCTTCATTTTTAGATATTTGTAAAAAAAAATCCATTGTGATTCATGTTCAAAATGGAATTCAAACACTTGCATATATTAAACACTTGAATCTAGCACAGTTGATTGAATTTGAATTTTCTCTTACAAGTCCAACTATTTTTGCACAATACAGGCTACTTTATTTGTCAAATAAAAATACTGAGCTATTTTAACAAGTAAGAAACTCCTTTTTATCTAGCATTTATGTTAAAACACACACTCCCTCTGTCAGCTCCAGCTCCCCATGCAGGGACATGAGAGAAGCCTCCCACAAGGATCTCCTGACACACACAAAAAAAACCAAACGATGACCAGTGGACAAAATCTATTCACAAAATTTCAACAAAATAATTTGAATTACATTGATACAGAAATTATAAAATAATATTGCTTGTGAAGAAGTAGAGCATAGAGAATTACAGGGTATTCATACTTTTCCAAATTCCTTTGTCATATATTTGTTATATATTTTGTCAAATGCCCATTTGATTTTTCATAGTAATACCCTTTTTGTGACACAATATATTACCCTGTTCATGCTATGCCTATTTAATAATCAGAATCTCCACAAAGAAATCTGGGATCTCTGATATAATCAAGGTGATGAGGATTTTCTGCAAAGTCTCCCTAGCAAATTCTCCCCAGATTTCTATTTTACAGGAGAAAGGAAGGAAGTGGTTATTGTGTTATCAAAGGGTTCTTTCTCCCACCCTGGACATTTCACAGATATATATACACTCCACTTGCCTCATTTCCAACAGACCTCTGAACAAACCTCTGGGGATGCTTGCCACAGATGCAGGAAAAATATCATAAGAGAATGTTACTGCAACATTGCCATACAGTCCAAAAAAACACAGCAATGGAAAAGGTAATTCTTATCTCTGATGTACCTACATAGATAGAACCAACTCCATTCCTTTGTTTGGGTGATGGGTTTTGAACCTGAAGTGTAAAACATCATCTCCCAATTCCACCATGTGGCTCATTTCAATGTCATTATTTCATTGTGAGATTCCTCCTGTTGGTCATTCAGTGGCACTTGTAGAGTGATCATTCACCGAGACTTCCAGAAGTTTCTGGCTATTTTGGTAGACAATGTTAACATCCTGTTTTCTTTAATAGGGGCAAATGTATATCTTATCCCTCCCACTGTTTCTAATAAATAATTTTTCTGCTGCATCTACATCTATTGATGAATAAATGTAGATGCAGCAGGAAAATCATTTATTAGAGACAACAATAAGATATTAAATGCCCAGGGAATATTACATGCACAGAGATTCATCCTGTGTTAGAGGAGTTACACTTCTCCTGAAAATACAGGTTCACAGTTTGGGTGTACTCCTGGATTCAGCCCTGAACCTGGAAGCTCAGCAGTGACCAGGAGTGCCTTTGCACAGTTAAAGTTAGTACACCAACTTCACCTGTTAATGTCACTCTTGGACAAGGATTCAAACTCTCTGCTCAGCCCAAAAGCCTAAACTGAGGCCCGAGATCATTCACTATTTCACAACTTTATCTGTTTATGAGAATAATATTGGAAATTGGCTCATGGATATTATCCTTGGAGTCGTAATATCATTAAAATGTAGTTCCCTGCTCCAACTCAATATATATGGTTGTTGATTCATTTCTTTTCAGTTCATTTCTCTTCTCTTTTCTTGTACATAAAATATACAGTTATTAGTTGTTCCAAAGACTAGACACCCTGACTGAAGTTTTGTGGGGAAATAAAGAAAATAATTAGATGAGAATTAGTAGGACTTAGTTATCTGAAGAAGTAATTTAGTGAGAAAGGTTTGATTATGCTACATGTATTTGTATCTGAAAAGAAAGTTAGATGCCACCTTCTATTTCTATGCATTCTATTGCTATCCTTTTCTCATCTCTCTTTCTGTTATACTTGCCTTCTTTTTTCTTTAAATACTTGTATTTTTATTGTATCTGGAAAATATTTAGTAATAAATTGAAATAAAATAAAAATATACAAAATGAGTGAGCCTGGAACCAACATTTTCACCTCTTCCATTTAACTAATTTTTATTCTTATTTTTTTGTACACAAAAAGCAAATATATTTTCGCAAAGAGACTCTGTGCCCAAACAACCTCTCAATAGCAGAGATTACTTAAGGAAAAGGGGCATTTTATTTATTAAACTTTACAGATATACTATAAAAAGTATATCCATCCATTATATGTGGCAGCTACAACTTTAAATACAGCAAGTACACAAACTTTCTTAATAACAAACAACATAATTACCAAATAACTAGTCTGCTACTTGACTTTAATTCTTCTCAGTCTTGAAAAACAACAACTGTTTTATTATACAGTATTTTGCTAATGCATATCAAGAAAGAAAGTACCCTATATAGCAGCTTTGAATTACCTTGTATCAGAAATTAGAGGACATTTGTGAAGTGGGATTGTTTTGTTTTATTTGTTCATTTTCTTATCTCGGTTATATCACTATGCTTCTGCATTTTGCAGGCTTAACCCTCATAGAAAATTAGTAATGAAGTGAAGAAGTCCTTTCCCTATAGGTGGCCCCAAATATATTAAACATGGCAATGGGACCAGGAATTCAATTCCAAAAGCAACTGAACTCTGTAGGCTTTCAGTGAACCATGGAGTACTTTTTGATTTGCAACAGAAAACAGAGAGTCTCATGACACAACTTGTCTTTTTTGTTCCAGCTAGCATGTAGATTTGAGACAGCTCTAAACACACTGAATACTTTTCTTAGCCCTTTTCATATATTCAGAATTTGTTTACTTCCTCAAGGGAAGCTTTGAGGTTGCTTCTAATTTATGGGAAATAGTCTAATAGAAGGAGAGGAATGAAAAACAAAACTTAGAATCAACAGTAATATGATCTTTGTTAATTCATTTCCGTGACAGTGCATGTCCAAACAAATCTACTGATAAGGTTCACTAAAGCTGATGAGGCATCCCCTCAGTCCCAAATAAATGAGTGTGAATTTTGGAGAAAAACACTATAAAGTTGATCACACATTTTGTGCTTCTTATGCATTTAATACAAAGTAGACTCATTTGCTTTAAATTGTATTCAGTATGAAAAATGTGAATTGTTGGGCTGGATCTGTAAGAGTGCTCCCAAGGGGAAACTTCCAAAAATAGCTTCCTACCATACTGTCAGCAGAAACCTTCTTATTCTGAGTGTAATTCCACTTGGGGATGCTCCCAATAGAAGATAAAAAGTCCTCATTGTATATACTTAAATGATCAAATGATCAAACACAGAGGCATACCGATGTACTATTCAGGATATGTAATGATCCAACTTATTTCAATGTGGAGTTTCACAGTCTGGTGGTATACATTCTATAGTACTGTATTGCATTTTAATGTTAAATTTGAGATCTAAAATCCTGTTGAGCAGTTACACACATATAACCTATAGTTACATCCAATTAGAAACATTTTGAGAACCATACATTTCCTATTCATGAGTTAGGTGGACCAATGGGTTGATTTGATATAAGGAGATTTCTGTGATACAGAGTGCATATAGAAACCCATATGTTTTACTTTTACACAGGGGTTATAAAAGTCCCTCAAACCCTAGTTACCACTAAGCAGTCACTGGGAGCAATAGGGGTCTATTCCCCTCTCATTCAAAGTGTTATCTGTCACACACACTATTGCATATGTGATCTCTGGTGCAAGGGGGATTTGTGACAAGGATCCTGTTTCTGCCTGTCGCACCAGAAATTGCTCTTGGGAGGGAGTAGAAACCCCCATGGAAGAGGATGAGCAAAGCTTAATTCAAGCCAGATGAAGATCCATTTGGGCAATCAGAAGGCAGATCAGAGAACTGGGATTTTGCTTGTACAATATGGGTTCATGCTCCACATGAAGACAGCATGTTTATGCATTGGTTTCAGGCACTCCTAGATGGAACACTGAAAGCTCCTCTCCATGGCCTTAATAGTTTATACTCATTGTGTGGTCGCTCCTGGCTGTCTTTAATTTTAGGGGAGTTTGTTTGACAAACTCCCCTAGTAGTTTGGCACAGTGTGAACAATATGATCAAGTCCAACATGAATGGTCCACTTTCCTCGTGGGTCACTCAACATCCCCCTTTGCTTATCACTCCCTCCTTCTTCCTGGGCACATGGTGACATCTGCTGATGTTAGTACAGGAGCATTGAGCTCTGGTGATGGCAAACGTATGGTAAGACTGGATTGGCTGGACTCTATCCTGTCACTGCTGCAGGTTGGGGAGATGTTTGGCCGGCCACCTTAGGGGTGAATCTGGAGCATTTCTGTTCAATACTTGCCTTTATTTATTTATTTATTTAAAATATTTCTATCCTACCTTTCTCAACCCTGAAGGGAACTCAAGACAGCTTTACATATTGGCAGCTATTTGATGCCTTAAAAACAATATAAATTCAAATGGACATTTAAAAATGAATAATAAAATACAATTAAAACAATTAGAGATATTTTTTTAAAAAAACATACAATAACAATTAATTAAAAGACTCATGGCTGAAGCAGCCCATGTAGATGTGGCCTGAACTAAAATAGTGTGAGAACACTTGCTATTACTGCAGATACCAGATCTGGCACATGCATTTGTTACATTCTGTTCAGTTTACTGTACAAAAGCAAACAAGATTGCATTTGAAAAGTGTTCAGAATCTTCGGAGAGTTAACTGGGACTGATTATGTGGAGCACATGCCCTCCTCATTAACTGCACTTGTACAGGCTCCCAGTCTTTGCCCAGGTACAACTGAAAGTGCTGGTTGTAAATTATAAAGTCCTATATAATTTAGGTGCATGATAAATTTAGGTGCATTTTTAAACAATGCTTTGATCATTGCAAGTTAGAGTCTGTCCTTTCCTCCAGAGTGACACCCTCTGTTGAGAATAGAACATATTTATTCAATTTATCAAGGCTTAATGGGTTAGGAAAATGACTTTTCTTTGCGTCTTATATTTTACCTTTATGAAGATGTTTGGAAGAGAGAAGACGTGAAAATATTCCACCAATGAGACTTAACAAGTATGTCTAGCTATATTATATCTGAAAATCTTAGTTTCCTTCTGCCACTGTTACAATTCACCTAACAACCTCTAACTTATGGGTTTGATTATTCTATAACTTTTCCAGTTCTCTCAGAAAACAGCTGATACATTTGATTGCATATGTGTGTGGGAGACCTGTTAGATGAAAATCAAAGAGAACACCTAATTTTGCATAGCAGTTCATTTTTTAAAAAAGCTACCAGAGGGCCAAGCTAGATTATATGCTCTAAACAGTGAATAGCCTCCCATAATTTCTTTTTTCCTAATGTCAGTGATAAGATGGGGTTTGGGTGAACATTTGATTGAATGAAACAATGCTGTTTCCTTGACTCATTTTCCACATTATTGTTTTTATGCCACTTTATTGGCAGATGTGAATTGAGTATTGCACTGACCCACAATCCTAGTAATGAGGAAGATCATACTTAAGTGGCGGCCCCAATTCAGACAGCAGGCTGCTGCTGGTGTGCAGCAATATGCTTTGTTGATTTGACTCTTCGTCCAGTGGAGAGACTACAAGCATCAATCTGCATGCAAAATAAATACAAAAAAACATGCACGCATGGACAAATTTTCCCTATCAAAAATCCAATGGTTCTCAGAAGAAATATGCATAATGGAAGAGCTTAATTATGAAGAATCTCTGCCTTTTCCAGATGTAGACAAAGCTGATCCAGATCAGAGATGGGGAACCTATGGTTCTCTAGGTCTGCGGTTCCCAAATTATGTTCTGTGAACCCTAAAATTCTGTGAAAGCATCATAGTGATTCCATGAAAAATCTTTTAAAAAATTTAAATGTCCATGCCAGAGTATGAAGATTTTATTGGAATTCATTGTAGCTCTGCTCTGAAAATGAAACTTGAATCTCTTCTATTACATTTTACAAAACACCAAGGTAATAGGAGTAGATAAAAGAAGGAAGTTCTTTGTGGGTTCACAATACTTAGGGACAAAGATAGGATTCTGTGGGAAAATCAGGGGCAAAGATAGCACTGAGTGCCACTCTAAGCCTACAGAGTCAATGGGAAACAATAATACCCAGTTACGCACTCTGCAGTGTTTAGAAACCTTTCATGTGGCCCTGACTATTAATGTGAATTCCCAGCAGTTATGAGAAACTATGTCCAGCTTGCAATGTCATCACTACTGAATTGGATACCAGCCGGGATCTCTTGGAGGTCTCTTATTCATAAGCTTATCAGCAGTCAAAGCCACCTTGGTGACTTAAAGCTACCAAGACTCAAGCAAACTTTGGCTTATCTTAATCACAGGCAATAGCCCCCCAGGTTGCAGTCCAGAGCTAAATTCCATGGAACAATTTCTCAGATTTTAAATAACTTGTCACCACCTTTATCTAAACATTCTGGGTAAATAACAGAAAATAGACTCATCTCCAGATGAGGCACCTGAGCAAACTTCTTCCAGGGTTGCACATTTCTCATCCTTCAACTGTAGGATATTATGGTGACCCATAGATAAGTATTAAAGAGTCAGTGAAGTTCATATTATTTCTGGTGATTAGATTAGGCTAGGTAGAGTTCCACTTTCTGATTAGAATAGACAAGTAAAAAGTATTATCTGGTTTTACTACTTAACCTTCAAACAGAAATGTTTCCTTGATTCTGTGATAAATGGATCATATTTTTTTCTGTTTAAAACTGAATTGTAGGGTTGTGCTTTCAGGGTAAATCTTTCAGGGTAAACCTTCACCCGTTTCATGTCCCGGCTTTCAGTGGGAGCCCCGATCAATTTTAGGGGAGCCTCCCGAAATTGGGAGGGCAGATATCTGTTTTTGGGTTAGGGGTGCCCAAAGATCTGTTTTCTATCAGCCCATTATGGGGAGGGGGCTTCCCAGGCTTCCCTTCCCACCATTTTAGGCATTTAAGCTGTTTTACTCTAGAGAAGACAAGAGAGGCACTCGGCTGCAGGCAGGCACACACTTTAAGGAGTCTTCTTTCCTGTTTCTCCTTTCTACTCAAGAGGAGAGACACTTGGCTGCAGTCAGGCATGTGCTCTTCTTGCATGCCACATATACACTATCCAAGGCAAGGATCAGCTGATTTTTGTACAGGGAGGGGGTTTCTTGTATCATGCTCCAGAAGGTAACAAAAGGAACAAAAGAACAGATAAAACAGGAGAAACAAATTCTGTTCACAACTGTAATGAATTGTTTATTTTAATGTTAAAAGCTCTCTTAAGGCAGCAAAAAAATTACACTTGGAAGTGATTTTTTTTGTTTGCAATTGTGCCAAAATTAATAAAATAATAACTTTTAACAATATTCAGAAAAGAAGAAAATTATATTTCTGAATGAAAGAAATATCAGTGGGGAAACAATTCTTTAAAGCATGATGAATTAAAATCAGTTGGCACCGACAAAGCAGAATTATACAAAAAAAAAAAAAAAAAAGCGAGACAGAGAACGGGGAAAAACTCTTTTAGCACACCACACCAGGGTTTTTCAATTTTAAATGACTGGTTAAAACAAGGAGGGTAATGTGCTGTTGATTTCAATAATATTTTATTAGTTGACTTTAATGAGATTTTTCAGAGCACAGTCTGATTTGTCCAAGTCACTTTGATGACATTTACAGAATGGTACATAAAATATACTGAGCAGTAAAACAGGAATAAAGAGATATTTGTAGACCCCCCTTTCAACATGCATCTTTCTGAAATGGTTTTAGTTCATTGAAAACAATATTTTCCATTTGCAAATAATTTATATTTTTGTTACATTGTACCTGAAAGCAAATTTAAGATGCAGGGTCTTAAATATGTTAGGACACAACTTGTTTTTCTTTCTTTTTAAAGAACACAATTTTGTCTCTCCATCCCATTGTTTCCTCATCTACGGGGGACATGTTTTGGACTTCATGTGGCTACATGAAACTACAGATAATAATAAGCCCTAATCACATGAAGGACTCCCCACCCAATAATTGCTAGAAAACCTTGAAAATGCCTAAAGAGGACATATTTTGTCAAATATGGATAAATGAAACTTCAGCTACCAGTCCCATGGATATGAGGAGTCTACTGTATAACATTTCCTATATGAGACAGTGCTGATTCAAGAATGCTCAACAAAATGTTTTGCTTGTAGAGGGGTAGAAGCTGTGACCAGACTTCATGGTCCTGGGGTTGTCAAATATCCAAAGCCAAAACCAATTTCTCTTACGGTCCTTCCAAACAGGCCCTATATCCCAGATTCTGATCCCAGATTTTCTGTTTATCCCAGATTATCTGGCAGTACAGACTCATATAATCCAGTTTAAAGCAAAAATCCTGGGATCAGATCCTGGGATATAGGGCCTGTCTGGAAGGGCCCTCAGTGATATAACAATCAGAATATAAGACTATGAGTTCATCTGCAATGTAGAATGAATGCCGTTTGACACCAATTTACTAGCCATGGCTTCATGATATGGAATCCTGGAAATTGTAGTTTGGTGAGATACCAGCACTCTTTTGCAAAGAAGGCAAAAGACCTTGTAAAACTACCACTCCCAGGATTCCATGCCATTGAGTTATGGCAGTTAGTGTAGTGTCAAACTGTATTCATTTAATGTAGATGCACCATATGTCCTGTGAAACTCAAATCTACTTAGGACTTTATCCCATGTGGGAGCAGGAGGATCATATTATCACAGCATTTAGTCCTTTAGCTTTAAGAAAGTGCATAGTTCTATTTATCATTCTATATCACATGTCCTTTCTTGCATTTTCTTCCAAAATAAATCATTTTCAGACTAATTACACCAGTTAGGGCAGTTCAACTGCTCACAACAGAAAAATTAAGGTCCAGCTTTGTAAAAAAGACACATCATGGCTTTCTTCTGTTCTGATTGGCTCAACAGCCAGGGCTCATCAGGAAACCCCATGTGGGTGTGCGGCTGCCTCTCTGCACTCTGTGTGTAGCAGAATGAAACCAAAAGTAGCCATGGTTGGCAACTGCATGGTCTGTTGTGACTGAAACAAAGATGGCATTGGTGTCTGTGCTGTTACAGCTTGCAAAACAGCTGAAACAACCAAAACAGCTGGAGCCCAATTTTAAAAACAGATCTGCGCACAGCCCTATAACCAACCACACATTCTACTGAAATTTTCAGGACCTAATGGAATAATTGTTCCCATCTATCAGATATTTGGCTGTTCTCTGTAGACCATCAGCATCCCTCGCTCTTCCAAAGTCTTGTGGCCATCAACATCAAATCCTCTGAAGGTGCCAGCCAGAGATGCAGGTGAAATGTCAGGGGAAAATGCTGCACAGGCATACAGCCTGGAAACCACACAACACCCCATAAATCACCTGTGTTAATAGGAAAGACTGATACTGATAATCTAGTCATAATGAACTGAGGAATCAACCCCTAAACTCTCCAAAAAGTCAAAACCACCCATGGCCTTACGAGGTCTCTGCCTAGGACAAAAGCGACCAACAAAATGGTCAGGGTGTCAAAATACAGACCAATGAACCTTATCTGTCCTCCCTGCAAATGCTCACATTAACTCCCTAGGGAGTGAAGAATTGGACAGCAATCCAAGTGAAGAAAAATTAAATGGCCCATCCCTGCCATGTCCTTCCTTCCAAACTCAATACTGCAAATATGAAATCAATCATTCTCCCCTCTCTCCACCCCAAGAAGCAGAAACAGATGATGGCAGATCAGATGGCAATGCCCACCTCCTCTGTTCACCATCTTTTATACACATTCCATCACCAAAAAACCAATCCTAGAATCACTCCTCCATTTCCCTATTATTATCACTATTTGGCACACTGAGCAATGTTCTCTATGAAGAAATATCCAAGAAATTCACAGAGACACAGTCATGTCTTAAATAATTATCAGCTTTGCCCTTCATCATGTGGTGCAACTTGGTGCTCTGCATCAGAGATAGTTACAGTACAACTGGCCTCTAACTATGGAGGCTATCAAAAGCGTCCCCTCTCCCTGTCTACAGAGACGTTGCCCAGGGGATGCCCGGATGTGTTACCATTCTGCTGGGAGCCTTCTCATGTCCTCACAAGCTACAACTGACAGACAGGAGCTCACTCCACCTACAGATTCGAACCGGCAACCTTCAGGTCAGCAGTTCAGCTAGCACATGAGTTTAACCCATTGCGCCACCGTGGCTCCTAACATTTCTAGTCATGATAAGATTTTCCCCTCTCATCTAATTCAACCTGAATTCAACCAAATACACAGAATTTTTTATGTAGCGAAAAGTATGTGTTTATTAGGCTTGCTCAAATAATTCGTTTTCCCCGTTTACCGTTATTGATTCGTTATTTTCGTTAGTTTTGAAGCAATATTGAACCTTGGTTGTCCACACGCCTGGATATCGCGGTTTCGAACCGCGATTGGCCGTTTTCCGTTATGGCGCCTTTTTTTTCGTTTTTAAAAAATGCTTTTGCAAATCACCCAAACTTGTTTAATGGCACTGGGGCAACCTAGCGTGTTGTTGGCACCTTGTGGCCAATCAGAGAGCACGTTAAACCAGGGGGAGGGGCTGGTAGGACGTCCTGAATGAAAAGAGGCTGCACTCAGCCTCGTGGCTCATTCGCACCGGGCTTCTGAAGAGGGTGGAAGGGAGTTTGGGTAGGCAGGCAGGCAGTAAACTTTGCTGCGTCACAGCCTCCTTGGCTGTTTTCTAGTGCTGAGCTAGGCTGAAGACCGGGAGAAAATTTTGGGTGGGTGAGTTTTGGAGGTGTGGGTAAACTGTTGGGTGTTGGGTGTTGGTTTTATAATTTTTTGCAAAGGGCCTGTGGGTGTTTTTTTCCTCACGAAATTGGCGTTTGCAATTTTCCCACACGGCCAGCAATGGTGATTTGGCCCTTGCCTCATGCAGGGCTGTTTTTCTCCGTGCCAGGGTCTCTGAATAAAAAGCCAACTTTGCCAAAAACAACTGCAGCTCCCATTATTCCTTGGTAGAACTCCAAAAATCCTTTTTGGGGAAAAAGGGACCCACTTTTGGCCTCTCATTGCTCAAATAGGGCGGTCTCTCCGTGAAAGGGTCGCTTTCTGTGTGTTTCAAAAGCCAACTTTGCCAAAAACAACTGCAGCTCCCATTATTCCTTGGTAGAACTCCAAAAATCCTTTTTGGGGAAAAAGGGACCCAATTTTGGCCTCTCATTGCTCAAATAGGGCGGTCTCTCCATGAAAGGGTCGCTTTCTGTGCGTTTCAAAAGCCAACTTTGCCAAAAACAACTGCAGCTCCCATTATTCCTTGGTAGAACTCCAAAAATCCTTTTTTGGGAAAAAGGGACCCACTTTTGGCCTCTCATTGCTCAAATAGGGCGGTCTCTCCGTGAAAGGGTCGCTTTCTGTGTGTTTCAAAAGCCAACTTTGCCAAAAACAACTGCAGCTCCCATTATTCCTTGGTAGAACTCCAAAAATCCTTTTTGGGGAAAAAGGGACCCACTTTTGGCCTCTCATTGCTCAAATAGGGCGGTCTCTCCGTGAAAGGGTCGCTTTCTGTGTGTTTCAAAAGCCAACTTTGCCAAAAACAACTGCAGCTCCCATTATTCCTTGGTAGAACTCCAAAAATCCTTTTTGGGGAAAAAGGGACCCACTTTTGGCCTCTCATTGCTCAAATAGGGCGGTCTCTCCGTGAAAGGGTCGCTTTCTGTGTGTTTCAAAAGCCAACTTTGCCAAAAACAACTGCAGCTCCCATTATTCCTTGGTAGAACTCCAAAAATCCTTTTTGGGGAAAAAGGGACCCACTTTTGGCCTCTCATTGCTCAAATAGGGCGGTCTCTCCGTGAAAGGGTCGCTTTCTGTGTGTTTCAAAAGCCAACTTTGCCAAAAACAACTGCAGCTCCCATTATTCCTTGGTAGAACTCCAAAAATCCTTTTTGGGGAAAAAGGGACCCACTTTTGGCCTCTCATTGCTCAAATAGGGCGGTCTCTCCGTGAAAGGGTCGCTTTCTGTGTGTTTCAAAAGCCAACTTTGCCAAAAACAACTGCAGCTCCCATTATTCCTTGGTAGAACTCCAAAAATCCTTTTTGGGGAATAAGGGACCCACTTTTGGCCTCTCATTGCTCAAATAGGGCAGTCTCTCCGTGAAAGGGTCGCTTTCTGTGTGTTTCAAAAGCCAACTTTGCCAAAAACAACTGCAGTTCCCATTATTCCTTGGCAGAACTCCAAAAATCCTTTTTTGGGGAAAAGGGACCCACTTTTGGCCTCTCATTGCTCAAATAGGGCGGTCTCTCCGTGAAAGGGTCGCTTTCTGTGTGTTTCAAAAGCCAACTTTGCCAAAAACAACTGCAGCTCCCATTATTCCTTGGTAGAACTCCAAAAATCCTTTTTGGGGAAAAAGGGACCCACTTTTGGCCTCTCATTGCTCAAATAGGGCGGTCTCTCCGTGAAAGGGTCGCTTTCTGTGTGTTTCAAAAGCCAACTTTGCCAAAAACAACTGCAGCTCCCATTATTCCTTGGTAGAACTCCAAAAATCCTTTTTGGGGAAAAAGGGACCCACTTTTGGCCTCTCATTGCTCAAATAGGGCGGTCTCTCCGTGAAAGGGTCGCTTTCTGTGTGTTTCAAAAGCCAACTTTGCCAAAAACAACTGCAGCTCCCATTATTCCTTGGTAGAACTCCAAAAATCCTTTTTGGGGAAAAAGGGACCCACTTTTGGCCTCTCATTGCTCAAATAGGGCGGTCTCTCTGTGAAAGGGTCGCTTTCTGTGTGTTTCAAAAGCCAACTTTGCCAAAAACAACTGCAGCTCCCTTTGCTCCTTGGCAGAACTAGAAAGTACAGGTATCCCCTTGTAAAAAAATAAAAATTAGCTAAAAAATACATAGACGGTTTTGCGGCAGTTAAGATACCCTTAATAACATAACACGTTGCCATTCAAGAAACAAGAAATATTTTTCAACACTTCCACGACACCTTTCCATCCCCCCATCTGTCTCCTGAAAACACTCCTGCTGTCATGAAACGTTCAGCTGTACGCGGGTCTGGGGGAGCAAGTCCTGATAATGGTAAAGGCACAGCCAGGACACTGTGGGGGGCCAAAAAAGTAAGGGTGGGTCCCATCCGTCTGGAACGCCGAACTATGGGAGTGGGTGGACTTGATGAAGAAGCCGACTGTTCGCATGCAGAAAGTACACAGCCCTCCACACCGAGCCAGTTGTCTTATAGAGCTGAGACCACAGGACGATCAATGGAACATACAGGTTTAGCCGTCCTGGAACTACAGGTGGTGGATAGTGAGGATGTAGATAACCCCACCCCTCCACCCGCTACTGACAGTGAGGAGGAGGTAGAGGAGGTTGTACTATCCAAACAAAAACTTTCTCAAGCTGACGAAAGGGTGCCCACGACTCCTATCTCAGTGGGCGTCCCCACAGTGGCTGTGGGGAGGCCTAGGTCTTATATTTGGGACCATTTCCATGTGCACTCTCAGAGTGCTACCTTGGCTGTTTGTAGGCACTGTGGGGCAAATATCAGCAGAGGCAGAGACCTGAGACATCTTTCGACCTCGGGGTTGAGTTCTCACTTGAAGCGACACCATCCCTCCATATCGGTACGAGGGGGAACTGCAAGCCCTTCCAGTGGCAGCATTAGCACACATAGTTCTCCTGGTGAAGATGGTGGAAGGCAGACACAGTCCACCTTGGAGGATTGGGCCATTCCATTACCCAGAAAGAAAACGGGGGAAACATTACTCACACCCCAGCAGATAACCCAAACTGTGGGAGAGATGATTGCCCTTGATCACCATCCCTTCCGCCTGGTAGAACAAGAAGGCTTCGTACGCCTTATGAAACGACTGTGCCCCCGATACAAAATCCCCTCCCGTCACACCTTTTCCAGAAAAGTAATTCCCGGCTTGTACGAGGGCTGTAAGGAACGCATTTCACAGATGTTGCGTAGCGCCATGGGAGGACACATCCATTTTACCTCTGACATTTGGTCAAGCTTGGGAGGAGGCCATTCCTACCTCTCTCTCACGGCACATTGGTGGGAGAAGGAAGGCAGTATGGATACATCCCATCGTTGGGCACTCCTCGCGTTGGAGGTTGTTGATCGAGATCACAAGGCAGAGACCATCTGCAGCTCTCTGGAAAACATTATGGGGGAGTGGATGCAGTATAGGCCAGAAGAAATGAGAAGGGGCTTTATGGTGACTGACGCTGGGAAAAATATGATCAAAGCGGTTGAAAGTGCCGGGTTTCAGAATGTGTCCTGCATGGCCCACATGCTTCACAATACCGTCAAGGAAGGTTTAAAGAGCCCAGAAGAGCAGCCAGCCAGCAACGCAAACATCTCCCTGCTGATCGAGCACTGTAGAAAGATTGCGGGCTACTTCCACAGGAGCATCAAGGCAGCCCGGCAGCTGAGAGAGAGGCAGAGCCTTGAAGGCCTCCCGCAGCACAAGCTGCTCCAGGACGTCTCAACTCGGTGGAATTCAACCTTTAAAATGCTTGAACGCATGGTCGAGCAGCAGAAGGCGGTACACGGCATTTCGCTCACTTTGGTTGCGCCAGTTAGCAAACTTGTTCCAAATAAGCAAGAGTGGGACACCATCTCCCAGCTAGTAGACATACTAAAGCCATTCAAACATGCCACTGACACCCTTTCGGACTCTAAAGCCCTTCTTAGCCAGGCAGTGCCCATGGTCTTGAGGCTAAGGAGGCACCTAGAAAGGCTTGGGGCCGGTCGAACAATGGACTCCCTGGCTGGACCGCTGACACCGCCGGCCCAGGAGGTGGTGAGGAGGTTGTCCTTTGCTGTACGGAAACGCCTAGAGCCACTTCTTTCCAGCAAAGTCCATATGCTGGCGGCCTTGTGTGATCCCCGGCTAAAGTACAACGTCTGCCCAAAAGACTTTACCGTGTGGAAGGCCCAACTAGTTAACCTTGTAAGGGAGGTCTTTGCTGCCAGGGTGGAGGAAACGGCCACAGCGGCCCCTCTTCCGGAAATGCCTGTAACCCCCAGCACTAGCGCTAGTGGCGAGACAGAAAGTCCCACGGAGCCGGGAGGTGTTTGCCGAAGGGATACGGATCTCCAGCAGCGACCAGGAAACGTATTTTTTGCAGAGACGGTGGCCATACTAGCCTGCTCTGAAGAATCCTCTTTGCTGGCTTCTGCTCAAAAGGTAGACTCGGCCGAATGCTCGGTCAACAGGTACTTTGAGGAGCCTCCTGAGATAATCTCTTGTGATCCATTGGCCTATTGGGCTTCACGCGAACACATGTGGCCGGACCTGTCACACGTAGCCCGCCAGTTCCTCAGCTGTCCTCCCACGAGCGTGCAGAGCGAAAGGGTCTTTAGCCTAGCGGGAGATGTAGTCACGCCCCACCGCAGCTTGCTGGACCCGCAAACAGTTGAGAAACTGGTTTTCCTGAAGGCCAACCTTCCCGTGTTGAATTTCCCAGATTTGGATTTTGACACCGACGGCTCTTAGAACAATAGTTCTCCTTTAATCAGCTCTGCTTCAGAGTAACTTTGGCTAATTTGGTGGGTGGCCAGGGGTGGGGTTGCCCCTTTGGACTCTGTCAAACAACTCTCTCCTCTAACCTACAATGCTTTCCTCTCTCTTTTTCCTTCCTTTCTCGTCTTTATCATCACTCACCGTTGCCCACTGTTGTTTTCGGGTTCATCAATCACAAGGCGCCGTTTCCCGAATCATTGAATCATGGAACCATAGAAAAGTAGAGTTGGAATAGAACTCATGGGCCATCGAGTTCTCCCCCAACAGACACGCAGGAAGTTTCATTCAAAGCATTCCCGACAGATGGCCATCGAGCCTATGCTAAAAAGCTTCAAAAGAAGGAGGCCCCAACACAGTCCGGGGGAGACAGTTCCACTCCAGAACACTCTTCACAGTCAGGAAGTTCTTCCTGATGTTCCGGTGGAATCACCATTCCACTTGTTTGAACACACTGCTCCGTCCTGTTGTCTTCTGGTCAGCTTGCTTCCTCCTCCCTATGACTACCCCTCACATATTTGTACATTGCTAACATTTCTCCTCTCAGCCTTCTCTTCTGCAGGCCAAACAATGATGACCAGCTAATAAAGCCTGTACTCATACTGCTTGATCAGACCCTTTTTCATTGTAGTCGGAATCCTCTATACACTTTCAAGCTTGAACGCATCTCCATTTATCTGCGTTGCGCAAAGTTGGACATATTATTCCAGGTGCGGTCTGACCACGGCCGAGTAGAGTGGGAACAGGACTGCCTTGGATCTAGATGACGATATTCCCCAGTTTATGCATGCCTAAAGCCCATTGGATATTTGATCTGCCACAAACCATAGTAGGCTCATTGTTATGTTGTTGTCCACGAGGACTCACAGACAGTTTTCTCACACACTGCTGTGAAGGTAGGCGTCCAAAGAAATGTCGCTTGGATTTACATTATGTTTAACAAAGTGAAGTTTCTTTCATATGTCCCTGTAGAACTTAATAAAGTTACTTTTGGTCCATCTCTGTAGTCGGAAGTCACAAAGTTTTTTCTCTCCCTCAATACTGAAGCTCTAGAGGTAGAAGGATTTTTGGTAAGAAATTACTCCATGAAATCCTAGGTAGGATATGCATCCTCTTTGGGTTCATTACGGATTTCGTTCAATTCAATTTTTTAATTTTTTTGGGTTCAAACATTACTTCCCTCATGAGCCATGAATTTTTGGACTTCTCCAGATCCTAAGAGTTCCTGTACAGAAAGAGCAGTGATATATTTGATGAGGATACTTCGGATATTCATTTAAGGTGAAGGAATACGCCAGAGTCATTTTTTTTATATATATCTGTCCATCTGAACGTTTGAGGACGCGTTTTGCCACGGGGATTAATACAACACCTAGACTTTGGCCACTGGCCAGCACTTCTCTAAAGTTTCATCTTTCACTGTCCCATCGGCTTGAGCAGTTAGGGTCGACGCAGTGGCCGTGGTACGGCCGCCTTTGGTCCCCCTTTCCCTCCTGCCGCGCACGTGGGCGGTGGCGTTTGCCCGTCAGGGCATGTGCCTTTGCGGCTGATAGTGACCTCTGGGCGCAGGTTCCGTCGAGTGCGAACCACATTTTGCTGGCTTGTTGGTATAACTCAGAGGGTCGAATCGTCAAAGTCAGAGGAACACCATCAAATTTGGACTAATTTCTGAAAATGTAAACCTTGGGTCCCATCACCTTGAAAGGCTGTGATTGACGCTGTTGCTGCGGAACGGCCGCCTTTGGTCCCCCTTTCCCTCCTGCCGCGCACGCGGGCGGTGGCGTTTGCCCGTCAGGGCGTGTGCCGTTGCGGCTGATAGTGACCTCTGGGCGCAGGTTCCGTCGAGTGCGAACCACATTTTGCTGGCTTGTTGGTATAACTCAGAGGGTCGAATCGTCAAAGACAGTGGAACACCATTAAATTTGGACTATTTTCTCAGAATGTAAACCTTGGGTCCCATCACCCTGAAAGGCTGTGATTGACGCTGTTACTGCGGAACGGCCGCCTTTGGTCCCCCTTTCCCTCCTGCCGCGCACGCGGGCGGTGGCGTTTGCCCGTCAGGGCGTGTGCCTTTGCGGCTGATAGTGACCTCTGGGCGCAGGTTCTGTGGCGTGGGAACTTCAATTTGCTGGCTTGTTGGCAGGGACAATAGAAGAGGGTGTAATCACCGCACCGCAGCAGGACACCTCGGCCTTGTCCACCTCTTTTTAACATTTTCTTCTTCCACTTTCCAAACGCCTTTAAAGGCAGTGGTACTCGACGCTGTGGCCGCGGGACGGCAGCCTTTGGTCCCCCTTTCCCTCCTGCCGCGCACGCGGGCGGTGGCGTTTGCCCGTCAGGGCGTGTGCCTTTGCGGCTGATAGTGACCTCTGGGCGCATGTCCTCTGGCTACGGAAGTGCTTCTTGCTGCCTTGTTGGCAGCGACGATAGAAGAGGGTGGAATCACCGCACCGCTGAAAGCGGGACACCTCGGCCTTGTCCACCACTTTTCTAAATTTTCTTCTTCCACTGTCCCATCACCTTGTGAGGCGGTTGTCGACACTGTTGCCGAGGGACAGACGCCTAAGGTTCCCCTCGCCCTCTGTCCGCGCCCGAGGACGGTGCCCTTTGCCTGTCAGGGCGTGTGCCTTTGCGGCTGCTAGTGACCCTTAGGCGCTGGTTCTGTTTATTGGTAGGACGATAGAAGAGGGTGGAATCTCACCGCAGAAAGTCTTACACTCTGAAGTAAGACTTGTAGTCTTCAACTATCTATGGAGAACTCTCGGACAGATTCAGAAAAGAAATTCCTGTAGGACATCAACGGCGTCACTTCCTTCAAGTCCATGCCATCCTGATGCTATGCCTGTAAGATCACTACCTCCTTGAATCGGACGGGCAATAAAACATGGAGGATGGACCAGTTGGATCTTCTAACACTCCCAGGCACTGTCTTGTTTTTCAAAAAGGAATTCTTTTTAAAAGTGCCGTTTTTTCCCACGCTCTGCCTTCCTAATGGTCAAGCTCTGACATCTGCAGGTTTCTGGACTACGGCATTGCGATGACAATGCCAGTATGCGGTCCTCCAATTTTTGCATGAAGTCTCTTTTCTTTTTTTGTGTAGTGTGGACACAGCTCTGCAAAACCTCTACTAACTTGCAGACCACAGTCCACACCTACAGTGAGATGTTGCAAGAATAAAGTAAAGGTCTGTCAAACCCTCCTCATCCAATCCATGCTGTTGACAGTTATACATCTCTGTGGTTCCCTTTGGCTTCCTTCTCAACCCTGCTTTGGTCATTTACCTGTAACAACACCAGACACACACACAAGTCTTCCCTCTAGTTCAACGCCATAGAAACATAAACCTGACATCATAGCCGTAAAACATTCCAGTTCCGAAAAGCCTTCGTGGACTGTGGGGTGGATCGCTGGCAGATGAAGAATTGGTTTCCAGGCAAAGAGTATTTTGCACTTTATTGATTTTTAACTCTCAAACTACCTCATCTATGTGCAATTATTCAGCCCTCGGCCACAGAGCCCTGTTTTTACACCTCTGTTTTTTAAGCAGGTAATGCTGTGACAGCTTTCTTATTTTATGTGTTATTGATGCAACATTTCCTTTGACAAATATAAAATTTTGGGGTTTAATTGTTCACATTGTATTGCTGACGGCCACGCCCCATGGAAGCTGCTCAGAGTCCCTCCGGGAAGATGTCCCAGGTAATAACAATTAAGATCTTACTGTGGTATTAGAACAATCATTATTGATGTCATGATGTCCACGATTTCCCTGTGGAATGCCAGCTAGCTTGTGTCCTCCCGGGAAGGGTGCGGCCAGGGCCGCTGACGGTTTGCTGTCATGGAGTGTGCCTTTGTGTCGGCTACAGACTGTGTTGCTATGGTCTGGTTGACACATTAGTCAGTGGGGCTTGGGCCCACAGTTCACTATCAGACGTGAAGAATACACGCCCTTCCCCATGTGGGTTCAGTGGTGGGCGTGGGGCCGGCCAACGGTGGCCGGCCCCCCTGGTCAGTGGCGCTAGGGCCCACAGTTCACTATCAGACGTGAAGAATACACACCCTTCCCCATGTGGGTTCAGTGGTGGGCGTGGGGCCGGCCAACGGTGGCCGGCCCCCCTGGTCAGTGGGGCTTGGGCCCACAGTTCACTAGCAGACGTTCAGAAGACACGTCTGAGGGGCTTGCGCCCACATTTCCAGGTATTTTACTTCTCTCTCTGTCTCTGGGAAGCGTGCCGGCCAACGGTGGCCAGCCCCCCTGGGCAGTATTTCAAGGTGCGGGCCTTGCCGCCTGTGGGTGTATCTTTCTTTCGTTTTGTTTTTGCTGCCTCACGGCCAACGTGGTCATGTTTCCCGCGGTGCACCGCATCTCTCTTCTCTCTCGGCTGTCATTCTATACCCCTTTGTGCGATTTTGCACGGAAGCCTCCTTGGGGGCGGCCACTCTTTCTTCCTTTTCGGGAAGCGTGCCGGCCAACGGTGGCCGGCCGGCCCTCAGTGCGCAGTATTTAAATGTGTGGGACACTCTTTTTCCCTCTGTGGGAAGCGTGCCGGCCAAAGGTGGCAGGCCTAGTATTTTAAGTTGTGGGCCACTCTTTTTCCCTCTGTGGGAAGCGTGCCGGCCAAAGGTGGCCGGCCCTCAGTGGACAGTATTTTAAGTTGTGGGCCACTCTTTTTCCCTCTGGGAAGCGTGCCGGCCAACGGTGGCCGGCCCTCAGTGGACAGTATTTCAATGTGTGGTCCACTCTTTTTCCCTCTGGGAAGCGTGCCGGCCAAAGGTGGCCGGCCTAGTATTTTAAGTTGTGGGCCACTCTTTTTCCCTCTGTGGGAAGCGTGCCGGCCAAAGGTGGCCGGCCTAGTATTTTAAGTTGTGGGCCACTCTTTCTTCCTTTTCGGGAAGCGTGCCGGTCAACGGTGGCCGGCCCCCCTGAGCAGTATTTTAAGGTGCGGGCGTCGTCGCCTGTGGGTGTATCTTTCTTTTGTTTTGTTTTTGCTGCCTCACGGCCTACGTGGTCGTGTTTCCCGCGGTGCACCGCATCTCTCTTCTCTCTCGGCTGTCGTTCTTTAACCCTTTGTGCGATTTGGCATGGAAGCCTCCTTGGGGGCGGCCTCTCTTTCTTCCTTTTCGGGAAGCGTGCCGGCCAACGGTGGCCGGCCCCCCTGGGCAATATTTCAAGGTGCGGGCCTTGCCGCCTGTGGGTGTATCTTTCTTTTGTTTTGTTTTTGCTGCCTCACGGCCTACGTGGTCGTGTTTCCCGCGGTGCACCGCATCTCTCTTCTCTCTCGGCTGTCGTTCTTTAACCCTTTGTGCGATTTGGCACGGAAGCCTCCTTGGGGGCAGCCTCTCTTTCTTCCTTTTCGGGAAGCGTGCCGGCCAACGGTGGCCGGCCCCCCTGGGCAATATTTCAAGGTGCGGGCCTTGCCGCCTGTGGGTGTATCTTTCTTTTGTTTTGTTTTTGCTGCCTCACGGCCTACGTGGTCGTGTTTCCCGCGGTGCACCGCATCTCTCTTCTCTCTCGGCTGTCGTTCTTTAACCCTTTGTGCGATTTGGCACGGAAGCCTCCTTGGGGGCGGCCTCTCTTTCTTCCTTTTCGGGAAGCGTGCCGGCCAACGGTGGCTGGCCCCCCTGGGCAATATTTCAAGGTGCGGGCCTTGCCGCCTGTGGGTGTATCTTTCTTTTGTTTTGTTTTTGCTGCCTCACGGCCTACGTGGTCGTGTTTCCCGCGGTGCACCGCATCTCTCTTCTCTCTCGGCTGTCGTTCTTACCCCTTTGTGCGATTTGGCACGGAAGCCTCCTTGGGGGCGGCCTCTCTTTCTTCCTTTTCGGGAAGCGTGCCGGCCAACGTTGGCCGGCCCCCCTGGGCAATATTTCAAGGTGTGGGCGTCGTCGCCTGTGGGTGTATCTTTCTTTTGTTTTGTTTTTGCTGCCTCACGGCCTATGTGGTCGTGTTTCCCGCGGTGCACCGCATCTCTCTTCTCTCTCGGCTGTCGTTCTTACCCCTTTGTGCGATTTGGCACGGAAGCCTCCTTGGGGGCGGCCTCTCTTTCTTCCTTTTCGGGAAGCGTGCCGGCCAACGGTGGCCGGCCCCCCTGGGCAGTATTTCAAGGTGCGGGCCTTGCCGCCTGTGGGTGTATCTTTCTTTTGTTTTGTTTTTGCTGCCTCACGGCCTACGTGGTCGTGTTTCCCGCGGTGCACCGCATCTCTCTTCTCTCTCGGCTGTCGTTCTTTAACCCTTTGTGCGATTTGGCACGGAAGCCTCCTTGGGGGCGGCCTCTCTTTCTTCCTTTTCGGGAAGCGTGCCGGCCAACGTTGGCCGGCCCCCCTGGGCAATATTTCAAGGTGTGGGCGTCGTCGCCTGTGGGTGTATCTTTCTTTTGTTTTGTTTTTGCTGCCTCACGGCCTATGTGGTCGTGTTTCCCACGGTGCACCGCATCTCTCTTCTCTCTCGGCTGTCGTTCTTTAACCCTTTGTGCGATTTGGCACGGAAGCCTCCTTGGGGGCGGCCTCTCTTTCTTCCTTTTCGGGAAGCGTGCCGGCCAACGGTGGCCGGCCCCCCTGTGCAATATTTCAAGGTGCGGGCCTTGCCGCCTGTGGGTGTATCTTTCTTTTGTTTTGTTTTTGCTGCCTCACGGCCTACGTGGTCGTGTTTCCCGCGGTGCACCGCATCTCTCTTCTCTCTCGGCTGTCGTTCTTACCCCTTTGTGCGATTTGGCACGGAAGCCTCCTTGGGGGCGGCCTCTCTTTCTTCCTTTTCGGGAAGCGTGCCGGCCAACGGTGGCCGGCCCTCCTGGGCAATATTTCAACGTGCGGGCCTTGCCGGCTGTGGCTTTTTCTTTCTTTTCTTTTCTTGCCTCCAGTATGTTACAACACAATCACACATCACAACACCAAAAAAAGGCCAAAACCAACAACAGGCAATGTGCCGTGCTTTCTATATTTAGTAATAATATATATAATACAAAATAATAAATACAGCCAGACTTTTGAGCTGCAAGGATATTCAGTGCAATTCAACCAGACCAATAAAAGATTAACCTTCGAAAAAGGCGACCAGGCTTTGAAACTGTGATACTACTGTGAATCTGACCAACCAAAGATTTCCCCTAGATAGCAAGCACCCAGGCTTTGAACCACCGAGGCTATTCATTACAATTCTACCCCCCTAAAAGGCAACTACCTAACCTTCCAAGCAGCAAGCCTATTCCTTTCTATTCCACCTCACCAAACAAGGATTCCCATAAGAAAATGGCCAGGCTTTCAGGCTACAAAGCTATTATTCACTGTTATTCCACCTACCTAACAAAGAATTCCCATACACCACAGCAACGCGTGGCCGGGCACAGTAAACTATAAAATTGTGCAATAAATCTTAGGAAAGGGCAAACGCTCTGCAATTTAGCAAACAAGCAGGGTGGATTTTGTTCTCCCACTGTACCAAATTTGATCAGTATAGCTGAAAAAATGAGAGCAGGAGAGCCCCCGACCCCCCCCGGGGCTGTTTTGGGGCGACCGCGCATGCGCGTCCGCCATTAACGAATTAATTTCGAAAATAACGAATTTTCATTAATTTCGAAAAATTTGGGGGGCCAAATTCGTAAATAGCAACAAAAACGAAAAACTGCACCCTCTAGTTTTGAAACGAGTTTAGAATCAAATTTTTCATGGATCGATCAAGCCTAGTGTTTATCAAGAATGAACTTTAGATATATTTTGTTTTTAAAAAAACTATTTAGAACCTAAAAGGCTTTGATCTTGATGGCACAGACAGATGACTCAGAAGAACATTAAGAATTTTCCCACAAAATAATTACTGATGAATTAAGTACAAGCTTGAGAAATGTCACCAAAAGGGTAATTTTCAAGAAAGTTGTAAGTGCTGGAAAACTATGAGAGCAGCATGCAATTGTCTTTTACAATGGTCACCATAGCAATGCTATAATTATGGTTTGATTGAATCTGAAATTATAATGGAATTGAATGTTCAAGCTCCCACGTGAATACACATTAATGCATATATAGTAATTCCAATATGTATTGGTAGCAATGACACAGTCATTTTGGGTGGAAGTTACTACATGTCTTAGTAGGAGACAAATAATTGACAAATGGTGAGATGTCACATCATTCAATGTGAATGTGATTGGTGATGTTCCAAGCATGTTTAATATAAATATTTGTTACTAATTGTGTGACTGAAAAACAACAACACTCTGAGCTGTTCGTAACTCTGTGGTGGCATTTTTAGACTACTATCACTAACACTGCTTAAATGAGAACATTAAATTAGGTTACATTAAAAATATAAAATATATGTATTTATGTGTATATGAAAATATGGAAGTTAGTTACTGTATCACATACTAACCCACTTACATGCACACAAATACAAAAAACAAAACAAAAACCCAACCCTTAAACTAAGAAGTGTATGAAATGAGTTGAGATCCATATACTGATGACAATCCACAAATATTAGCTGCTCGTCCTTAGCAAGTATCTTAGATACCCACCACGTTTTTTTTTCTAATTGTTACATGTAACATCTTTAACAAGGTTAGTAATCGTATCAAAGTGTGTACATGTATAAAATTAATCCTAGGGGCAAAGTATGGTAATGTTTCAAAGAAGCCCTTTGCAGATGAAAAGATTTTAACTTATTCAGTAAAATTATTGTGCACCCCTTGCTGAAATCCATCTTAGAGGGGGGAAATTCCTGGTAGTCCTCCCTCCTTCAGGTTTATTTTACTGAATGAGGGATCTGTTGTAACTAGAGATTATGCTTGAGGTGGACATGGTCAAATTTCCTTATACCCTGAGTTCACAGAGAAAATCATAACCAGAAAATCATAATCATTTCATAACTGTGCGGTTTTCTGGCATTGTATATTTCTGCAGCTTCTGTGACTGTTCAGTTGTATTTTGATTCCGTAGCTCACTTGTCGATGGATGTCCAGAATCAGCAGCATCCACCGCGGTCCTTTTTATCCTGGGCGACGACCGAGCCAGTATAGACTTCGTTTTGGTTTGATTCTCCATAATGCTAATGGGTTAGATGCACTTGGTTCCATTCCTCAGCTGAGGCCTCTCTGGCTTGGTTGGACCTGCCAATAGTTACACTACCGCCAGCACAGCCTTCAGCATCCTCGGAATGGCTAAGCCCCCCCCCCCCCCACCACGTCAAGGTGGCACCTGGGGGGGGATTATTATTATTATTATTATTATTATTATTATTATTATTATTATTATTATTATTATGGCATTTGTAACTATGGATACAAGAGGAAATCACTTCTATAATCAGGATGCTGTTTTCCCAAAATATGTGGATCCATTGATGATACCACACAATTATAGTGCTCCATTCCACTTTAACTGCCATGACAACCTCCCGGGCAATCCAACAATGTACAAGCTGGGAATAGGCATATAGCATTCCATAGGATGTTGCCATGGCAGTTAAAATGTAACACAGTACTATAATACTTAGTGTAGTGTGAATGACCTTTATGACAGCCATGACTGCAGTCAGCATTCCATCAGTGTATTGTAAAAATCCACATGGGGAAATATGTGACACAAACATGATCCAGATAATGAACAACAAAATTGTACAAGACATATCCGTGATTTGGTGCTTCTGTGCAATATGGAGTGTGACTGCAGAATGAATCATGCACAATACACAACTACAATGTGCTATGCACAATCACAATGTATAAGCTACCTGAAGCTATAAGCCCTTTTTTCTGGTGATCATCATGAAAAATCTGCTTTCCTTCTTGAACAATAGTGAATATACTGCATTTCAGTGCTGCCACTGCGACCCGTACCATCTTAATATCTCTGGCATAACTGCAGAAAAAGATCTCTGGCAGTGTACTTAATATGTACTTAGTTGCTTTCACTAAAAAATATATGTTGACTGAGTAGGAATCTGGAGATATGAAAATCCACAGTGAGTTCAATGCTATAGGTGTTCTTGTGTTTGTGGAGAGTATATTCATGGATGGAATAAAGGTTTGTAACAATGATTTGCCCATTTTGTGTCCATTTCTCTAAACCCAATGGTTCTCAACATTTGACCCTTCAGATGTTTTGATTTTTCATTTCCAGAAGCTCTGGGTACCTCAACTATCAAGGATTCTGGGGAATGAAAATCATACTATCTGGAGGATGAATGTCTGAAGGCCCCTGGTGTTGGGGGGGGGGGGGGAGAGAGAGAGAGAGAGAGAGAGAGAGAGAGAATGTGCTAGCTAGCTCCATGTTTTATCTCACTACTTAGGATCACTTTCTGAGAACGCCAATCTTTGCCCTCCAACCCCCCGAAATAACGAGACAAGACAAGTAAACTTGGGTTTAAAACTGGGCATCTTTATTGATAGTTACCTATTTAACTTTTAATTTGGAACTAGGGCCAAATACTCAATAGCAATCTATGAATTTGGTAAAGCATAAACCCCATCCCTCCTGGGATTTAGAAGAAAACTAAAAACTTGGCTCTGCGCCCAGGCATTCAGCGAATAAGCTCATTGGCTGATGTAATCGGGTCGCAAATCTGTAATTGTAGCAGTATTAAATGACTGAGGATGGTGCAATATCGCTGCCTTGCAGCGTTTTAATTTTTGTATATTTTTATCATGTTTTAATTGTTTTGTTTTATAGTATATTTGTTGCTGGCCCTCGTGGCAGAATGTAAGCCGCTCTGAGTCCCCTCGGGAAGAAGGGCGGGGTATAAATGCATGTAATAAATAAATAAATAAATAAATAATAAACCAATATCAGTGGTCATACCCGACCATCCATTAAAACTGAATTTAGGGCAAAACACCAGGTCCCCAGTATATCTAAACCTGGATGACCTGAAGGTGAATGTGGTGGAGAGTTTTGCCTCCGAAACAAATGAGGTCAAAGTCTCCCATTCCAAGGACATAATCGTTCACCCTCACCGGGGCTGTACAAACCCTAAGCGAGGATTCACGCCTCTGGCCAACAACAAAACTGAGGTGCCTTGTGGTGCACACCAAAGCAAGAGATTCCCCAAAGCATTCCGCTGACCACCTATTTAAATGACCACACCTCCCAATTTACCACTCAGCACAGTATAGGGTAGGTGAAAAACCCTCCCAGAACATAGGAGGGAAAAAATTCCTACCAGGCCCATCTAAGAGACTACACTTCTGCTATAATGTTAGCGGCTGGCGGGTGGGTTGACGTTCGGAAAGTGAGTGATCTAGGAGGTGGGCTACTTCCTAGAAGCCCTGCCCCCTTCCAAAACTCTTTCGGTGGGAGGAGGCAAAGCCACTTCCATCCCCCAGCTGCGCGGGGGGGGGGGGGAGTTTATTTTCTTCTGCATTATATCATTAATTTTTCTTAATTAATATCTTCTTATTAGAACTTTTATTTTGCTTGCTAGGGAGGTGTGGGTGAGCATGCATTTGAGAGGTGAGTTTTAAAAGGCATTTTTGTGTTTGTTTAAAAAATATCTTTTTTTGCTTTAACTTAACTGAGTGTGGGATAGGTTTATGGAAGTGAGGGATAGCTTGACTCCCTTGAGTCCCCACAGGGAAAATGCTATTTCAATTTCAATCCCTCCCCAGCCCTTCCTTCTGGCTTCTGTACTTTGTCTTGCACCAGCACCCTCACCCCTCCATTTTTTTTTAAATTACAAAAAAGCCCTTTCTTCTAGTTAATCTCTTTGACTCTTTGCTATTCTCTCCCCGACCCTACTTTAAGGCTTGTGCTTACTCCTGCAACAGTCTAGCAGCCTCCCCTGCACCGCAAGAAATTAAAAATTACCACCACCCCTAAATTTTCTAAAATTCAGTGGATAACTCAACCATTCTGATACTTTGAGGGGCTTGCAGTCATAAATGTGTCCTCCAAGTGTGGCCATCTTCATCCCTATAGCCATAAAAATGATGGAAAGAGGAACCTCACAGGTTCCCCCATTGTCACCAATGGACTGGATCTTCCTGGAACGTAAATTGAACCTCTGGCTGCCATATCATGGAATAGTAATTTCTCCCTCCCAGTTTTGTGAATTTCCTGGTAAATGACATGGGGTGGAGAGCTGAAAATGGGACCAACATGGCATGGTTTTTGGCATCTCTCAACCTCTATAAAATATTTCAATTTGTTCTTTCATCACTGAATATGTATCACCTCTCCCAACCAGCCAATAATTCTCTGTCAACAAAGACTTTTGCATTGACTTCCATTTTTGTTTGTATGAGTATTATTGTATGTTTTCTGAAATATTTTAGTATTCATCAATGCTTGTTCTTACTTTTCTTATGCTCCTAATAGTTATACTGTTTTTATTACATTTCTTCAGTAAATATATTTTAATACATATTTAATTTGTAAGTTTTACAGTGTGGGTTTTTGGCCACATGAAAGAGAGAGATTTTTCTCCTCTTACTTGTCTAGCCATGGCTTATTACCAGGTGTATCTGATTCATGTCTACAAAAAGTAAATGGGGAGTTGGCTGCCTGCCTTTGTAATGCTAGACATTCAGAAGCTGGAGGCTGTTTTATCTCCAAACAAATAGCTGGTTTGTAACTCTGAAGTGGTCTCTTGTCTAAAGGAAAAGCTGTGGTGGCAGACCAACAATAAGAAGTATGATCCCCTGCTTTATCTCCCAAAGCATTATTTACAGAGTTTTCGGAAAGTTTACTACACCAGCATAATAAACTGCAATTCATAATCACACAAAAGTATTTATCTATGCTATGGAAAAAATATATGCTTGAAATTAGGTAGATAAATGAATGGGTGTGTCTATTGTGTGTATATAGAACTCTTCAACTAATTGAATATTGACAATGATCAAACCAAATGGAAATAGTTCTACAAACACCTACTATAAAGCACTATAGACCATATGGGGATGTAGATAATGAGACAACCTTAGGAAAATATGTGTATCAATCCAGATATATCTGTTTTCTTGAAGGATAATAAAATTAACAAGACACCAACTCTAGCTGAGCTGTGGTTGCTCTTTCTTTTCCAAATGAATTCATTGGCCTCTATTGAACATCACACACACATACAATAGAACTTCATTTTCTAGTCTATGTCCTGTTCCAAAGGGAGCCCCAGTGCTTTAGTCTAAAAAGTCTGAGGGAGGGAATTCATCATGTTGATGTTCATTCCATTTGTAGACAGAGTCCTTCATTCAATCTCATCTGCTAATTACTTTTTAAAAATTCCATATTTTAAACTTGCCACTGATGTGATTAAATCATTTTATTGCTGTCCTGCTGTATATGAAATTAATTGAAAGCATATTCTTGCTTTATTATTATTTTTCTTAATCCACTGGACTACTGGTAGGCATAAAGTAGCCAATAGTCCAATGATAGATTGATAGTTAAGTTTCTAGTGAATATTCTGCAAAATATTTTGAAGGAGTGGAGAAAATTGATAGGAATGAGACTATGCTGTGTTCAGACAAGGGTGAATTCCCTGATACTTCTAGTAATAATCATTGCATCTATGAGCAAACAATCCCAGCGAATAAATGAATATAGGAACCTTAGATGTCACAATTCTTTAGCAAAGTAAATTTTGAAGGAGTCATTAGGTTGAAATATATTTATCCTTTTAATGTCCAAGGTTTGGGAGATAGAAAATTATATCTATAAACAACACTGCTAAAATGGTATCGGAAATAGATTCTAGCTAATTGTAGTCATGTGTATGGTGTAAAAGGGCACCATGATATAATGGGTTGACTGGAAAGGCATGTGTCGACAGCTGATTAGCTGAGCCAGTCAGGAGCCAGAATTCCGATTGGCCTCTGTCTCTAGCCTACTGCTGAGACAAATGGTTTTAACTGCCATTTTCACCTCGGAGAATGAAGAGAGCGCTGACTGGAAATAGTCAGGGAGGAAATGGCTGCCAACTCTCAGAAGCCTGATTATTTATAAGGAAATGAGGCATATTTAAAGACGGTATAAAAGGACTGTTTATTCCTTCTGTTCTCTATGTGAATTCAGAGAGACCACTGTATATATTGTAGCCCTGTTTGATCTTTTGAACTGAAGTAACGATACTGTAACTTGTAACACAAGCCTGGGTGACACTTTATTATACTGCAGGATATATTTTGGTTCAGAAACTATGGTAAAGCTTCTATTTATTTATATCTACAATCTATTACATATGGCACTCGAAATTCCATATCTGAAGTGGATCTTCAGTGAAGTGAACCATTCATTTGTTGCAGCTAGCCACATGGGTTGGCTTCTACACTCCATTGCACTCTGTTGCTACTACAGGTTCTTGCAAGAGGTTTTTGGCAGTCAGAAAAAAAATCTCCAAGATGGCTCCCTATCCAGCTATTGCATATAAGTTCCTTATTGTTTAAAATATCCAAAGATAACAGTTTAGAGAGATTAGAAGAAAAATGTCTGTCCTTTACATAGTGAAAATGTATTAAATTTAACAGGTTTACTGGTTCTATGTAATACTTCTCACTATAATATCTCATTACATGCACTTGTTTGAAAAGACTGCATGCTTTCTAATGCAACATGTGATTCCTGATTAAAGTCAATAACACCTCGTAAGATATTTTTTAAAAGACACAAAATATTTTTAATGGAGGTAGATTAAAACCTTTAATAAAACCTTTAAAAAATGATTATCATCAATTTTAAAGTGTTCAAGTTTAAAGTGTTCTCATACTACATTCCACAAAATTATATTCTATAAGTCTGCGTGCTGAGGGCTGGAAGCTTTTGTCTGATCTAAGATCAAGATTTCCTTTTTATTATGATAATTTATTATGGTGGGATGTTCATTAATAAAGCCAACACACTCCCATAATAAATGATACTTAATGGTTGAACTGAACGGTTTTGCATATGGTTGAACATACACTTAATCATTGAAATTACAACATTAATTATCACAAAGTATGCCTCACAGTGTTTTACACACAGTGTATTGTTAACATATCCCTAAGTGGTTTTCATGAACCCCTTCACAGATAGGGGGAATAGAGGTGAAGCACTGAATTTATAGAACAGGCTACCTCTCTGTCTTTCTGATGAACTTGAATAGATCATCTCTCATCTTCTTTCAAAGTGATTTCTAAATATCTTCCTGCATTGTTACATGTGGTACATAATTTATGCTGCATATTTATTTGTTATGAGGACAGTTTCAATTAACATGAAGCAAAAATAACTTGAAATGAACAGGTAATAGTAACCATGCAGTTGGAGATGCTGGAAAAAAGCATGTTTTTTCAAGAGTGTCCGTGAATTGCAAACTAAAGATTCAATCTCTATATCATTCTCTTTTTATAGTAATTTTTATTAAGAGAAAAGAAAAAAATTAACTACATAAAAAGTGTGGGAACATTTTTGGTAAAGGAAAGTAGGAAAAAGAGAGTTAAAAAAGAGAATTAAAAAAAGAGAGAGAGAAAAGGGGAGGGGGGAATATCCAAAAAAGGGTAAAGAGTAAAGGGAGCAGCAAGGTAGGGAAAACAAAAAGAAAATGTCTGTACTTCCATTCTTCTTCTTTGCGAAATTTTAAATCTCATGCAGTCCTCTTTTATTTTTCTTTACGTGTCTACCTTCTCCCCAATTCTTCAACTTTTCTTTAGGTTCTTCCATTCTTATATGTGTGTATATATATGTATATTTATATATGTGTGTGTATGTATTACCTCTTCTTCCAAAGCTTTATCTTTCCTTTATATTTTCATATATTCTTTAAACAGTCTCCAGTCTGTAGATCTAATATGACCTCAAGTACTTTTTTCAATAAAAATGTTAGTCTGTCCATGTCCATCATTTCCATTATTTTGCCTAAGAATTCATCTTTGGTTGGAACTTCTCATTTCCATAATTTAGCATAGACCATTCTTGCTGCAGTGGTCAAATAAACAAACAGAATATCTTTATTTCTGTCAAGTTTCTCTGCTTCATCTATCATGCTCAAAAAAAAGTACTTAGGTCTCAATTGTATTTTAATTTTTAAAATCTATTGAGTGGTTGCATGTACCATTTTCCAATAATGATTTGCCTTTCTACACGTCCACCAATCTCTATATCATTATCAATGCAAGGTGAATGATGACCATTGTATCTGAAGACAACTATTAAACCATTCTTACTGGCCTGGAGGAGAATATCTCACAGATAAATAAACATAATAGGTTTCAGTGTGGCTGGTTCCTGGTATTCCACAATATTTATATGCAGTCTACAATATATCCTGCGGTTTGAACTTGTTCTAACCTGGGCCTCACTTAATGATGCCTCTTGCAATTAATAATATATAATGCTTTGTGGAGTAAGTGCAACTGTTATTTCTAATTGGCGCATACACATTGAATCACTACTATTTATGTAAAAATGAATTAACATGATTCAATAGATCTTCTGTAATTTGAGACTAACAACTAAATTGAGGCTGCTATTTTCCTAGGCAATACTTACTTTATGAAAGTTAATAAATACGATTTTGCTAATGATAAATTTAGTTTTATCTTTAAAATATGGAATAATTTGTCTGTTCTATTTGAATAGCTGTTAGTTGTGTGAATGATTCATGGTACTCTCTGAAAATTTGAGTAGAACTCAAATTCATTGTTGTTGTATGCCCTAAAGGCCCCTTCTACACTACCATATTATTCAGATTAAGCAGATAATCCACATCATCTGCTTTGAACTGGAATATATGAGTCTACACTGCCATATAATGCAGTTCAAAGCTGATAATCTGGATTTTATAGGACAGTGTAGAAGGGGCCAACATCTTAAAAAAACTTTTGGTATCCTAAAGCACATTTCATCAGAGTATAATCTTAGTGAGAGTTGTTGGGGGGTATGTAAATGTAACGAATGCCACTACTTTCCTCCAAGCCTGAGAAAGTGTGACTTCTCAAAGGTCACCCAGTGGTTTCCATTGCCAAGTGAGCATTTGAACTTCCAGTCTGTCTCCTAAACCATTACCATGTTCACTTTTGACCAAATTCACACATGTATGAAAATATACATGAATACAAATGTATGTATTACAAAACAGATAAAAAATGAACTTGTATTCTCATTCCTTACAAATGGCTAGACTGTAGCAACAGTGCTATGTATGTAAGTTCTGAGGCACTTTCCCCACCTCAAATGTCTGCAACAGTTATTTCTGAAACATTAACAGGTCCAATTATTTTTTCAAACTGTCATACAGCATGGCTCAGTAGTCCATCTGCTAAACCATTCCTTTGTAAAACAGGCACAACATCAAAAAAATCTTGTTTTAAAAATCACATGGGTTTGTACGTACTTGAGTAATTTTAAAATTATATAAAGTAATATCTTATCTAGACAAGTGAAGTGCACAATTCAAGCACAAAAGCCAAATCCTCTTAACAATGATAAATCTTAATTATCTTTTGGTTTATCATTTATATTCAACTTGTATCATCCAATCTTGTCATCGCTGTTTGGATGTCATGGGTGAATTTGTTGTTTGCATTCTTAAAGCAGAGTTAAATAACATACAGAAGAAGAAGTAAATTGTTTTATAAGTAATTCCCAAGGCTTTCTGGATTAAATAAAAATGTAAAGTTCTAGCTTTATTGGAGGATTTCATCTCACTCCCATGGGTAGATCTGAATACTGCATTTGCAATTTGAAATAATCCACATACTGTATATCGGAAAAATCCTGAACCATTTCTATTCTGAACTTGGAATAGAATAAAATACATTACAATATATTAGTTTATATTAATATAAAACACTATCAAAAGTCTGTGAGTAATAGAAAATTTGGAAATAATAGCAAACAAAAAGAAAGATAACTACATCATTGGTCATTTCTACAAATTTCACTCCTGAAGTACCTTGGTCTCAATCTAAGTACATACAGAGCAATATTCAAATAGCTGATACTTAAGGATGTTGTGAATGCTATATTCTCCTCCTCCTTTCTCTTCCTCCTTCCTAACTAGCTCATAAACTTCCCTAACTATTTATTAGTCAAGTAAAAACTTATTGTTCTCTACATTGAGGATGGTTGTTATAATATGCTCTGAAATCAACTCTGATTTATGGCACCTCTCTTAAGGTTCCCGTGTCAAGATTTATCAGAGGAGGTTTGTGCTAAATGTGGTTTTTTATATCTTTCCTGTAAAGCTGAAAAGGTAGTACTTGACCAACCTCAATCAGTGGGTTTTCAGATTTAAGCATGAATTTGAACCCTAGATTTCTGGAGTCTTAATCCAACATTAAAACCACTACATCACACTGGCTCTTACTGGAACATATGTCTTCCTATTGAATTTGGATAGTGCAGATAGTTCAGAAATTTGATTCCTTTTTAAAAGAACTTACTAAAATTCACAATATTTTATAATTGATAGTACAAATTTAACAAATCCAGTGGTAGGAGAAAAGACACGAATAAAATACATTACACACCAGTTCTGATAAATACATGACACAACTGTAATTCCCCTGTGTCACCTAGCAGTCCTGTATTCAATGAACCAATAAAAAATTGGGAGCTGCCTTGGAAGGGAGCAGACGCATCCGAGGGGAGCTCCACAGCAGTAAGATTCCTAAACAGACTTAAATGCCTCTCCTTTTATTATAGTTCTAATGTGTTAAAAGGACCTTCTTCATAAAATATGAGAAGATATGTGGTTATTTTTATCAAAAATAACCACATATCTTCTCATATCTTATGAGGAAGGTTCTTTTAACACATTAGAACAAGTTGTTTGGCAAGTACCATGAGACTTTTTTTTTACACTGCATGAGAACAAAAAAAGACAAGTACTTTATTTCTGATCTTGATCTCCACAGTTTGCTCAAGGAGCCTCTGCATAAAAATTGTTTTTTAAAAAACTTCACTGTCCGAAACATCCCAACAACATTCATCAGTAACATCAGTATAAGGTCTAGGACTTTCACACTTTCTGAAGCTATTAGAGAAAGCTTCGCAAACCATGAGACTTTGTGAGCATCAAAATAATACCTGTGTGTCTCTTTTATAAAGAAGCTGAAGCACAACAAACAACTCCAACCTGGGCCCAGTTTTGAGGCCTTCTGTGAGGCATGCAACTAATATTTCCATCCACTATTGTCCCTGTTATAATGTGTCTTCAAGTCACTTCTAACTTGTGGTGACCCTAAAGAGAACCTATCATGGTGTTTTATTGGGAAATTTATTTGGGGGAGGGGGGGGGTCTTTGCCATCCTTTGAGGTTGTGAGTGTGAGTTTCCCAAGATTATCAGTAGATTTCCATGGCTGATCAGGGATTCAATTCCTCATCTCTAGAGCTATAGTCCAATGCTGAAAACACAATGCTGGCTCTCTACAACCCTTTAAAGTACAGGGTGTTTGAAAAAGAACTCCCTAGTTTTAATGTGTTTTAACTTCAAACTAAGGAGTTATTTTTCAAGCACCCTGTTTAGTTGGTCTTAATGAGTGGGAATCATTTGACCCATCCAAACACTGTATTATAATTCCAAGCATTCCTCATTTTGGCAATGCTGCTTAAGGCTGCTATGAGTTGCAGTTCAATAACATCCGGATTATCCAATGTTTTCAGTCTCTGATTCTTTTCCCTGATAGATTCAAGGAAAGAAATGGGAGAAATCTCAGGTTCACTTACAGTTGAAATGTGTCTTTTGGGAATACAGTAGAGTCTCACTTATCCAAGCCTCGCTTATCCAAGCCTCTGGATAATCCAAGCCATTTTTGTCGTCAATATTTTCAATATATCACGATATTTTGATGCTAAATTCGTAAATACAGTAATTACAACATAATATTACTGCGTATTGAACTACTTTTTCTGTCCAATTTGTTGTATAACATGAAGTTTTGGTGCTTAATTTGTAAAATCATAACCTAATTTGATGTTTAATAGGCTTTTCCTTAATCTCTCCTTATTATCCAAGATATTCGCTTATCCAAGCTTCTGCTGGCCCGTTTAGCTTGGATAAGTGAGACTCTACTGTACTCATTTAACAGCAAAAGGGTCCCAGATTTAAACCTGTGTTTGACGCATTTCTAATTATACCAATACTTGTTAATTCCTGGTGGAGCCAGAAATTGTAGCACTTTTGTTATTATGATTAATATATGGACTCATGTTTTTCATTTGTAAACCTCACCTCTTTGCTCTAGAATAAAGCTAAGTAAGTTATTTTAAAGCAAGTAATAAGAATGGTTGCATATTCTTGTCCATATCTTCTAGACTAAAAATACTATATTGTGATCACTTTTTAAAAAATTAAAACAATGTGTAGCAGGGAATATAAAAAAAGTTTCCCCTTCCTATTAACCTGTTTTTGCTATTGGCTAACAAAAGTTCAGTTTTTCACAGATAAAACCAATGAGGCACTCCACCATTCCTTTCCAGTAAGCAGCAAATTAGCCAGACATTTAAATCTTAGTTTCTACCACAATGAACATGAGAAAACGTAATGTGGCAAGACATTACAAGCAATATGTTATCTCCTCTGCCAGTGACAAAGAATACTCTAGATTCAGAGTTGCCTGTGTAGTGCACCTGAAAGGTATAACACTAAGTATAGCATGAATGCCACATACTATCCCCTCATACTATCACATGAAGTTACTATTCTATGGCAGTATCTGTCATACCCCAGCCACCTTTGGCTTCTGAACCTGATCCAGAAATGAACTATGACCAGGATGAAGCTTATTCTGACTTTTTACCTAGTCCACAGAGCTCTTTCCAATTACAGCTGCCGGCTGTTGATAGCTCGGATGATTCCTTAATTGGGAGAGAAAGTGAAAATATTACTCCCATGGCTGAACCAAATGTTCTTAGTTCCCCAGAGAATGTGTCCTTCAACAGAAAGGGAGTTTCTGCATCGCCAGAGATCTGAGAAACAAGAACTCCGCAGGAGTAACCGCTTGGTATCTCGAGATGATAATGGATAAAAGGTTTTCCCTTGGGAACATTTAGGGAGTTTGGCTTTCCTTGTTTGTGATCAAATCTAAGTTCCATAAAAGTGTTTTGCACCATGGACACTTCACAGTGTCAACTTTGCTATTTCCTGAGAAAGGTTCATCGACTCTAGCTCCTGTTTCTTCCAAGCCAAGTTTCCAGATCCTGGCAGCCAAGCCAAGCCACGACTCCCAAGTAGACCAGGATTAAGTCTCCTTCCTTTCCTTGTTCCTGAACCAAGTTTTGCCTCAGCTTCATCACATTCCTGCCTTGATATCAAAGACTTCCTAGTGATTTTAGACTTTGTTATTCAGTCTTGCTTCCTTGTTTTTCCCCGCTCAAGAACTTTTCAACAGTTTTGAGCATGTTTCAGTTTCTGGACTTTGGACAATAATATTGGACATTTCCCTTCAATTCTTTGGACTAATTCATACCTTTCCATAAAGGACTATTATCTACTCAACCTTTCCACCTATTCATTCCTGGATAAAGATATTATATGATTATTGGTCTCTGTCTTGTTTTCAGTGCTCACGCTGCCCTGTGGCGCAACAGTATCACTATGTTAGCAGATACATACCAAAATGATCACCTTCAATATCACACTTTCTCTTCATTTACAGAAGTAGACCAATTTGACAATCTTTGGTAATGCAAAGCACCATAACCCATACTTCTTCTGCTCCTTATTTTTTTTAATTAAGAGCAATTTTTGAAATTTCAGGAATAAAAAAGGCAAATATGGCTGTAAAATATGAAATAAACAGATAATAATTATGCAATTCCAGCTAAGATTATTAAAAATACAAATAAAACTGAAGAAGTACTGCTTGGGAATAAGAAGGGGGAGTGGGGAGAGAAAGAGAATCCCATTCCTGATATGACTTTACTGCCAACATACCAAAAGTGGACCCCATCAAACCAAGATAGGTGACAGGAATATTGCAAAATTACAAGGTATTAATAAACTTTGCCCATCAGTAGTGAGGAATGGGTTAATCACAGGGAAGAGGTAGACTGGCAACCGGATCTACATGGTGTCTTTTGATAGGTACAGTCACAAAAGGTGACAGTCCAGCTTCAATGCTGGTTTGCCTGCTTCGTGTGATAAAGTTCTAAGAAGAAATATCTGCAGGCTACAATGGAAGAAACATGCACAAACCTGGGAGTGTAAATCATGTGTTCCATAGAGTGAAGTTGCATATATCTGAATGGCTTTCAGCATTCATCCTGTCTAACAAAAGGAATATTTAATTTACAGCATTTCCACTGGGATTTTCTTTCACTCTATGCAGCAAAATTAATGTACGACTTTAACACTGTATTATAGATGCCACTTGTTTTAACCTGCTCTCCAATCATTTAATAAACATAACATTATTTGAAGAACAAAAAGCAGATGCCAGAAAATTATATAGGATGAACAAGACTGTTTTCTTCGAAATGTTATTTTAATATGGTGATAAAATATACAGGCAAATATAAAAGTGCTAAAATATCTCTTATAGCCCATTTTTTATTTTAAAAAATAACATTGAAAATACTTGCTACGAGAAGCTCATGGTTAAAGTATTCTAAGTATAATGAAACTGTCATTGACATCTGTAGTAGCAGAAATTTGCTTGGAAAGAAAATACACTCTGACATAACACATATTTGAACTGTGACATATGTCAAAAGATTTCTTTGATGTCCCAGGTGAAGTCACTGGCAAATTCTCTACTAATTATTTCTCACATATATTCAGTGAAGGTGGATTTCATTCCTAGACTTCTTTAAAAAAATTGATTTGCTTGGCATATACTAGGATAAACAAATTACCCTTAGCTTATTGCTGAAACCAGTAATCATCCTGAAGTTTTTCTGGAGCATGGGAAATAAAAAACCAGACTTTTCAGGTTGTGATGAGCTTATCACTCCAAAGGTTCATAAATGGATAAGGCACCACATATTTCCTACTAATCTTTCACACCTTACCAATAAACAAAATTAAGAATCTTTACTATTAAGGGGAAAAGATGGAAGAGGCATTTGAAAGGTCTTGCTGCAGAGAAAAGATGCTTTGCTGGCATGTCTTTATGGAAATATGAAGGAGAATGTTCTTTCCCAGCAATTCAAGAGAAATTAGGAGGCATAGCTGATAAATCAAAGATCTAACTTTATATAAAGAAATCAATTTCTTCCGCACACTCCAGTATCAATTTGAACAGAAAAGGGACCCTGAATTGAGGATTGATCAAGGCTCTCCCTGCCAACAAAAATGAATATATCTGATTCATGGCCAACTAACCTATGCATGACAGCATGTGGTTTTTGTAATCACAAAGAAATCAGGAGCAGAAGGTTTTCCCTTACGTAGGTTCTCTATAGTATCTGTCTGTAAGACATTTACACATTATCCAAAAATGTAGAAGCAGCAGGTTGTAACATGTAGGCAGATTGGTGCTAGGAGGCTAAGTTAGGACACATGCTCTGTGTTGTCCCTCATGTAATGTTTCATCACATAAGGAGTTATCTGTACTTCTAACTTTCTTATCTGACAAAGAAACTTGATTGTATTTTTTTCAAAAAACTATTAGCTTACTAGTTCAAAAGCTACCTCTATCTTTTTTCTTTAACTTAACATATCATATCTGTGTGTGGAAAATCCCAATTAAGTTTGGTGATACCTGCTGAGTGCTTCAGAGATAATTTCTGTTGCAGATCTGCCAGATCCTTTAGATCTAATAGTTTTGCACAGTGAGCTTCCTTTGATTGGGAAAGACTCACAGCCAAGACAGCATTAACAGTGGATTGTATTTCATCCTTTAAGAGGAAGTTCTTTATATTAAAAACTCAGGTTTACTTAACACAGGGATACAAACTTTTTTCACATGGCCCCAGCGGAAGCTTTAAGGAAATCATCTAAGGCGATTTGCAGTGTTCTTCCTACATTGCAGAATTATGGTGATCATCTTCACACTTGGTTACATCGAAACATGGTAGAAAAGCTCCACTGAACTGCATTCAGACTGTTTCAATTCCCTGCTAAGAGTTTTTCTTTTTCTTTTTCCCAGAGTAAAGATGAATGAATGAAAAAGGTCCATTGTTGGTGTATAGAAAAAAAATAATGATGCCGTAGTGGCAGCAGGAAAGGTTAAATGAAGCTATCAATTCTGTTTCAATTCTTCCCAAATTGAGCACATTAAATTGTCTAGTATTAGCCATTGTGGAACATTTTCACACAATGTAGTTGTGGTGGTAACTACATAGCATTCTAATACTGTAAAATTCAAATGATTATTTCAAATGAAATAGTATGGTTTTTATATGAATTAGGGGGGTTGTTGCACAGCTCCCCAACCATTGGTATAAAATCCCCTGACTCCCCTCTTTCATCCAACCTTTGCTTGTGTTTTCTACTTTTGGAAAATTGTCTACTCATCTCTCTTGAGCACTAGCAAGGCTTCTCATCTCACAATCTGTCTGCTCTCGGGCCCCCAAAAGTTCAATAAAACAGCAGGAAGATATTTTAAGTCATGCAATTCCTGTTGTGCTACCTGAGAAATAGCCCACAATGTTCTACTGTATTTTTAAATTCAGAAGTAAGGGGAGGATAACTAAGAATATAGAAAAGAGCTCCATTTATTAACAGATCACCTATATACTCAATATAATTTTAACTCTTTAGAAAGTTAGGGGGGAAAGTGAAATCATGAAATATATGTGTATCAGTTTCCAGTACTTATCACATGCTTTGAGGAGCAGATTATTAAAAATCCATGATGACACCACATAATCAAAAGAGAAAAGGGAATGACTGCCATATTTGTAACTCAACTTTCATCTTAAGTGCTCAAGGTGACATTTGGGGGGGGGGGGGGAGAGAGAAATTTAGATAAGTGCAGGAACTTTACTGAGAAGTGAAAGTCATCAGAATGTAATGATTTGAACATTGGATGATTCTAGAGACTAGTGTTTGAATAGTGGTTCAAGCATGGAAATACATTGGGTGACTATGGGTATGTCACACACTCAGCCACAGAGGAATGTAGTGGCGAACCACTTCTGAACAATTCTGGAAAAGAAAACCCTTCCTTGTTGCCCTGTGCTTTTGGGTTATTTCCAATTAATAGCATCATGAAGCAAGCCTTCAGTGAGTTCAGTGGTGCTTACTTTCATCATAGGACCTAATCACATGGACCTTTGAGAAGTGTGGGGACTGTCTGGCTGTCTGGTTAGCAAAGGGAATAGTACAGTTAGATCCCCAATCATCCCAAGTCAAACGTTTATTTCTTCAGGTATTCGCCCATTGTTGTCCGCATTTTAAACCATCACACGGGGAATCATTTTCTCCGCCCTCTCCATATTACAACAACAACAACAACAATAACAACAACAACAACAACACTCTTTTATGGTCCAAAGTCCCAATTTGCTCAGCAGAAAGAGTGCACAGCAAATTCATAAACTAATGTGATTCCAGATGCATAAAATCATGTGTAAAAATGCTGGAAATATATGCAAGGCAAGCGGTGTGTTTTGAGAAAAGACTTTCTATCAAACACAACACTGTCCGGGGAACCAGGCTCTGATTCAAGGGCTTCCGTAATTAGCTTTGGCACCAAACTGTCAACAGGGGACATCTGGAATGGAACAGAATCTCGCTGAGTTGGGAAAAAACCCATATCCTCTTCAGTTTGATCCATGATGGCTGCGGGGTCATGGCTCTGAGACATCACAATTTCAACCATCTTTGGTAATGCTAAAACATACAATGGCTGATCTGCTATCTTGTGCTTTCAATGAAATAAAAGAAATGTGGGTGGACCAGGACAGAGTGTGATAGAAACGCAATCCCAGATATTGGAAGCGTCTAACCTGTTCTAAGATACGTCCATCAAGGGACCATCAGAATAGGGATTTTTTCCCTCAAAAACTATAATTTTAGATTTCATGTAATTGATTTTTGGCATTCTGTGAGCAAAATTTTTGGGAGTTTCCTTAATGGGTAATTCACTCCTGCTCTGGAGCATGAGATAATAGCAGCAACATTGGCATAGAACAATAAGGGGATTATTCTTCTTCCAAGGTTGGGCAGATGTCCATTTGAGTCTGATAAGGTTTCAAGGGTGAAGTGACACAGAGCCAATCAGATTATGTTTGCCTACTTTCAGACGTCATCCATTGCCTTTTCCCCTTGAAATGGAGCTGAAGCTTGCTGAAAGGGAGTTCAGAACACAGGCGAGAAATTGTGTTCTGAGTATACTCTCCATATTACTTTTTTCTTAATCAAGGAAAATTTCCATATCTGAAAGCCAAAATTACTATGGACCTTATCCAATTTTTTGGAGGGGGGGATTGGGGGAATATTAAATCCCTTTGCTACAATAAGTCTTTCCCATGCCTTCCTTCCCTCCATTGCACCAGTTTAATTTCAACCACTTTGCCATGATCCACTCCTGCTAGGATTTCCTTTCCTCCCTTAGACCAGTGTTATGTCAAATAGCTTACCATAAGCACAATTTTGAGACTAGATTAGTATTAAGGAGAAAATGCAGTGAAAGCACAGTGATGAGGAACACCCAGATCCCATCACATTTGTTTTTCAGCATCAGCAACAGTTTTGGTGTGTTCCAGCAGCTCAGAACAAAATTTCTCACCTGTTCTGAACGCCCTCCTTTCAGCAAGCTTCAGCTCCATTTCAAGGACAAAAGGCAAAGGGTGATGACTGGAAGTAGACAAACATAATTTGATAGGCTCTGTGTCCCTTCGTCCTTGAAATGTACTTAAAGTGTCCTACAAACGCTCTATGTGATGAAGTTCTAAGTCTGTATAGAATTGCAATCTAAAGAGGTACTTTATACACAATAAATCTATATCACAGGGCCAATTAGGTACATGTTTAAAGTAGAAGTGTTTAAATTGGAAACTGCGTATTTATGATACTACCAACATTTCTCTATACTTAAATTCAAAGGCACTCATATCGTCATTAACTGGGTATATTTTATCCAGTCAACCCCTTCTTTAATAGCCTCTGTGTCACATTATTTGCAATTCCTGATTGCCCCTAAATTCTCAAAAGCAGAATTGTGGTTAAAAGTGTAAAATTATTTTTGGGAACAAAAGCTAGGATCCGACCATCATAAATAGAGATGCAAATATGGATCTCATTTGTCTTTACATTTTAGAAAGAAAACAAAATGAAAATATTGGGCAGAATCCTCTATGTCAGTCATGGTCAAATTTCAGCCCTCCAGGTGTTTTGGACTTCATCTCCCACATTTCCTAACAACTGGTAAACTGGCTGGAATTTCTGGGAGTTGAAATGCAATACACCTGGAGCGTCAAAGTTTGCCAATGCCTTCTCTATGTACTCTCAGTGGTGGCTCCCCGGCTGTGGAATGCCCTCCCCAGTAGTGTTCAACAAACTCCGACTCTCCTAGGTTTCAGGAAAGCCGTGAAGACATGGCTATGTACTCAAGCGTTCGAGGAGTAACATTTGAGGTCGATATGACGTGAATCAAGGTGCACCGAAGGTGTTAGTGGACAAATTTAACGATACATGCATTTTATAATTCATGGTTTAATCGAGTCTAATTAGAGTTTTAATTGATGTGGTACTGTTTTATTGTTTATTAATATGTTGTTTATTGAATGTATTTTGGGCAATGTAATTTGCCAACTGTTGTAAGCCACCCCCACTGCCCGGGTGAGAATGATGTAAATAATAAATAAATAAATAAATAAATAAATAAAAAAATAAGTTGCTATGTAACCACAGTGAATGAATACAGGCCCAAGCTCCAGATTGCCACTTATGGGCCAGCGAATGCTGCAATGGGTGCAGATCTGATCTTCTGTCACTCAGGAAACAGCTGATTAGTGTTACCACCAACTTACACAAGCAATATTTGCTGTGACAGGCAGAAGCAGGTTGCAATCCATCCTCACAGTGGAGATTGCTCACAGAAGGGAATAGAAGGGCTATTAGCCAGATGCTTCCTGATCAACAGAGGAACAAACCCCAATTGAACACAGCAGCTGCTTTTCAGTAAGTGGTGATTTAGGGACTTTCACAGTCCCTATGAATTCCGTAAATGAGAGGATACATAGGAATTCTGACGACAAAGCAGTCACTGAGGCATAACCCTCTGCTACACATATATAAATGTTCAATAGAATTCATTTGGATATTTGAGACTAATGTTTGAACTTTTCCATAAATTCTTGAAACTGTGATAAAGGCTGATTTATTAAAAAAGAAAAAATAATGCAAGAAATGTTATTTGCATTTTTGTGATCAAACAGATGTTCTTTTGTTTGCTGTTTGTATGTGATCAGATGTTTAAAGAAAAAAATACAGTTCTTTGAAATGACTTCATTGACAAATGATAGATAAGGTTACAAAAAAAATCTTGGTGCCTTGTTTTCATCCAGGAAAACTCCCATAGTAATTAGAGAATCCTTGACAGGCTGTCTTACCAAGAGGATGCTATATTGCCATTCCAAGCTGTCCTCTCTCATCCAAATTCTCACTGACTGTGTTTTTTCCTCACATCCTAATAATAAATTATACACTTCAGGCTCTGTCTGAAGTTTCCATGCATTGTTTATGTGGTCTGTCTTCTTTGATTCTGCCTTTAGGGTCCACATTTTAATGAACCAACTGCCACTTTATTAAGCCATGGTCTCAGCATGATAGTCATTGCCCTTCAAATAGGATGACATTCAACATGAATATGTGTGCATGTATGTGTGCATTTTGTGAATGTGATACATATATATTAAGTAAGGTAGATTATTATAAGGTTATGTTCTAAAGTAGAGGATGTCTGAAAAATATTCAATAGATGTTCTGGTTCAAATATCTCTTTCTCTTTTACATTGTTCAGTTCTGTAGTTGCTTTTGCTCTGATATTACGGTTGTATTTGTGCACTGACATTCCAATCTGTGACTATGTCAGAGGATGAGAATGAATGGGCAGAATCTATTTCATCAGATAAATGATATCATTATCTGCCTAAACAGTGGCTTGCCATGTATCCTGCATCATTTTAAATATCCCAAAATTGAATGGTGCAGGAAAACCATATCTAGTGGAGAGAAAACATTCTGCCATTCCCCCCATGTACCCCCCCCCCCAAGAATACATGTGTAGATGTGTAGTTCTCATGGCTAAGGCCATAAGACTTCTATGGAAGTATTTGCCTGCTTGCATATAGAACTCACAAAAGGATAGAGAAAAGTATATAGCAAATGAGCCCTGATCTCAACTGTAGTTCATGCCTAGCAGCATTCTAACTTTTTTTGTTGTTGCAGTTAGTTCAATGTATAGAACTCCCATCTAGATGGAGAACCTAGTCTTTGGAGTTCTGTATCTATGTTCATTATTATTATCTATTATAGATCTCTATGTGGACTCTTCACATTCAAGATAAAATATTTTGAGATATGCCAAGAAAATAATGAGATTTGGAGATAGAGATTACTTTCAAGGTCATGTCCCTATCTCTAATTCAGCAACCTATGAGCAGGTGAACATCCGGATACACTGCCCAGATACAAATCTACTGAAATCAGCTGTCATTCTAATGTAATTCTAATGTAATTCTAATGTTTGGTCAATCTCAGTATTTCTCAATACATTTTTGTTGTCTTATGAGTTAAAATATCTAACATATGAGACAGACAATGATTGTCACAAGTTTGAATTTAAAATTAGAGAAAGGAAGAATTTTAGTTTCACTACCCTCCATACCTCTATGAGCTACTGGAGAGAAAAAACAGGAACACCTTTTCATAACTTAGAAGAGTAGATAGGAACATAGAAGTGCCATAACACTCACATGATGCAACTGATGGCTAGAGAGGGCCAATTTGGGGGAGGGGGTTTAAGACCACAGATAACCCCATTTACTGACCCTCTCTTCTTGTGAAATCTGGGTTTTGTCACCTTTAGTGATTTGCTGGGAGTTTTTGTTATCTGATTGGCAACATTACAAAAGAGTGTCAGGAAAATTTTATTTCTTATTCTGGGAGGGGAGTAGGACTTATGGAAAGAATTGACTGGGTGGTGGCAGGTAAAACAAAAAAGCGAATAATGCTAGGTAATGCCAATATTGGCACCGATTTAGTGAATTATTGGCTCCTCTTGTTATATGGGGCTCAGGTGCTAGGAAGGGAAAAAATCTTGGTCTTCATACCTTGACATGTTTTTCTTTAAATCTTGAAGTTTCAGAATAACAGGGTTTGCTGTTGCTGCACTAACAGCCAGCAGACTGGCTGCATGGGCCAGATATCTCAACTTATATTGGAAAAAGGGGCAAGTTAGAGAGGACATCTGATCCAACTATGGTTTCTACACATATGGAGTCCCTACTACAGGCAAAAGTTTTATAATAAGTTTATATCCCAGAACATGTGTCTGTCCTGTTTATTCTGAATTGTAGGGTTGTGTGTTTGGTGCAGTTTCTTTGATTTTGAATCTAATCCGGAATTTTAGCACTTTTGAAGCGAGTTCTGATCCACCTACTTGCTGCCCCCCCCCCCAATATTAAGAATTTGAATCAAAAGGAGCCTTTGATTCTTTAGCCTCGGATGTCTTCGGATGTAGCTGTGATCAAGCCCTGCTGAGAGGTGAAGCCAAACCTGTTGGCATGCCTTTCAGACAATCAGGGCTAATAGAGGAAGGAGGGAGGGGGAGGCAGAGGCAGAGATTGCTCTTGTAGTCTTTAAAATATGTTTTTAAAAACTTTTAAAATTCCCAAAACATTATTGGATGAGTGAAACATTATGAAACTTGATAGGCAAAGAGTGATAAATTGGAGTGCAATTTCACTCCAATTGCTTTAAAAATGAGGGAGAAAGGAGCCCCTGAATTTCCCCCATTTTTAGTAATTTAATGGGAAGTGAGAAGCCACATGCCTGCACTAAACTCCATTTCCCAGAATGCATTGGGCTAGAGGATCTAGCTTGGTGTTGAGAGACAGTCTAATTATTATACTATATACTGTACAATCATGGAGTCTGCAAAGAGGACAGTAAGTAATAGTAGAAATCTGTTCTAAATTATGTGATTGTCTATCAATAGGGGAAGCATATTAATTGGATGTCAGGAAAGTTTGAGTGATGCCTTTCTGCCTGGAAGAAGCAGGTCAGTCTAGATGTCCCTTGATGGTATCTGTACTATGATTTCTGTTCCTGGGTTATAAATGAAAATTTCTAATTGGTTCTGTCATGAAAACATGATGAAAGTTTATTACACTGCTATAACTTTGTCATTGTGCAAGAGACATCATCCTATATATATTATATAGCACATTTTGCTTTGTTGGGTCTCCAAAAATTTAACACAGTTTCTGCCACAAAAACAAAGTTTCTGGAGTAGAGCAATTACTTTCAAAGTAAAGACCACATAATGAAACAAGAAATAATGCTTTCTAACCAGAAACAGATTTTCTTTATTATTAAAATGTTTTAATAAAACATTGAAAAATAGTCAAAAATCTGTGGATAACTCAGATGTTCAGAAATTTGGTAATAATAATAATAATAATAATAATAATAATAATAATAATAATAATAATAAACTTTATTTATACCCCGCCACCATCTCCCCAACGGGGACTCGGGGCGACTTACATGGGGCCATGCCCAGAACAATACAATATAACAAAATATAATAGAACAACAAATCATAGCACATTAAACAACACAATAAAAGAAAATATACACTACATTAAACAAGATCAAAAGAACAATAAAACCAAGGGCGGGCCACATGAACACTAGATTAAAACTTGAGGTGAGAAAGGAAGTAGGGGTAAAAACCACAGAGGACAGGGTCATAAAGTGGCGGTGCAATCTGGAGGACAAATATTGAAGGAGAGCAGCAAAAGGGATGTATGTAGTGATTACTCTCCAAAGGCACAACGGAAAAGCCATGTTTTCAGGTCTTTCTTAAAGGCTGCTAATGTGGGGGCTTGCCTAATCTCACCGGGCAGTGATTTCCACAATCGGGGGGCCACAGCAGAGAAGGCCCTCTCCCTTGTTCCCACAAGGCGGGCCTGAGATATTGGCAGTGGTAAGCTAACAGTGGTAAATGTGTTCTATTAGTGTAGCAAGTTTCACCTCAATAGCTTTAAAAATGAGGGCAAAATGAACCCCTGAATCTTCCCCACTGGCAATGATGTCTTCCTTATAGAGTATGCGCTACTGCCATTAATGAAGTACTTATGAAGATTCGGAAGTTCCGTAAAGTTTTGACATTTTTACCCCCAAATTCGGAAAGGACTTTAGAAATGAAGCGCCAGTGCCCCTTACTTTTGAACACAGTTTAGAACCAATTTTTTGGATCACACATGCCTACAGAGTAGGCACACAATTCTCTAGTAAAGGAGAAATTATCCAGCAAACTGACATATAACAGTTGGTTCAACCTTAGGGTATATTTGCACTGTAGAATTAATGCAGTTGCATCCCACTTTAACTGGCATGGCTCAATGCTATAGACTGTTAAAAGGTCTTTCACTTTTTCTGCCAAATATAGCTGGTATTTCACCAGTTTACAACACCCATTATTCCATAGTATTGAGCCATGGCAGTTAAAGTAGAGCCAAACTGAATTAATTCTACAGTGTGTGTTCACCCTTAGCCTGAGGTAGTAACGAAGGACAAAAAACTTCCAGACATAAATGGTAGTTTGGCTTTCCTGTCTACCATCATATTCAATCAATTTCCAGTGATCTCAGATGCCAATATAACATAGACTATTGCACTTGGATACTGTACTTCCTTACTATATTGATGGAAGCTCAGTGTACATCATGTCAATTTTTATGACTGAATTTGAGTGCTGAAGGGCATCCTCCCATATCTATTCACTAAACAACTAATCAGGCTTCTTGACTGCCTATAAAAGCTATACATCCATACACAGAGAAACAAAATGCAGGGATAAATTCATTACAAAAGTAGATTGTGTTTACAATTCCTTATTACAAATGTATGTTTCCTTTAAAAGAAAAAAGAACTCCTAATTATCATGCTGTAAGGATGAATTGAATATTTGAAAATATTCAGAAATGGTCTAAAATGTTTTTTGAGTGTTGACAGGTTTTAATGAGAAAAATCCTAGAATGATGAGAATCATAGAATCATAGAATAGTAGAGTTGGAAGAGACCTCATGGGCCATCCAGTCCAACCCCCTGCTAAGAAGCAGGAAATCGCATTCAGAATCTTCACAGTATTGGGCTTATTCTACCCAAAGTTCACCCTCTAAAACAGGCATGGGTAAACTTCAGCCCTCTGGGTGTTTTGGACTTCTAATCCCACAATTCCTAACAGCCAGTAAGCTGACTAGGATTTCTGAGAGTTGAAGTCCAAAACACCTGGGCTAAAATATAACTATCTGTGCAGAATATTTACATGTGATTACAAAATTTGCATGTGATCGGATTTGCATAGAAAAAGAATTTTTGACACAGGAAGCAACCCTGCTCCCAAAATGATGTTTTCTTTAAAAATGGGAAACTTTTGCTCAGAAATTTGCCTAAATTACTCACTATCATACCCTCAGTTGTACGCCTGCCAACTTTGTCATAGCCATCAGATCATATTATGACTTCCTACTGATCAATATGATGCTACGGAAAAATGGGGGGGGGGGAGAGAGCCAGAGCGAAAGCGAGAGCGAGAGAGAGAGAGAGAGAGAGAATTACAGATTTCAGCCAAGATGCACGAAGGTTTTGTTGCGGCCACTGTCTTTTCCATTTTTTCTCTTGATTGAATTGGAAACATGATTGGGCCATTTAATTCATATACCATGATAAGGCATATAAAGTAGTAAGGCATTCCTAAAATCACATCCTAGTCCAAATAAGGCTTGTTTATGGTTACCACAGTATTATGCTTTGGTTAGACTGGAACACTGTGTCCAATTCTTGGCACCACAGTCCAGGAAAATATTGACAAGTGAAAACTTGTACAAAGGAGGGTGATCAAAATGATCAAAATGGTATGGAAGCCCTATGAGGAGCAGCTGAGGGAGCTGGGTATGCTTAATTTGGAGAAGTGAAGGTTAAGAGTGGACATGATAGCTATTTTTAAAACATTTGAAAGGACAGCATGTGGAAGACAGAGCAAGTTTGTTCTCCGCTGCTTTAAAGACTAGGACATATGAGATCAATGAACTAAAGACACAGGGAAAGAAATTCCACTTGAATATTATTCCACTTGAATATTCTGACAGTAAGAGCTGTTCAACAGTAGTCTATGCTTCGTTGGAGTGTGGTGGAGTCTTCTTATTTGGAGATTTTTAAACAGAGACTGGATGGTCATCATCAAGAGTGCTTTAATTGTGTGTTCCTGCATAGCTGGGGCCTGAATTGGCTCCTGAGATCTTTTCCAACTCTATGAGTCTCTGCTTTTGTTAAATGAGAGGCTGGGCAGACTTAAAACAAGGATCAATAACCAAAATCAATATCCATGATCAAAGGAAGCAAGCTTGTTAAAATCCTTGATTACACTAATTGTATTCGAAGGGCTATTTCATAAACTACCAGAGATTGGGATTGCAAATTGGATCTAGGAAAAAATTGCATATCTAGAAAATTGGGCTAATTTCAACAGACCCAGGACTGTTGAATCAAAATGGGATTCCATTGAAGGAGATCAAATCTTGTAGTCCTGTAATTTTGTTAGCATAAGACATTCAGAGGGATACAGATCTACACACAATGTTGCTATAAAAATAAAAACACATTCCTTCCTTCTACAAGTTGACAATTGAAGGAAAACTCCATATTGGGGAGGAGAGATAGAGAATCATGCTGTGACAAACAGCTCTAGTTGCTTATTATAGTAGATTATCTTATCAGGACTCTCCATCTTAATATTTTGAATAGTTGAATGTTGAAATAATCCATCATAGAAATTATCTCATATCCAGGGCTTTTAAAAAGTTTTCTCTCAACAGCAGGAATGTTGAAAGTGTATTGCTAGACTTTAAGGGGCCTCAAATGATATAGAACTGAATGGTTTCTTGGAAAACTGTGACATCCAAGACCTTCTGTCTCTGCTCATATTTACTACACATTTATCATCCACCTTTGTCCTATTATACTTGCCCTTTTGTTCTCCTTTCCCATTGTATTTACTATTTTCTTTCCTCAATCACAAGAAAAAAAGACTTTTTCATTCTTTATAACTTCCTAATTACAACTTCTTCACAACTATTGCAGAGGTTTGTTGTTTTTGAAAGTTATTGTTATGTCATATCCCTTTGCTATACTTTTAAACAAGCCTACACAGAGACAGTTAGGAGAAAGTGAATCCTCTCATAAATCCCCCCCCCCCCGTCCTTTTGAAATTTAGCTGTCTTCCTAATTTGGGCTACTTTTATGCTTCATAGCTTTTTGAGAATAATGACCATTTCACATTATCTATCACATCTCCTCTTATTTGTCTTTTTCTTAAGCTAAAAAGTGTCAGACATGGCAATCTGTTCTTACAGGCAAGTTTCTCCATATGTTTACTTATTTGGATTTCCCCTTTCTGTACATGTTCCATCAGAGTTGTACATGTTCCAGATGGAGTCACTTTATGTATCTGTATAAGTTGGTACAATATTCGAAGTTATTTTTTATTCCTGAAGTATGCAAAAGTAGCAATGACCTGTCTATCAGTGTTGAACCTGCCCTCCTTAAGAAAATAAAATAGTTCTGCAGGCCCTGCTTGCAAATCAACATCCCTATTTCTATCAAGATATAGATGGTGACCTTTACATCAATGAGTCTTGTTGAAAATACCTTCTTGTTAATTGCATTACTTGTATTCATAGGGATACCAAGATGCTTGTTTATAAAACTATATTCCAACTCTATTGTATGCTTGTAAAACATGGACCATCTACAGACATCACTCTCAACTTCTTAAAAGATTTAATCACCATTGCCTTCAAAAAATCTCGCAAATGTTTTGGGAAGACAGACAAGCAAACATCAGCATTCTGGAATAAGCAAAGACCACCAGCAATGAAGCCATGATTCTCTTTCATCAACTTTGCTGGACTGGTCACATTGTCCAAATGTCGATCACCATCTCTGAAAACAGTTACTTTATTCTCAGCTCAAGAACAGAAAACAGAATGCTGGTGGACAACAAAAGAAATATAAAATTGGACTTAAAGCTAACTTTTAAAAAAAGAAATGTGGCATAAATACCAAGAACTGAGAAGCCCTGGCACTCTCATGCCATTACTGGAGGTAAGTTGTTACCAATGGTGCTATGGATTTTGAAGATGCACAAATACAGGGTGAAAGTAAGAAATGTACTGAGAAGAAGACACACCGGGCAACTCCTTGTGATGACTGACTGCATTCCATCTGGAAATATATGTCCTAATTGTGAAAGACTATGTGGATGCAAAATAGGTCTTCACAGTCAGTTACAGACCCACCACCAAGATTCTTCTCTTGAAAGACAATCATACTTGACCATTACTGATCACCTGTGCCTTGATGATTTTGCATGATATAGGCATGGTTAGTGCAAATTCATCACTTTCCAATTCCAAAATTCTCATTTGTCAAATTCCACTTTTTTGGGACATGCTAAAGCAGCAACAAAATGCTTCAAATTAGACTGTTCAAAGGAAAACTTGATGTGGTGTCAAATTACATAAATTGCACATTGAAGATGCACCCTAAGTGTTATGAATGGCATTCTGATGTTGTGAAAACACCATAATTTTGCCATGACAGTTGGAGACCAGAAAGAGGCACCAGGGATGAGAGAAAAAAATAACACCTGGCCATCTGGACATCTTATGAGACAAGACTGATAAGAACTGGTTGTAACCTTTCAGAATAAATAATGAGAACTGCTTGGGAATGACCTATATTGAACTCAGAGGGAGGGAACCACAAGCTTCATTAGTGGCTTTTGCTGGCTGTATTAACTTAGGGCAAAATAAAGATCATTTTCCAAGATTTCTTGTGAGTGGTCTGGATTGGCTGAAGGAATTTTGCAGTTCATCATACTGAGACTGCAGCCCTACAAGCTGTCCTGATGGTTAAATTGAACTCACTTGAGTCTTACTTCTAAGTAGATATGCATAGGTCTGGACTGTAAAGTGTAAAGACAAATCTTCAGGTGGTGACTAATCACATATATGGCTAGTACTGAGATGAGAGAGACTGGAAGAGATGAAGGTGGTATCTTTATAAAGAGACCACGTATTGGCAAGTAGTTATAAATGCTGCTAACTCCAACAGAAGCCCAGCTTCCACTGCCTCAAGTCTGAAGTGTTAATATTTATTTTTAATTAATAAAAGGGCACATGAATATACCATAAATTGCATTTAATTCTAAGTACAATAGAGCAAGATGGAAGCTATACTGGTTGGCATGCAAATAAATCATCATTTTTGAGTGCTGGAAGTTTTATCTTCAACCGCAAATATAGGTCAGAGAAGGAAATGAGTCTATCAGACATATATTTGATACTGCAATGCAATTATTTAAGGTCTGATGTTCTGAAGTACTAAAGTACCAAGGGGAAAGGATGATCAACCTTGAAAATCTTGTTCACTTCAGTGGGAACTGAGGACACTTTTTTACATTCTGGGAATTTCTGAAAATCTAGCAAGACCAGGTCCCTTGTGTTGATATATCAAAATCCTTTTTACTTATTTTGAACTCTTCTGGGTTATTTAAGTAAGTTCTTGCAATGAACAACAATGGTCTGGTATCTGGACTCAAAAGAAAGAAATATATAGTGGTCTGCATTGGAGTTTTTTTTTATTTATTTCACTTTGTGTATTAAAAATATTTTGCATTAACATTCTTTCTTGATGCTTTCTTTTTAAACAGATGTTTTGTAAAAGATCTCTGCTTATTTCCATATTGGCATGCAAATGATCAAGCAAAATTAGTGCAGAACAATCAGCGGTGATTGGAAAATTTCCAGTATGTGCTATAGATATCTGTGACAGCAAGGTGATTGGTAGATGTGAGATTTGTATCATCATCATCATCATCATCATCATCATCATCATCATCATCATCGTTTCTGCATGCAGGTTCCCCACATTGTGATTTCTCACTAAACAGGTCAATAGTGGGTACATGTAAGAAAAAAGTGGTGTTAGAGAAATTTTCACCTGTCATCACAGACTTCTGGTTATATAGTCACTGGTTGGTAGACTTGTGCACGGATTAATTTAGGCCATTTGCCTTTAACTTCTTCTGTTTCTTTGGCTTGTTTCGATGGTCATAATGGCAAGGGCACAGCTGCCATGTTTTTTCACTTGAAATGGCCCACATGGCTGCTGGGCATGGGTACTTCCTTTCTATTTAGAGCATACGATGTTCAGAGAGGCTGCTGCGCACTCACAGATTGTTTCCCTGTAAGCCCTGCCTGTTGAGCAATTGGAATAGAAGAACACCGTGATGTGTCTTACACAAGCTGTGTCTATTTCGTGTGGTGAGTTTTTCTATTTCTCAGTTGCATCTTGGCTCTAGAGAAAGGTGCTTCAGTCTGTTTTGGCTTGCTGCTCACTCTCAGCTTAAGCTTTTGACTTGGCTTGACTTCTAGCATTGAATCTTTTTTTTATTTTCCTTGATTTTCTTTTATTTTCTTGATTCTTTTTTTAGTGGGACTGGGATTTTGAAAGTGTGGTTGGGTGGGAGTGTAGCATTTGTGGATGTTGGGTTGCTGGCCTCTTCCAGTATGTTGTAAGAACAAGAAATGCAAATTGGAAAAGCTTTGGAAGAAGTTGCTGTTGTTTTTTAATTGGTAAAGAAAGTGTAATAGTGGGTGGGCTGCGTGATGTAGAAGTGCATTTTTGACATTTGGCAGGAAGGAATGGTGCCCTGCTGCTGCTCTTGGAAAAGTTACAGTGCGGGGCCAGTGCAAGATTTTTGGGAATTATTTTAAGGAGATATTATTTCTAGAAAGAAAAAAGTCATAAAAATCAGGAAATGACCAAAACATTATAAAACTTGGTGGGCCAGCAGTGGTAGATGTGTCCTCCAAGTATGGCCATTTTCATCCCGATCTTCTTTTTCTTTCTTCTTCTTCTTCTTCTTCTTCTTCTTCTTCTTCTTCTTCTTCTTCTTCATTCATTCATTCAGTCATTTCCGACTCTTCGTGACCTCATGGACCAGTCCATGCCAAAGTTCCCTGGCGGCTGTCGCCGCCCCCAGCTCCTTCAAGGTCAAGCCAGTCACTTCAAGGATACCATCCATCCATCTTGCCCTTGGTTAACCTCTCTTCCTTTTTCCTTCCATTTTCCCCAGCATCGTGATCTTTTCCAAGCTTTCCTGTCTTCTCATGATGTGGCCAAAATACTTAATCTTTGCCTCTAATATCCTTCCCTCCAGTGAGCAGCCGGGCATTATTTCCTGGAGGATGGACTGGTTGGATCTACATGCGGTCCAAGGCACTCTCAGGATTTTCCTCCAGCACCAAAGTTCAAAAGCATCTATCTTCCTTCGCTCAACCTTCCTTATCATCCAGCTCCCACATCCATAGGTTACTATGGGGAATACCATTGCTTTCACTATGCGGACTTTCGTTGCCAGTGTGATGTCTCTGCTATTCACTATTTTATTGAGGTTGGCCATTACTCTCCTCCCAAGAAGGAAACATCTTCTGATTTCCTGGCTGCAGTCTGCATCTGCAGTTATCTTTGCACCTAGAAATATAAAGTCTGTCACTGCCTCCACATTTTCGTTCTGATAACCCTGAAAATGATGGCAAGGGGAGCCTGGGGAGCCCCCCCCCCCCCACATTGCTGCCAATAGGCCAGATCTAGTTGCATGTTTTGGCTGCAGACCAATTTCGGGAGGCACGCGAAATGTAACTGCCCCTCCCACCCGAATTCAGGTAGCAGAAACAGATCGAGGTTCAGCCAAAATGTACAAGCCTACTGGTTGGTAGGAGTTTTACCTTTACACAGCATGGTGAGACCCATCCTCAAATGTCCCATTTCCTCAACAGATAAATAACTGCTAGCTAATCTATTAGCTGTTTGATGTGTTGTTGGAAGCCCATTTATTCTTAGAAACAGATCATTTAAAGTTGACTTTTCAGACATTTTCTGTTTCCCACCAGAACCAAGACTCTAGGAAACAAGACATGTGAGGAACATCATCTTTGTTTCTGTTATTCCTAAAGTGGTAAATCTCAATTTATTTCATTTGCACATGCCAGAATGGAGAACAATCTTTACCTCTTCCCCTGATGTGCAAATATTAGAATATTGCATGTCTGTTTGGGATATTTGGCCTTTTGGGGTAAAATTCCTTTGCACAAATATGGAGAAAGGGGAGGTTGTCAATTGAGTTTTTAAAAGTCCTAAAATATGGAAAAAATACTTGTGCCAGGTAACCATTCTCTTGATGGCATGTCTTATTGCATCAAGATGTGCCTTTTTTTCATCAGAACTAGGAAATCTGCAAGAATTCTTAACATTTCTACACCTTTCCAAGCAGGACTGGTAGAAGGGATGAGGTTAAAATTTCACACTTCTTCCCAAGGAACTTCGGCACGATCATTATGATAGTGGACTGACTTTCTTCAGCCAAATAAAAATCTCTAACAGCCCTGTTGACCTATAAGCATATTGCCCTTCACCTAAGGAAGAGTTCATCAATTCTTTTAATTGCTAAGGTATGCTTTGTACCATCTATAGGGCACTTGGATAATGACCTAACATATATTTTTTTTTGGGGGGGAGCTTATGTAGAATAGTCCTTTGTTTATAACAGAACCCTAACTGAGATTTTTTTTCATTGGTGGTAAAGTTCAAGCAACAGTGGCTGAAACTCAAACAGATTCTTGCTGCTGGATACAATAATGATGTTATCCAAACAAATCTAGTATTACCTAATCCTCATGAAAAGATCACTGGGAACTGCTAAGATAATTAAGATAAAAGCTTCAAGCCACTCTATATTACAGTTCCTGATGTGAAAACATAACTGCAACAGAAGGAAAAGGTAAAATAAGCTAAAAAGAAATGGGTGTGAAGAGACAAACTATTCATTTTAAATATATGGGTGTGAATTGTCAAGGAATTGTTTGATAATGAAAGACCTCTTCGAAATGTAGACAAAGAATGTAGACATTCCTTTGAGATTAAAAAAATCTTGTATAGAACAGTGTGCACTGAATCCTCTTGCTATGCTCAGCATGGTAAATGCAAACTTGTCTGTAACATTGTGTCAGCAGTAATCTTTGTGTTCATTTCAAAAGAAGTCATTGCTAGTCCTTAAAACAAAAATACCCCCCTCGGTTTACTACTTCACTTTGAAATCCAATGAGCTTCACTAATCAAAGACAGGGAAGGAAAATAATTTGTTTGGATTCATATGTTCATAAAAAAAATTATATTTCCTCTGATTGGCAATGGAATAGCATGCATCTTTCCAGTAAAATATTTAAATTAGGACTCTTTAAAACAATTTATATTTAATTTGTTTTGTTCAGCTTTAATTAATTCATTGATGTTTTAATTTGCTTATCTATTACATTTATCATTTATATGCTGTCTTTCTTCAAGAGTGGGACCCAAGATGGCTGTCAAGCTTGTTGCATTTTTCTTCCCAAGAGGCTCTCCACCATAACTTTTAGAAACACGTTGTGAATCCACATGGTCCTTCCTCTCCTCTTACTCTTGAATCTACATCTGCAATGAATAATAAGACAAAATATTTAATTTCTTGTAATACAGAAATAGTGGGCATATCTACACTGACTACTTACCTTAATGCTGATCTAAAGTGGAGTTTGCTTGAAACTTTGGAGTATCTTGGGTTTTTGGGGCAGTCTGAACAGCTAGATTAGGTCTGATTTGGCCTGGTCTGCTTTCCAAACAGATACTTCTGCCATCACCCTTTCCCTATGCTGATCGACCCCTTCTTGCCGCTGTGCATGAGTTCCATTCAGACATCAGCAGATGTAATTGTAGTAGCCATGCTCTCAGATGGAGTTGGTGGTGTGGTGATTTGGAAGTGACAGCCCATATGAACCAAATGGATCCATCTGGTCTCTTGCTCCATTTTCAGCATGGATGTCCTGGATCCAGGGCAGCTTTGGGTCATGTTCACAACAAATTATCCTGCTAGCTTAATTTATGTTATTTACATTCAGCAGACAAAATGCATTTGGAAGACTGGGTTCAATATTTCAACGGATAACACTTTTTGACAGTGCTCCAGTTCCTAACTTGTCAGTGGAGGTGCCCTGCAATTGGAATTATATGTACCAACAATTATCCATATTATAGCACTAACTTTTTGCAATGAAAGATTGAAATACGTTTCCAAGGCATTCTATACTATTGTTCTAGCTCAAGGGTGATGTTGTTTAACTGCAAGTCCCAACATAGTCTTTAATAAGGAATACTGGGAGATTCATATCAATGACTTCTTGAAAGAAAACGTGATTCCAACTTTTGTTCTATACCTTTACATTAGAAATGACAATTGGTAATATTGTCGTGTCCTATTTGGAAGTGGTCTCCTCTGACAAGTTGGACATGTTGTACAGATGAATTAGGCTACCTGGTCTGTGTTACAGCTGTTTATAAATTAGCACAGCCAAGGCGTTTTCTTTGCTGTAAAGCAATTCTATTTCCATTTGAATATGCGGCATTCCCTACTTTCTAGTTTCCTTAGCTTTGACTTGTTTCTTGTATTCATCTCTCTAGTAGCTGTCTGTCTGGCAGTTGATGCTGTTTAGACTGCTTTTCATGCTTTGTCCCCAAATTGCTTTGACAACACGTCTGTCCTTATAGATCATCTACTTATGATCCTAGATTGGACTGGTTTCTTTATTTTTTGTTTTCTAGAGCTAAAGAGAAATTACTCTTAATATGTGCTATCTTGGAACATGATAAATATGTTGATCTATGATCATATAATTTGTATGTTTAACAATAAAGTCCATCACACATTTCAAACCTTCAAAGAAATATGATCAGCTCCTTGGCATGAACATAAGCTATGAACACGCCAACAAATAGATTTTTAATCATAAATGGGTAATTATTATGAGATATGAAGAGGAATTAGCCAGCCACAATCCTTTCTTATACTCATGTTATAACACAGTACATTAGAGTGATGTCTAAGTTTTGAAAGATGCTGATAGACCTGATTATGTCAAGAGAAAGTATTGTTGATACATTTTGTGGTATTGCAAAAACATAATATGTGGCATTAATTGTACAACCAACACAAACATATCTGGGATATCATGTTAATAAAGAAGAATGTGTCTTGTGCCCTAGGCATTATGGTTAAGAGTGCTCTCTAATTGAGACTAGAATTATTTTGCAATGATGTCTATTTTTTTTTACATTGTTAAAGGCCAATTTTTCAAAAATGAATATCTCAAACTAATATGGAGCAGTGTAAATTGTTAGAAAACATAAAACTGAAAATTGCAAATCAACCAAACTCGAAAGTTTTTTGTTAAAGCTGAAAGATTGCCCCAAATAGATTCCAAAGATGAATGCCTTCCTAATAGAAATTACTATAGATAGAGTCCAAATAATAATATAATATGTAGTTTGCATTCCAGTTCCTATTATTTATTAGAATGCTTTGGATTTAAAATACACAACTCCCTTGTTTCTTTTAGAAGTGGGAGAGGGAAATTAATACTGTGAACTAATTGCTGCAGTGAAATCAAGCGGAACTCTTTCTTTTTACATGTGTTGGCTTTATAAAACTGCCATTTAGATGAAACTAAATAAGACAAAGATAATCTGGTTTGAAATTGTTATCTGTAGAAATGTGAGATGTATGCTGCTTACTTATAATCTACTTTAATAGTTACTATAAATGTTAATTTTCCCAATTCAACTTCAAGATTAAGCATTGTCGCAACCTTCTTATTAATCTACTAAGGATTAACAAGCAGTTTGGAATACACTTGAAAAGGAAATTAATACAGCAAGGATAATACACACCCTGATATAACCAGATGTTCGTTGCAAAACGAGTCAGGTGTTCTAATTTGTACATTTCTTTTCTCTACAGGCTAGATATTCATTCTCTGGATGATGCTCAGATGCCTATTTACATAGTGAAAATTCTTCACATAAGCTTAAAATGAATTTTAGAAGAATCAGTTTAAGATCTGATGATATCATTTGTCTTTTGCAGGCATGTGAATATTGGCTATGATCAAGCATTGGGGCCAGGGCAGCCATTGAAAGAAAAAAAGGGGGTGGGAAAAATAAGGCTTAAAATCATAGCAATAGAAAAAGTAAATATTAGGCATGGGCGAATTAATTGGAATCCCCGTAACTCGGAATGAATTCGAATTTATTCTGACTTGCAAATGTGGTTCTGACAAGGGTTATCGCATCGGATCTAACCTGCGATTTCGAAACGTTATAGACCTGTTTTGTAATGGGATCATAAATTGATGGGAAATAAAGCCATGTATTTTTTTTAAATGTATTTTTATTGAGATCTTTTAATACAATGCTTAAAAAAACTGGGGAAAATCACATTTTGGGGAGGGGGTGGTGTACTGGTAAGGGGAGGGAGGTTAGGGAGGGAGTACTTCATGCAAGAGGGGGGAGAGGAGAGGGTAGAGAGGGAGAGGGTGTGAGGTGGAATGATTTAAGAGTGTGTATTCTTCATTTGTTTGACTCTGCAGATTTCATCATCAGATGACCATTCCTCTTATGACGAGTGTCCCAATCACTTTTGGGTGTTTCCTTTTTCCTCTTCCAAGAGCTCTAATCTCTATTTCTTTTCCTCTGAATCTAGCATTCTTTGTCTTATGTATTCCTCGAAATTTGACCAATCCGTTTCTTTTATTGGGTTTCCTTGTTGTTTCTTCATTAGGAATGTCAGCTTGTCCATATTCTTTATATCACTTATCTTTACCAGCCACTGGTCTGTTGTAGGTACTTGGTTTGATCTCCAGATTCTTGCAAAAACAATTCTGGCCCACGTGACTAAATAATTTAAGATCTTTTCTTCATTTTTTCCTAAGTTCGTGTTAGTCACCCCTAACAGATATAGTTCTGGTCTAAATGGTAAGTCTTTTTTCAATATTTTCCGGGATTCTTTGTGTATTTCTGTCCAATATTTCTTCGTTTTAGCACATGCCCACCACATGTGGAAAAAATTTCCCTCTTTCTCCTGGCATTTCCAGCATTTCGTTCGTTTATCTTTCTTGTAGTGACCTAATTTTTTCGGAGTTATGTACCACCTATATATCATTTTGAACTGGTTTTCTCTAAGATCCGAGGCGTAATTAAATTTCATATTTTTTCCCCATAGCTTTTCCCATTCTTCGTATAGGATTGGTCTTCCTATATCCCTTGCCCACTGGGTCATACATGTCTTTACATGTTCAGTTTCAGTGTCCCATTCCAGTAATTTTTTGTATATTTTTGTGATCAACTTATTTTCCGAGTTCAGAATTTTTTCCCAGTCCGAATCCAAATTCATGAAACCTTTCTGTTTATCTTTGTTGAATTGCTCCTTTATTTGTCTGTAGTGTAGCCATGTTATTTGCGGGGATAATTTCTGTACTTCTTCTTGTGATCTTAAAAGGTAATCATTATCCTGTCTTATAACCATGTCCTTATATGTTGGCCAGTTCAGTTTTCCTCGTTGTTCCTTCAATATTATTCCTAGAGGAGCTAACCACAGTGGGGTTTTGGGGAACATCCTGTTTCTATATTTTGTCCATATCTTGTTCAATGAGTCTCTAATTGTATGGTTTTTGAATGTTCTCGCTTCTTTTTTGTCTGGGGTGCCCCATGTAAATATATGCCAGCTAGATTTGAGGTTAAAGCCCTCTAGGTTTAGAGTTTTCTTACTTTTTAGGAGCAACCAGTCTCTTACCCATGTTATTGCACAGGATTCATAGTATAGTTGTAGGTCTGGAAGATTCATTCCTCCTCTGGATCTGTCATCTGTAAGATTTTTGAATTTTATCCTCGGCTTTCTTCCTTGCCATACGAATTTCGATATATCTTTTTGCCATTCATGGAAGGGTTTTTGCGTCCTAATGATTGGTAGGTTTTGGAATAGAAATAGCATCTTTGGGAGTATATACGTCTTGATCGCTGCTATCCTTCCTAGTAATGATAAATCTTGACTATTCCAACTGTTTAGATCTTTCTTAATTTCTTTCCACTTGCAGTCATAGTTGTTTTTTATAAGATGATTATTGTTTGCTGATATATTTATTCCCAGATATTTCATCTTGATTATGATTTTTAAACCTGTTTTCTCCGATAGTCCTCTTTGTCTATCTTCTGTCATATTTTTCGTCATTGCTTGGGTTTTCCCTAAATTTATCTTAAGGCCTGCTATTTCGCCGTAGTTCTTCACCTTTTCTATCCAGTTTTCTGTGGTGTTTATCGGGAATTCAATGATGCACATCATATCGTCCGCAAAGGCCCTGCATTTATATTTTTGTCCTTGAATTTCTGCCCCCTTTAAATTTTCGTCTTCCCTGATATGGTTTAATAATATTTCCATGACCGATATAAAAATAAGAGGTGACAGCGGGCATCCTTGTCTTGTCCCTCTCTGAATCTCTATTTTCTCCGACTCCAATCCGTTTATTATTATTTTGGCCTCCTGAGAGTTGTAAATTGTTTCTATTGCGTTTTGCATATGTGTTCCAATATCCAATCTTCTTAGTAATTTTTTGAAAAAGAGCCAATTTACACTATCGAATGCTTTTTCTATATCCAATGACAAGAATAGTATTTCTTTCTGTTTTTCCTCTTCATAATATTCGATTAGATCTAAAATAGTTCTGATGTTATCACTTATTTTTCGTTGTGGTAGAAAACCTGATTGTTCCTCTTTTATCCAGGTTTTCAAAAAAACTTTTAATCTGTTTGTTAATATGCTTGCAAATAGTTTGTAGTCCACATTCAACAATGAGATAGGTCTATAGCTTTTCATATCAGTTTCTGGCGAATTCTCTTTATGGATCACTGTTATCGTTGCTTGCTTCCAGGTCTGTGGGATTTTGCATTCTGACATTGCTTGGTTCATGATAATTTTTAAAGGTGGAGTAAGAATTTCCTCAAATGTTTTATAATATGCGGCAGTCAGTCCGTCTGGACCTGGCGCCTTCTGCGAGTTCAAATTTTTAATTGCGTTTTTAATTTCTCTATCCGTAATTTCTTTATTAAGATCTCTTTTCTGTTCTTCTGTGGTCCTGGTTAGATTTTGTTGTTCTAGATATTTTATTATTTTATCCTCTTCTATGTTTTCTTGTTTGTAGAGGTTACTGAAGAAATTTCTGAATTGCTTCAATATGTCATCCTCTCTTGTGAACGTTGCTTCCTTGGTTTTTATTATATTTATATATGGCTTTTCTTTTCTTTTCCTCAGTTTCCTCGTTAGCCACTTGCCTGGCTTATTAGCATTGCAGAAGTGATATTGTTTTATATATTTTAGTTGTTTAGCTCTTTCTTCTTATTCCCAGAGGTTCCTCTGCATTTGCAACATTTCTAGACGGTTTCTAAGTCTTTTGTTTTCCGGGTCTTTCTTCCAATTCTGTTCTGCTTCGCTTATTTTTCCCTCTATCTCTTTTTCTTTTGCTTTCTTCAACTTGTTTTTTCGTGCTGTTGCAGAAAATAACCATGCATTACTACTTTCCCCGCGTCCCAGAGTGTTTGCTCTGTGATATCAGGTGTAGAGTTTAGTTCAAAGTATTCTGTTAGTAACTTTCTAAATTTTGTAATGTCCTCTGTCTTTTTGATTAAGTTTTCATCTAATCTCCATCTTTGGGTTTTCTTCCTGTGATTTAATATCAACGCAATTGGGCAGTGATCTGAGGATGATCTGGGGAGAATTTTTATCGAATTTACTTTAGATGTTAGTGACTTTGACGTCCATGCCATATCTATTCTCGACCAGCATTTTTGTCTGGCCAAATAAAAAGTGTAATCTTTTACTCCTTCGTGGTGGACTCGCCATGTGTCTTGAAGGTCAAATTCTGTCTGAATGCTTTTTAACAACTGAGGTAGATTTCCAACTTTGCTTTCTTTATTCGATTTTGAGGTTTGGGTTCTGTCCTGCGCTCTGTCTGCAACAGCATTGAAATCCCCTAATATCATTAAATTGTCAAATTCTTGTTTCATCAGATGTCCTTTAAGTTCCCTCGCAAATTTTGATTTTGAATTATTTGGTGCGTATATACAGCATATTAGTAATTTTTTATCTTGAATGTCTATTTGAACCCCTACCATTCTGCCCTCTTTGTCTTTAAATGCTAATTTTGAGGAGAGCCCTTCTTTGATGTAAATTGCTACTCCTCTCTTTTTCTCTTTTGCTGACGAGTAGTATCCTTTCCCAATCTCTGGTCTAATCAGGTAATTCCCGTGCTTTTGTGCAATATGAGATTCTTGTATGGCCACCACATCATAATTTCCTTTCTTGATTTTGTGAAATATTTTATTTCTTTTATTAGGTGAATTTATCCCGTTCACGTTGTTCGATAGGCATTTAAGTACTCTGTCCATCTAAGTTTTTTAGTGTTTGACGTGTGTCCTCTCCTCTCGAGTGCTTTGAGGTGCTTTCAGATGCCGTATCTTTCTGCGTGAAAAGTTGCTCCAGTTCCATGTCTAGTTCTAGGTTTGTTCTCTGGAGAGCCGGATCGGAGCCTTTTCTTCTTTTCTTTGTGTCCATGTATTTTTTTAAGCAACCAAAATTGGTTTTGAGGGAGGCACAACCTAGATTGGGGCAATCACAGTGCACGTTCATGTAAGGGGAGGGGCTTATACGTCCTCCGCATGTCCCCCCTGAAAAGTGCCTGTGCAGCACCACAAGGCTTCATTTGCAGCTTGGAGAGGGAGGTCGGGCTTAGGCTTTGCTGTGGGTGAGTGGCTGGTGTTTTCTGCTGCGCCATTGCCTTGCAGTGCCATTGCCTTGCAACTCCATTGCCTTGCTGCCTTTGGCCTGAAGTGAGGCCAAGGCAGCCATTGAAAGAAGAAAAGTGGGTGGGAAAGGGGCAAGGAGTTCCTTTTTTCTTTTAAAATTTTTTTTAAAAAGAAGCAGGAGAAGTTAAGTAAAGTAACATTTTATTTTTGATTGAAAAAAGGCGGGGGTTGGGACCGGGAGGGCGAAACTAGTGAGTGTGGTGCATTTTTTTTAAAAAAAAAATCAAGGATAGCATTGTGAGCAGTAATAGCCAAGGCACTCAAATTCAAAGCGTGCCCTGCAAGTTAGAATCTCTGGGTTCAAAGCAAGCCCCTTCCTCCCTCGGTTTGTGTGTGTTGTTGTTGGGTGGGGTTGCAAGACCCATCGCTCTCTGAACCCAGTAATAGCCAAGGCACTCAAATGCCAAGCGTGCCCTGCAAGTCAGAATCTCTGGGTTCAAAGCAAGCCCCTTCCTCCCTCAGTTTGCGTATGTTGTTGTTGGGTAGGGCTGCAAGACCCGTCGCTCTCTGATCCCAATAATAGCCGGGTCACTCAAATGCCAAGCGTGCCCTGCAAGTTAGAATCTCTGGGTTCAATCCAAGCCCCTTTCCCTCTCCCTCGGTTTGTGTGCGTTGTTGGGTGCGGTTGCAAGACCCATTGCTCTCTGAACCCACAACAATAGCTGTCAGGGCATATTAAAGCCAACCGTGCCCTGCAAGTTACAACCTCTGGGTTCAATCCAAGCCCCTTTCTCTCTCCCTCGGTTTGCATGTGTTGTTGGGTGGGGTTGCAACACCCATTGCTCTCTGAACCCACAACAATAGCCACTGGGGCACATTACAGCCAAGCATGCCCTGCAAGTTACAACCTCTGGGTTCAATTCAAGCCCTCCCCCCTTTCCCTCTCCCACAGTTTGTGTGTGTTGGGTTGTTTGATTTTTTGGTTGGTTGGGCTCCTCAAGGCCAAGTTACATTGGGGAACTCTCTCTGCTGCTAACTCTCTCTCTGCTAACATGCAGTGTTTCGGTGAATACGGGTCGGGTCGTCTGACTTCTGGCCAAGCCACTAATCATACTTAGCAGGGCCCCAAGAAAGGGAGGGGGACAGACAGCCAACAGCAATGTGAAACAGTGGGAGATGGTGGAGATGGTGATTCAGCCACCTGTTCAACTGCAGAAATTAGACAGAGGAAATCATCTGTTACAGTTGACGCCACTGATGTAACGGAACTTGGTGGTGGTGTTGTCTTGGAGCCAGAGGTAGAGACCAACCAAGAAATTGTTAGCCTCCCCCCCCCCCCACTCTTCTCTCATCTGACAGTGAGGAGGAGGAAGAAGTCCATTCCAGTCAGGGTCATTCTCAAGAGGCCTTGCCATTGCCAACAACACCCACTTCCCCCAGTAAGCACCACACGAAGGTTCCAGGGCGCTGCAGCATTGGGAAGGCCGAAGTCTTTACTCTGGGACCATTTCAGTGTCCATGCCCAGCGTGCCACTTTGGCAGTTTGCAGGCACTGCGGTACCAACATCAGCAGAGGAAAAGACTTGAGACATCTGGCCACCACAGGGTTGAGGGTCCACATGAAGAGGCATCACCTAACAATTTTGTTGGGGGGAGAAGCCATCAGCCCCTGCAGCAGCAGCCAAAGCACTCCCACTTCACCTACTGTTAAGGGCAGGAGACAGACTCAGGCCACCCCGTTGTTTGGGGCCATCCCGTTGGCAGGAAGAGAATGGGGGAAATGCCGCCGACCTCCCAGCAGATCACCCAGCGTTTGGAAGAGATGCTGGTTGTCGACCACCAGCCCTTCTGCATGGTGGAGCAAGAAGGCTTTGTTTGCTTGATGCAATTTGTGTGTACCTGGTACAAAATCCCCTCTCACTACACCTTTTCCCGAACTGTGATACCCGGCATGTATGAGGGCTGCAAGGAACATGTTGACAAGATGAGAAAGACCTGGTCTCCACGCTCTTGGTTAAAACAGGAGATACGGCACCCGTGAAGTGTTCCTAGCCCTTCTTTTGGTGATGGTCATGACTTTGTGGAGCGGCAGCACGCCTTGCTTTGCCCGTCCTGTGAGGTTTCCATGGCTGGGATGCTTGTGGCCAATTCCTTGTAAATGTTTTCTAAGCGGAGTGGCAGTCAAGTGTGTTGCCAGCAGCTGCAGCAGCTGGAGGCGAGGCTGCGGACTTGAGGGCAAGAGGCCTTGTTGCCAAAAATCATAACTTTCACATCGTGGAAGTCACAGAGTCCTCTCTGCTGGATTCCCCAATTTTGCGGAGCCCGGCCAGTGCCACGTTGCACATAGCTGAATCCTTTTTTGGGTTCAAGCCCTCTCCCCCTTTTGGGTTTTTTGTTTGTTTGGCCTCCTCAAAGCACTGCATGGGACTCATTTCCAGAAACCCTTTCTGCTGGAGTGGATTCCCTAAGTCTGGGGACCCCAGCCACCTTAAACATAGCTGAATCCTTCTTTGGGTTCAAGCCTTCAGGGTTCAAGTCACAAACTCTCAGCCCCAAAAAGCCCCGTGAAATGGGAAATAACACTTTTAATCCAGGAACAGATTTCCTTGTTCTGAGGCCGATGGGCACCCATCAGGAGTGGATTGATGGTGTGCTATGATTTCTGTTCCTGATTGATAACTGTCACTTCCATTAGTTTTGTTACAAAAAGATGGCAAAACTTTATTACACTGCCAGAACTGTCTGCGCAAGGGACATAGTGCTATAATAGCACATTATGGTTTGCTGGGACACTGTCCAACAATTTCACAGAGTTCAGACAAAAAAACAAAGTTTCTGAAGTAGAACAAGGACTTTCAAAGTCAAGACAACCCAGTGAAACAGAAAATAAGACTTTCAAACCAGGAATAGATTTCTGCAATTATAAAAAGGTTTTTTTTATAAAAGCTATGAAAATTCACCAAAAATCAGAGAATAAGGGAAACTTTCTGAAATTTGGTGAGCTAGCAGTGGTATATGTGTTCTACCACTGTACCAAGCTTTATCAGGATAGCTCAAAAATGAGGGTGGGAGAGTCCTGTAAATTTCCACCCCAGTGCTGTTTTTTGCAATTGCGCATGCGCATCCGCCATTAAAAAAATAATTACGAATATTCTGAATTTTTGGAAAGTTTCAAAATGTTTGCTTCAAAATTCGGAAAGGACTTTAGAAACGAAGCACCAGCGCCCCCTACTTTAGAAGCGAGTATTGAACCATTTTTTTATGGATCGCACATGCCTAGTAAATATCATACAAACATTATTTATTATTTATTTATTTACTACATTTATATCCTGCTCTTCTCACCCCGAAGGGGACTCAGAGCGGCTTACAAATCAAATGAACATACAATATATTATTAGCATAGCACAATATAAGCATTAAATTACTATATTGTACTAAATCATTATATGGTAATATTGTTAGTAATATAACATTTAATATATAATATATAATTAATATTATTATATTGTATTATTAGTAGTATAATATTGTATTCCATTATAATATTATTATCAATATTATATGTATATACAATATATTATATATTTATAAATTATTATACATTATATATATATTTATATATGTATATAAAATTAGCATAGCATGTTGCATGGCACAAGAGACAAGATGGAACTATCTTCCTGGCTCTCAGGTTGGTATGATGTCTTCCTGCCCCCCCCCCCCCCCGTTCTTCACTCTGGCCCCCAGAGTGGCAGTTATTCCTTGATGGGAGGGGGAGGTCACTATAAAATTGTGCAAGACCAACACAATATTTTTGTCACTTTCTGGCAAAAGTAGCCTTAGTTTCTGAAATTACATAGTCATTCTACCAAAACTGAGATAAAAATTTGCATGGTGACTTTTTTCCAGAGGGAATCCACACTTGGCAAAAGCTCAATGAAACACATTTGAAATAGAGGTGTTTTGTAATGATGTTCTATACAACGGTGTCATATTGCTGCTTTATTTGCTAAAAAGTAAAATGTTAATATCACTATAACATGATCATAGCAAACTGTGGATTGCATTGACAGCCCTCTACAGTACAACACAGTCATATACTGAACAATTTCTCTCTCCACCTGGCCCTATTTCCAGAGAGTGTGTGATATATATATACTTCTTCATATATAGTAAGCATAGTTTTTGTTATTGTTGATTATGTTGGTTGTGTGATTTCTATGTCTGGTTGTAAATGTTGGACAGTGAAGTAAGCTGGTAGAAAGAAAAATCACTCCTGGATAGACTCCATCTAGGAAGCCATTACCATATCTGCAGGTCTTATGTGAGCTACTGATGACTTGAAGCCATTTTTGGAGCAGTTACATCTGTAAAACAGTCAGAAATACAGTCATACCTCACAAATTAATCTACATTATGTATAATTCCTAATTATAGAATGGCACAGCTCTGTACCTCTAGGATACATATTCCAGATGTTGCCAAAACAGAATTCCTAACAACCTCAACTAGTGTAGCCAAAGGTCATATGGATTGGATTTCAAAATATTCGGAAGATCACACACCACTAAACTCTGTTTACATGTTTTCTGGATAGGCCATCTTGTTTAATTTAAACTGAATTACAGGTATATCCAAGTACACTTTTAGGTGAGTAATATATAATCTACAGCATTATATATTTATTTTCTCTCTGGAGGGAAAGTTGTATAAATATAGAAATAAAAATCAATGATATTAACCAATTACAGTTACATTTAGACATTAGCAGGAGTAAGAAGACATTGCTTCAAGGCTTTGCAAGGTCACCTCTTCAAGCATCCCACACATTTCAAAAGAAGAACAAGAAAAATATGGCTCAAAATGTGCCCTATCTCAAACTTGACCAAACCTTTTCACTGGAATGAAAATAATAATCAGGCAATCTGTTTATTTTAAAACATTTGGTAAAGCTTAATTCAGACATAAGCTACAATTTCAGCATAGTAATTACATTTTATCAAAATTTTCATTTCGGGTTTAGTGCATAGCTATTTCCGATGGAGATGGTGAAGAATAAATGTCTTCAAAGTACACATTGACAGGATTGACTGAAATCATTATGGTTTAACATATCAATGACTTTGAAGAAGTCATTAAAGATCTTGCCAGCAACAGTAAAATGATTGTTGGGAAATTTGTTTCAGGACCAGGCAAGGTAGAATTTAGAGGGAGTCTAAGCTACCATTTCAGAGGTTAAAGAATTCATGAGAGCTAGAAAGTAAGGAAGGATTAAATTTTTCTTTCCAGACAATTGGTGCTTTTTTCAATTTGACAGCCAAAAGAATTACCCAGCTTTTGGAAGAACAATATCATTAAGAAATTTCAACAAAGATTAAATGACCAATGAAAATGGCAATTGCACCAATGATTACAAAGGAAAATTTTTCCCTGTCTTCATCAGATGATGGATACATCTCATATCTCCAATATCATATGTGCAGCTGTTGGGACTTAACCAGGGGTGCCTATCAGAATAATTTATTAATAGAATGCAAATCAAGAAATGAAGAAGCCAGACTTGGAAGGTGGATAAAACTAGGGAAATTTTATTGACCTAACTATTTATAACTGAACCCAGAGATATTTGCTAAGGTGGGGGAAATAAATTAATGTGGGTCTATGCCAATGGAATGGTATCAACTCTTGACCATCTCCTCAGCCCACCACTAGAGAAAAACACCTAATCCTGAAAGGCAATACAATACTCCGAGTTGTCATTTTCAGTCAATTGTTTTGGAAAGCCAGCCCAGATACCCTCCCACCCCAAGCCATAGAGTTTCTAAGAGAGAGAAAATGCCCTGGGTCAGCCCCAAGGGCACTCTTTCATTTCCTAGCAAGCCACATGAACATGAGATCATCATTCTACTGAAGCAAAAGGATCCTAGCTTTGCCTCTATTATGTGGAGAGGGCCAGTACAAGTGCCAGTCCCATGTGATCAGTTTTTGCTTCATTCTCTGAGGCATTCAAAATACTTCATTTACTCAGCAGCAATGCCACTCATTTTGGGGAGCATATATGCCTGATTCTTTTTCTTCTTGTTGTAAGTTGCTGTTTCAACAAGTGTAGAAAAGAATCCCTGTATTTTCCTTCCTTCTGTGAGGTTTTACCTAGTTTCCTTGTGGTCCATGATGCAACTTAAGTTGTCAGCACAATGAATCTGAATTGACAGGGAGGTTGTTCTGTCACTTTCTCCAGATCCTTCAGAGTACCATCAAACCTGTTGCTGATTACAAAATGCATGTTGAGTCTGACACTGACACTAACAACAATATTCCTATCTCTGTATTCATCACTGAGATCAAATTAATTGATGCCTTATCACCACAGTTAAGACTAGTTCAGTTATTGTAGAATATGAACTAATGACTGAAGTTTGCCATTCTGCTCTGAATTATTGGTCTTTTTATAGAGCTGGTGGGTCATACATCACTAATATGAAACTTTTGACCTGAATCCCCTCCTTCCACTGGATCACCAGTCTCCTTAGGAATTATCAATCAGAAGTGTACTAAATCATTGAGGGTCAAGAAATATTAAGACAGCTATTGCTGTTGACCATTTCCATGAATAATAAAGGTTTCCTGCAATTTATCTCACTTGGAAGTATGTTCTACTGAATATATGTACAAATATGGAATTACATTGTATGGGATTTGTCTATTGCCATCAGGGAGTAGTTTGCATTAACATGCCCAAACAGAAATTCAGAATGTTGCAAAACATTTTACATGACACACTTACTATAAACTGGAGCAATACACAATCAACATGGGATAACTTTTTCTTGTGTTAAAATGAATGAGCATTGAAAGGAACAGGTGTTTTTTTTTTTTAAAAAAAATGCAATATTACACGAACCGTTCCTGCTATTTTGAGAAGGTTCTCATTGCTGATAAGCATATTCTTTATTCTACCGTATTAAAAGCAACATTAAATAAAGAACTAAAATCATTTAGCGCAGATTTTATTTTTAAAAGTATGAAATAATTGGTTTGGTTATGAGGAGAAAATGCATACAGCATAAGAAATAGGGCTGTTCCAAAATATTTGGCTAGTATCAACTGTCCTCAAATGTTTTAATTTCACATTCTAAACTTAACAATTTACATTTGTAAGTCCCATCAATATTTTCTGTTGAAACTGAAAATGAAATATTTCTTCATGTGAGCTGAAGAACTCTTGGACTGCTTCCAATAGCGGTTTTCACTGTGTAATAAACACACTGCTTCCTCCAAAAGGTCTAGTCATAATTATTGCCAAGTTTGCAATTCTTCCATCTTTTCCACTTGATTCTTCTTTGTTTTTCCTCATTACTGGAGAAAATCTGTTAATGAAAAGGTAATTCAGTCAAATGAATGCTGTTATCACTTATCAGCCTCAAGATTCCCTGGGGTATTATGTCATCATCTAGTGTGTACTAAAATACTTCTCCCCTTTATCAAAAAGTATAGTAATTCAATCTGTCATTCCCGTGTAACATTCACAAAGTTATGCAAGCCGTGTTCTACTCCTAGATCTCAATTTCACATATTTGTTTATGTCTTTGAAAGGTTTGTTTCTTGCACATTAACAAGAAGAATGTAGATATGAATAGAGACACATATATCAAACATATAATAGTAAATATATGTTATATGTTTTAATAGTAAATGTTAAAGTATGTGCAATTTAGCTCTGAATTAATGATGAAATTTTGTTTTCTTCTAAATTAGATGTTGGAAAAAATGAACTTGTTTTCATTGTACTGTGAGCCCTCTATTCCTATCAAGATACCGCATTTGTGTGAATTATAGGTAGTGATTATTATGCATTCATGATTTGTTTTTGTTGTGTGTTTTCCATTTTTTCCCTGGATTATGGGAGCCCAAACATGAGTCTGTCATAATGTTTTTTGGCAATATGTGTTCAGAGTTTTTTCTTTGCCTTCATTTGAATCTGCACAGCTCACCCAGTGGGTTTCCATGACTGAGGAGAGATTAGAACCTTAGTCTTATGGTTCCCTAGCCTGATGCTCAAACTGATAAGATGTAGTAAATAACATTTCTAAGAACAGAAAAGACCTTGTCACAGAAACATCAGCCCCCAGAGCACTGTAAAGTCTAGAGCAATCTTTGATCAGAAGTATTTATTCCTCAGTAGATAGAAATCTACTGTAGGTTAAATTTATTTGACATTTTCCACAAGAAATGCAAGTTAAGTAGAAATAATGATACATAACATTTTTTTAAAGAAAAAGGATGTCATATGAATGCCATCAAAGTCTCCCTGAGATTAAACACTTTAAATCATAAAAGAGTGCCATGGAGAAAGTTTCCTGCATTTCTGGATATTCAAAACAAAAGTTGTAGAATCATTCTTAAAGGATGTGGGCCTGGATGAGAACTTCTGTCTAGGAAGGAGATATTTTATCTGTATTAGGGAAACTTCTCGTTGCATTTTGTAGTGGGTTAAACATTAAAAAAAAACAGTTTAAGTCTTTTTAATGCACAGGAGCTCAACTAAATTCCACATTATTGTTATTATTTGATTTCAAGTTATTTATCACTTATGGCATATCATGGGAATCTCTTGGCAAAATTTGTTCTGAAGCTGAATGTGATTTGCCCAAGGTCACCCAACAGATTTCAGTGACTGAGCAGGGACAAGAACCCTGGTCTACACTGTCTTATTCCAACACAGAAGCCACTACACTGCTGGCAATGTCTGGTAGTGCCAGGTACTAATCAGATTTCATTAGATTTCAATGTCATTGTTTTCTAATTGTACTGGTAGATTCCTACTTTATCTTTTACATGACAGATTGCTGGCAAATTCTGCATACACTGCAGAAACAGAAAGCACACTTCGTAGCTTGGGATGAATTAAAATGCCATTTGAAGAATCTTTATCTTTCTCAGACTTCTTTTACTAAAACAGCTAGTCAAGCATATCCAAACTCTTCTAGAAAGTTGTAATATCTTTTTAACACAGTAATAAATAGAGGTCCATAAAATTGTTATTGGCAACAAAATGTTACAGCGTAATTAAATTTAATAAAGATGGCTACATAAATGAGGTGTTTTGTGAACTCCAGCAATTATTAATAAGCTTTTTATCTTTTAATGATACACTTACGAAAACATTCTGCAGTTCTGTGAAGTAAGAACTGAATTATTATGATGCCCCTTTAAGGAATGCATAGGATAAGAGTGATTTTGTGCCATGAACTTCTGCATGATGCTTCACAATTTGAGCACATCAGAGCAAGCTTAATGGCTGCCTTTGTATTGTTGCTGAGGCTCCAGTTTGCAGGAATATGATTCTGTATTCATTTGGACAGCTGGATCAGGTCTGTTTCACGTCTGTACTGTCCACACAGATGCCTCTATAACCACTGCCATTAGCCTTTCTGTGTACTGATCAGTCATCCCTATGTCCCCATTGCTGGCTGGTTACAGAGCTCCCTTTGAGTACTTGGCTGTTGTGGTCACATCTGAAAAGGTCACTTACATCTGTCCTAAAGCCAGTCAGTAGTGATATAGGGAAGTTACTAAATTATTTCAGCTTCCAGTACCACTGGAAGACTTTGAAAACAATAAATTCAAACTAAGTGTCCACACTCCATCAGTTGTGACATATAAACATAATTCATCCAATTAGTCAAATAGTAAACCATCAGCAAAGGTTTCAAATACTACATAGCATAGAATAAGGCCTTCGGTTACCTCCTTTTGTGTACAGATAAAAGCATGTATGTTTATGCAGGCCTTCTAATCTGGCCAGATATTATAAAGTGGAAATGTTAAACTTGTTAAACATTTTACTGCTTAATTTCAGTTGGTCAGAATCCTGTTTGGTACTTATAAATAAGTGGCATGGAACATACCTACTTAGTCTTCAAAAGGTGGTAGGGAGTTCCCATGCTACAGAGAAGAGCAGGAACAGCAGAGGCCTGAGTTAGGGCCACATTTCCCTCAGATAGCCAAATGTAAGCCAACACACTGCATTTAATCAAGAGCTTGGAAGGGCAAAACCATTTTATGGTCAGAGAGTATAATCATAGTTGAGAGCATGCTATTTTTAAAAAAGCAATCCTATCTTTAAAATGTACCAGCTATATAGAGTTAGGATGAGGTACAAGCCTTTTTTGCCGGCAGAAATATTTTCCTATTTCTGTTGGTAGCACTTCTTTTACCAGTTTATTTGAGAAATCTGGTAAAAGAGGTCAAAGAAAAGGTGATATTATGCCTGGTCCAAAGTTCCTCCAGCCCAAGAATTGAGGCACAATACTGATACAAACTTAGGTCAAAGTTAATTCAGTCTTAAATAATTCAGCTCAGAAGACTTTCCCCCCTCTGAAATAGAGTCATAATCCTTTGCACTGGAAATCAGTTGCTTTTCTATGTTATTGGCACCCTGTCATTTCTTATAGCTAGCCAGAATTGCTTGCTGAAATTAAGCTTGGAAGTGTATATCCCAAATGCTGACAAAATCTGTTAGGTACAGAGGAGCAGCATGACTCTATAATCATTTCCAGCGGTGGTCTGTTGATGGCTTCTTATCTCCACAGGATAAAGATGATCCATGAAGTTATCAGCCACAGATGTGTAGCATAATATATTGCTTGTGATGATGCTTTAGATGTATCAGACACCAAGTAACCAAAGTAAAGATCTGTTTAAACTTTCCTGGATTCATAACAGGATATAACACTGTAGATGGAGTGAGTTTACAGTTTTAAATAACATTGCAGGTATCTTCTGTATGTGCACAACAACACCTTAGTCTTGTTCTAAAGCCAAGCCTTAGAGTCACTTCAAATATTTAGAAAACATATGTGATGCAAACTCCTTAGGAATGTACAATTGGACAATTTACTTCCATTTCTTCAGTTAGCTATTTCAATATTTTGAATATTGCTTTGTGGGCAATTCCTTCTGGCATGCTGAACAAACAGTAAGTAGAAAAATAAAGTTGCAATAATGTTTGATACAGTTAGCTCTCTAAAATGGAATTAGGGACAAAAAAATCCCAATGAAAATGAAAACTGTGAATTAAACATGCTGTGATGCCTAGGCTACCTTTGGCCCCTGACCCTGTGGCCATTACTGTCCAGGACGAAGAAGACTTTGGTTTTCTCCCGTGTCAGCAAGATTCAACTCCTTTCCAGATGCCTCATGTTGACATCTCTGAGCCAGAGCCAATTAAGGATGCCCTTGAAACTGTGCCGGCTCTCCCAGATTCTCCGGAAGGTTTAGTGTTTGATCGTAGGGCATTTGTGCAAACAGAGAGATCGCAAAGACAAAGCTTGCGGAGAAGCGCCAGATGAGCGGAGCGTGGTGACTATGGCTAAGCCCTGTTCTCTTGGGAAGAATTTGGGAGTTAGACACCTGGCGCGGGGACTGTGACCAGCTCAGTTCTCTTGGGAAGTTTTAGGGAGTCAGGCACCTGGTTTGGGGGAGCTTATGAACTTCAATAAAAGTATTGCACTGGGAACTTTCCTTCGCGGTGTCAACTTTACTTCTGACTGGGAAGCATCATCTTCTCCAGCTCTTGGAATCCAAGTAGCCTGAAGCTGCGCTACTCTTTAGTAGACCGGGCGCCGGTCTACCTCCTTGCCCAAGTTTGGACTGTGTTTCAGCTCCTGTTCATCTAGTTAGTGCCTTGCTTTGAAATCCTACTTTTGGACATTTACTTCAGAGAACTCTTATTGCCTCTTGATCCTTTTCCCCACTCAATACTCGAGCCGAGTTTGAGTGTGTTTAGGTTTCTGGACTTTGGACTTTAATATTGGACATAAGACTTTCACTTATTGGACTAATTTTGATCTTTCCTGAAAGGTCAACTGCTTATTCAACTTTGCTGCTAATTTCCTTTTGGAATTTATTTTGCTTTAATAAAGATATTATATTGTTATTGGCCTCTGTGTTGGTTTTCGGTGCTCTCGCTGCCTAGGGGTGTAACAAATGCTATAATTTGTAACCTGTTAAAACAGCTTTACAGGAATTTCTTTTTTAATTTTTTTATTGTTATTTTGTCATTTTATCCCACACCCACCCTCCCCTCCTTGTACATGCAATTTATACAACAAACTACAGAAGTTACATTTGAAATATCAATCTCAATCTTAATTTTTCCACTCCACATCTTAGTACATTGTCTAAATAGTTTTTAACTGGTTCCCACATCCCCTTGATTATTGCAATCTTTTCAATTTTATCTATATTATTCCATTTGCAATTTGTTATTTCTACATTTAACATATCAACTATATATTTATACCAGTTTGTAAGAGTCCATTTTGTTTTATCTTTCCAACCCCTCACTAAAACAATTTGTGCACATGCTATTAATTTGTCAACCATTTTTTCTTTTTGTATATTCTTCACTTCTGTTATCCTTGCATGTAGTACATTTCTGTTAACTATTACTATTTGTAGATTTAGCATTCTGTTAATTTCTCCTTCACTCATTCTCCAGTATTCTTGCACTCGATCGCACTCCCATATCATGTGATTAAACACCCCTCTTTGTTCACAATTGTGCCAACACCTATCCTTCATCCCTGGTTAAAAAAACGTGAAAGTTGTACCATTTTTGTAACATTTTCCTTCTTGCTTCCCTTAATACATGGTACTTTTCTTTTGCTATATTACTTATTTCCCTTTGTATATCTTCCCTTTCAATTTCCATGTCCATTCTCCATGTTTGGAAAATTTCCTCTATTATTTCTTCTTTTACCATTATAATTTGTTCGTACAGATCTCCCCTCTCAAACATTTCCTAATCACCTTCTCAAATGGACTATCCTGTTCTCTATTTTTTTTCCCTCAGTCTAAAAATTTCCTGTCTTATAGCCCAGCTTTGAATCCAATTCCCCAATCCTATCCAATTTTGAATTTCTTTTTGTCCTACAGGGTTTCCATCTACTGTATACAAATCCTCCACTAACCTTTTCCCTCTGTTTTCAATTGATCTCAATGTTCTGCCTATAATTTCATTATTATTGTAATTAATTTGCCATATAGTTGCCATCTTATTCTCATTGCCTGGACTTAGCTTCTTCTTTCTTCTTTCCACACTTTTATTGTTCCTTTAAAAGGTTCCTTAAATTCTGCTTCGTCTCTCTTACTCCAGTCCCTAAATGTTATTTCTTTTTCTTTGGTATTATTCATTATCTTCTCAATATTTTCCCTTTTTTTTAGTATACTGTATTTCCAACAATCTTTTGATTTGAAACGCATCGTGGTAGACTTCTAAACATTTTTAGTGCCCATATTAACTCTTGTTAATGTTTTCCCTTCCCGATTCTTAAATTATTTCTCTATTACTTTCCATTTTTGTTTATAATTTCCCTTGACTATATTCTTTGGGTTTTTATATATCCATACTCCTAAGTATTTTAACTTCTTTAATCCTAATCTTAACCCTGATATTTTCCTAATCTCCAATTGTTCCCTTGGTGGGGTATTAAGACATAGTATCTCTGACTTTTTGATGTTAACAAATAGTCCGTATATATTTTTAAATTCTTCCAATTTTTTTAAAAAATAAATTTTATTGCTTTCTAAGTGATATTTACAGCGAAAGCGAGGCAAACAAAACCGTGGAGATAGTGTAGAGAGATGATGGGGTAAAGTGGGTGAAATGACAGCAGAGAGAAGAGGGAAAAAAACCCCAAAAACAAAAAACAAAAACAAAAAACCACCTTGTCCCAGTGGATTAAAATTTATAAACTTCCCATTGTCCTCCTGAGGAGTTTAGTTTTGAAGTTTTTCCACATCTGTTTGATTATACAGTCAACACTTCCATAAATATTATCTTTCATACATCAGATAGATCTAATGTAAATGTATTTCTGCTTTTTTGAATAAAGTCTCTGAAACCTGACCAATCCGTTTTCTTTTTTTCATCTCTCAACTTTTGTGTCAAAATGTCCATTTGTATTTAATAACTTTAGGATCCATTCATCAGTGGAGGGAACCTTTTTTTGTTTCCAAACTTTGGCTAGAGCTAATCTTGCTGCTGTGGCCATTAGGAAAACCATTTTATCCTGATTTTTATTCAATTTCGGGCTTGTAATAATAATAATAATAATAATAATAATAATAATAATAATACTTTATTTATACCCCGCCACCATCTCCCCAACGGGGACTCGGGGCGGCTTACATGAGGCCATGCCCAGAACAGTACAATATAGCAAAATATAAAACAACATATCATAATACAATTAAACAATACAATAAATAATCATGTACAATGCAACACAAAATCTATATATATATATATATATATATATATATATATATGTATATATCAATCAGGGTGGGCCGCATGAGACACTTAGTTAAAACTTGGGGTGAGAAAAGGATAAGAATATCCTTTTATTGTTATGCCTAATAAGTACATTTCCAGTTTTGGTGGAAATTTAATTTGTAATATTTTTTGTGTTATTTGATGTATGTTATTCCAATACTGTTAGGTTTTACTGAGTCATGCACTGCTAATGGGCTTCTATTGGGAATCATTTGGGGAATGTGTTTGGGCCTACTCTAGGTGATTGTCAATGATGCAATCCTGAGTTTGGGTTGGGTTAATTAGTTGGTAACCAATCAGTGATTACTATGTGTATGTATTGTATATAAGGAACCATGTTCAGTGTATTTTCCCTCCCCCTTTCCTTTTCCTTTTGATGTCGTGACGTCTATATGTAATTAAACCTACTACTACTTGGACAAGATACTACGTTCTGTGGTGAGTCTGTAATATCATCTAGACTAGGGGAAAGACAGTAGTAAAAACTGACAATGGCCGGGCATGTGCTCAAGAGTCTACTATGGAAGCAGACTGAAAGTACTGAGCAGATGTAAGCTACTGGAAGGCGCTGAGACTCTGCAAGCATAAAGTTAAGTCTTAACAGGTTATGGGCCCAGAAGAACCAGAAAAACCAGAAGAACCAGAAAAACCAGAAGAACCAGAAAGCTGTCTCTGCTACTATGGTCTCTGCTGCAAGTCCAGGTGGAATCTCTTTGGGCTAGATTGTCTGTGTTTTGTCAGTTTTTCTATTTGTTTTTTTTTCCTTTTCTAGTGGTATTACATTCTGCTCAGACAAGCAAATATATTATCTTGTCTAGATAGGGTTGTTATTATTTTTTGTTACTAACCTTATCTGACGATGGCGTTACCAAGCCAAGGAGGGGCTGGAGCTGCTCTGTTTTCTTTTCAAAAGCTGACTTCGGAGAATTACCTGTTGTGGGCTGAACGGATGCAGTGCCTACTGATTAGAGAAGGATTATGGAAATCTGTTCAGACCAGACCAGATCCAACCAAGGAAGAAGAAGTCGAGTTGGATGAAAAAGCAAGAGCTACTATTATTCTCAGTTTGAGTGATCGAATGCTCTGCCATGTGAGAAACTTTAAAACTGCAGAGGAGACCTGGAATGGTTTAAAGGAGCTGCTACAAAGACCGTCAGCTGGAGCAAAAGTTACCTTGTGTAGAAGGCTTTACAGCATGAAGCTAAATGTTGGGGAGGATGTGAAACTGTTTATTGATAACATGATGTGTTTATTTAATGACTTATCTGCTAGAAAACTAGAGTTTTCTGAAGAGCATAAAGCTATGATGTTACTCTCTGCTTTAAACAAAGGCTATGATACGCTTGTGGGTTCGTTAAGTGTGCTGCCAGATGATCAACTTACACCTAATCTGATTGTAAATAAACTTTTGGAATTTCAAAGCTGCCAAGAGATGAAAAGGAAAGACTTTTCTGGATCTAGTTCTTCTCAACAGTGTACAAACACTTGTGCTGCAATTAAAACTTGTTATTTTTGCAAGCGTCCAGGGCATTTTGCCAAAAACTGTCCGGCAAAAGATAAGGGGAGAAGAAAAACTTTTGTCAAACCAGCTGTAGAGGATAAGGATGCTTCGCGTCAAGGTTTTTCAAGGCAAAGACTAATGTTAATTGATAGGATGAACAGTAATCAGAATGGTCTCATTTTCATTGTGGATTCTGGGAGCTGTTTTCACATTGTGAATAAAGAAAATGTTTTGTTAGATGCTCATTCACCCAGTATTAATTATGTATGTTTAGCTGATGGAAAAATTTTAAATGTTCAAATGCAAGGCAATGTGTTTGTGAACAGTTTAAAGACAATAATTTCTGATGTTTTGTTTGTAAAGGAGATAGAACACAATGTGTTAAGTGTTTCTCTGTTACTTAAACAAGGTTTTGATGTGATTTTCAAAAATGAAAGTAATCAAATTGTGTGCAAGGATAATGGAATTGCTACAAAGTTGGTTGAAAAGAATGGTTTATTTTTTACTAATGGGGATTTTGACAATGATTTAAATTGTTTAAAAAATGTTCCTCTGCATATGAATTGTATACATGCATTCCATAGGACGATGGGACATGTGGGTTACAAAGCTCTAAAGAACACTGTGCTTTCATGTGGGTTAAAGCTGTCTAACTGTGATAATTTTCTTGATTGTAACATTTGTAATAGAACAAAATTGAAGAGATATTCTGTGACTAGAAAAAGTTTAAGAAGGACTAGTGACATTCTTCAGTTAGTTCATTGTGATGTTGCAGGCCCAATGCCTTTGAGCTTGGGAGGGGCTAGATTTTTCCTGATAATAGTGGATGATTTTTCTCGGTTCAATTTTGTTTATGTGTTAAAAGGAAAACATGAAGTTTTTGAAAAGTTTAAACAGTGGCTTAATCTGGTTGAACGGCAGTTCCCAGGTAAGCGTGTGATGAAGGTGCAAACTGACAGGGGAACTGAGTTTGTTAATGAAAAAATGGATAAGTTGTTCAAGGATCGTGGTATGATTCATCAAAGGAGTAATCCGCACAGTTCAGCAGAAAATGGAGTTGCAGAGAGGTGGTTAGGACTCTTGGAGGGGATGATGAAGCGGATGCTTGAAGATGCTCAGATGAGTAGTGGTTTTTGGGCGGAGGCCATTAATACAGCTAGTTATGTTCTGAATCGTGTGTGGTCTTCCAGTATTAATGATACCCCATACAGTCTGTTTTTTGGGAAGAAGCCGGATTTAAAATTTCTTCGTGTGTTTGGTAGTTTTGCACATGTGCTTGTGCCAGTGCAGCAGCGTGCTAAGAGGAGCCAAATTTGGAGAAAAATGAGGTTTTTAGGGTATGAAGCTTTTACTAAAGGGTACCGTTTTTTGGGTCCTGACAAAAGAGTGGTTGTTTCAAGGAGTGTGAAATTTGATGTGCACTCAGGATGGGATAGGATTCATGCGAATGAAGAAGTGTTTTTGCCCATGGGGCATCAGTTAACCACAAACATGGAGAATGTGAAAAGAGAGTTGATAGATGCAGAAGATTCATTGGAAGGTGGCAGTGATGTTTCTGAACAGATTAGTAAGAGGAAAAGATATGAAAAGGGTGAAAGTTCTTCCAGTGAAGAAGACGAGTCTTTAAATAAAAGGAAGGTTGTAAAAACAGAGAAAATTGTACCAGTGGTTAGGCGAAGTGAAAGAAAGAATAAGGGAGTACCGCCTAAAAGATTTCAGGTTGGTCAGGTATCAGGACAGTGGACTGAACCTCTAAGTTATGCTGAAGTTTTGGAAAGGTCTCCAAGTGAGCAAGAGTTGTGGAAAATCGCAATGAAGAAGGAGTTTAATTCGTTAAAGAGACTTAATGTGATGTCAGTGGTGGAGCCACCAAAAGACAGCAATGTAATTGGCTGTAGGTGGGTTTTTCGTAGAAAGGTAGTGGAAGATGGTAGTTTTGTTTATAAGGCTAGACTTGTTGCAAAGGGTTTTCAACAAAAGTTATTTGAAGATTATGATGAAGTGTTTGCTCCTACGGTCAAGTGTGAGACACTCAGGTTGGTTTTGTCTGTGGCCTGTGCCAAGCAGTTAGTGGTAAGACATTTCGATGTCGAAACTGCATATCTAAATGCAAACTTGGATGAGACAGTGTTTATGTCAAGAATTCCTGGTTTTGAGGATGATTCTCCTACTGGTACATACAGATTGAACAGAGCATTATATGGATTAAAGCAATCAGCGAGAAATTGGAGCCATCATTTGCACGGTTTGTTGTGTGGTTTGGGTTTTACAAGAAGCTCTCAAGATGCGTGTTTCTATATACGTGGTTCTGGTAATGAACAGGTGTTGTTAGTTGTGTTTGTTGACGATGTACTTGTGTTAGCACAGAATCACGATGTTGTTGACGAAGTTCATAGAAGTCTGAGTAAAAAGTTGCGTATCAAAGATTTAGGAAATGTCAGCAAATATTTGGGCTTAAGTGTAGTCAGAACTGAGCACAGAATTTTGCTAAGTCAGTGTGATAAAATAAGCAAGTTGTTGGAGAAGACTGGTTTGTCTGATGCTAAGTGTGCAGCCACACCAATGGCAGTGGAGTTTTTAAAACAAGTTGCTGGTGAGAAGTTTAAGTTTCCTGAGTTATATAGGTCTATCGTAGGGAGTCTCCAGTACATTGCTGGATTGACTAGGCCTGATATTTCTTATGCTGTATCAGTTTTGAGTAGAAGAGTTCAAAGTCCAAGTTGCACAGATTGGAATGGTTTGAAGAGAGTGTTGAGGTATTTGAAAGGATCGATCAATAAGGTTTTTGAGGTGAAACCTTTTGATAAGAGTGTTTTGTCGGTCTATAGTGACAGCAGTTTTGCTGATGTAGAAAATCACAAATCTGTGAGTGGTTTTGTGATTAAGTTAGGAGATTGTCTTTTAAGTTGGAAGTCTAGAAAACAAGCGGTTGTTTGTTTGTCAACTTCTGAAGCTGAGTTTGCCAGTTTGACAGAAACATGTAAGGAAATGATGTGGATCAAGAAGTTAGTTGAAGATGCTGGTATTAGTTTGGAAGATAAAGTTCAAGTTTTTGTAGATTCACAAACGTGTATAGATTTGGCAAAAATGGAGAGTCTGAAAGCTAGGTCTAGATATATTGGTGTTAGACATGCGTATGTAAGAGAATTAGTTAGCAATGGTGAGATGTGTTTGAACTATGTAAGAAGTGAGGAAAATTTTGCAGATGTGTTGACAAAAGCTTTAGGTGAAGAAAAGTTTCTAAAGTTTTCAGAAATGTTGGGTTTAGTCAGTGCATGAGGAGGGGTGTTAGGTTTTACTGAGTCATGCACTGCTAATGGGCTTCTATTGGGAATCATTTGGGGAATGTGTTTGGGCCTACTCTAGGTGATTGTCAATGATGCAATCCTGAGTTTGGGTTGGGTTAATTAGTTGGTAACCAATCAGTGATTACTATGTGTATGTATTGTATATAAGGAACCATGTTCAGTGTATTTTCCCTCCCCCTTTCCTTTTCCTTTTGATGTCGTGACGTCTATATGTAATTAAACCTACTACTACTTGGACAAGATACTACGTTCTGTGGTGAGTCTGTAATATCATCTAGACTAGGGGAAAGACAGTAGTAAAAACTGACAATGGCCGGGCATGTGCTCAAGAGTCTACTATGGAAGCAGACTGAAAGTACTGAGCAGATGTAAGCTACTGG